>NC_056751.1:239988968-240296468 GCF_019279795.1 Protopterus annectens
TTTCCCCACCTTTAATGTGACCTGTACAATTCATCTGAAAAAAAAAAAAAAAGAAATCTGTTAGGGGAAAAATATAAAAAAAAATAAAATAAACATACAATAAGCTGTTTGCATAAGTGTGTTCACTCTTAAACTAATACTTTGTTGAAGCACGTTTTGATTTAATTACAGCATTCAGTCTTCTTGGGTACACAACTGCCATCAATTAGAGAGACTCTAATAAACTTCAAATAAAGTTTAGCTGTCCTAGTACAATTTTCCTGACATTTACTCAATTGCCTGCTACAGCAAAAGCCATCATTCCCAGAGAGCTTACAAAGCATCCAAGGGATGTCATTGTTGAAACATATCAGTCAGGAGAAGGGTACAAAAAAATTTCCACAGCACTGGATATACCATGGAACACAGTGAAAACAGTTGTCATCAGAAATTGCAGAAAATATGGGGCAACAGTGACTTAACAAAGAACTGGAAATCCCACCAAAATTGAAGAAAAGACGAGATGAAAACTGGTCAGGGAGGCTGCCAAGAGATCTACAACAGCACTGAAGGAGCTTGCAGGAATTTCTGGCATGTACTGGTTGTGTATTACATGTGACAACTATATCCCGTATTCGCCATTTGTCTGGACTATGGGGTGTTGCAAGACGGAAACCTTTTCTTACGCAGAAAAATATCCAGTTCTGGCTAAAATTTGCAAAACAATACATCAAGTCTCCCAAAATCATGTGGGGAAAATGTGTTATGGTCTGATGAGATTAAACTTTTGGCCACAATTCCAAACGTTACTTTTGGCGAAAAAACACATCACCAAAAGAACACCATCCCCACAGTGAAGCATGGTGGTGGCAGCATCATGATTTGGGGTTGATTTTCTTCAGTTGGAACTGGGCTTTAGTCAAGGTGGAGGGAATTTACAGTTCCAAATACCAGTCACCTTTGGCCCAAACCTTCGGGCTTCTGGTAGAAAGCTGAAGATGAAGAGGAATTTCAATTTTCAACACGACAATGACCCCAAGCATACCAAAAATCACAGCGAAACACCAGAACACGTAGCTATGGGCTAAAAGTTTAATTGAAGATAATCAAATAGTACGAAGAGCTTCCCAGAAGTAAGTTGCTTCATCAGACTGCCATTAACAAAGTAAATCAAACAGATATAGCATTGAACAGTCTGTCAGCCCTAACCAATCAATAACAGCCAATGAAATTTCAATCAAGTCACATAAAAAACATCATTACCCACTTAAAATAATACATAGAATAACAAAAATGAAATAATAAAAACCCTTTATGCATCAATGCTTCAGTCTACGTGCTTGTAGGAATGGTTTCAATGTAACTGCATCATTTATTCATTTTATTTTATCAGCGCCAAACTGAAGAATCCACTTCTGTTCAGCTGACTCCATCCTATTCTTTATGTCACCCCCTCTAATGCTGTCAGTAACCACTTCAAGCACAAAAAATTTAAACTTATGCTGTGGACCATTATCTATAACATGTTTGGCTAAGGCACTGCTTTCTTTCGTATTCCTAATATCCCTAATATGTTCTAAAATACATTCTTTAAAAGAGCAATTAATTTTTCCAATATAGTATACATGGCAGAGCATGCAGTAGCTAAAATAAACTACATTGCTGGTCCTGCAATCGGCATTGAACTTGCATTCTATTAGGAAACCCTCACTAGGGTGCCTACAGTTAGGTCCTATGTGTATATGACTACATGCAGAACATCCCCTGCAAGATTAAGTCCCAAGGCTCTGTGAATCAACAAATTTGTCATATCTATAAGGTCTATAACAAAGTTGTCTCTTTAATGATAAATTATTTCTAAAGGAAAAGAGGAGGAAAAGAGGGGCCCATCTCCCACTATTTCCCTAAGGTGATCGGACGCTTGTAATACATTCCAGTTCTTCTTCAATATATCACAGGAAACATTGACATCACTTGAGTATGTCAATGGAATTCTAATATTACTATGATTCGTACTCTGATTCATGTTATAAGTATTTGCACAATCAGAAAAATAAGGTTTACCCTTAGAATCTCTCTCTCTTCAAGACATTGATCAATACAATTGTGTAATTCCTTTGCTGTATATCCCCTAGACAGAAAATCACTTTTCAGTTGCTGTAGGGCTACTCCCATCTGAGTATCTTCACTATGTGGGCCTCATTTATTTATTTGTTTGTTTACTGGGTAATGTCTGACTGGGCATGAGACCCATTTTCAGCGGAGGCCCAGGGAGAAAAGTTCCATACATACAAATAGACAGTATTAAACAATCAAACTGAACATGTATTAATCAACAATGCAGAAAGCAAGTCAGTAAAGAAATTAGTCATCTAACAATAATTAGCAAATAATTAAATTAACAAATTTAACAAAAAATGGCACAGTTAGTGATAGAACAGTGTGATTCTCAAAACCTGCCCTCTTACCACATTCCTAGCAGCGTCTGGGATGCCTACTGTTCTTCTGTAAGAGGGCATTCTTATGTGTTGGTTTCCTATACAAATAGTACTCACAGATCCAAAGTCTGTCTTCCTAACAGTCACATCAAGAAAATGTATTTCATCTCTCCAGTACTGAATTTCAAAAAAGATGTCGTGTTCTACAAATATTCTACAAACACATGATGTAATTGGACCAACACTCCCCATAGAAAAAATATATCATCCACAAACCTGGTGTACCAGGTGATATATCTGGAGAAATCATTATTACATAACACTTGCATTTCTTCCCAAGAGCTAAGTTGGCATAGCTATTAGCACAAGTTTTGCCCATAGCTACATCAACACTCTGAAGATAAAACTCTGCTTTGAACAAAAATATATTACTCTCCAAGATAATATCCAAGAGCATAAAATTAAGTTCACTTTATCATTAGTAATCAGAAATTCCCTAATATTATCTACACCCCAGGTGTTAGGGATGACTGTAAAGAGAGACTCTATATCCATACTCACGAAAATATATTCGCTATTGACACCAGTAACTTTACCATATAGCTCTTTTAAAAAACATTTAGTGTCTCTGAGTACATTACTCGCACTGTCTAAAACAGGACGAAGGGTTTTCTCCACATATATTGACAGTGGTTCAGTTGCCCACCCTACACTAGACACTATAGGTCTCATGGGTGGGTTAAACCCTGTCCTCATGTATTTTGGGTAAACCATGTAGTACAGGAACAGTAGGATGCTCAACATTAAAATATTTAAACAAATCCTCAGAAATAGAACCACACATTTACAAATCGAACACTAAAAATTACACAGTCTCCATAATCCCATTAACAAATCCCTTAGAAACCTATGAATAAACAGAAGCATCACTTAAGTTGTAAAGTACAGTTTTGTACCTACCATAAATGTAGATGTTCGAGTGTGCACCCTGCTGCAGTCATCACACTTGGGTTATCCTGTCGTCAGGCGGTCCCGCAGTCGGCCGGAATTCCAAAGTCTTGGTCCGGCATCGGTTGCTGTCACTTCTTCCCTGACGTCAGTGCGCCAGGGGTATATATATATTGCATCCAACACCATTTTCTTTAGTTTTTCTTGCCCCAGATGTCAAGTGCCCCCAAAAAGGTGGTCAGTAATTAGTACCAAATTAAGTAATTTTTGCACAAACAAAATCCCTCCAGCTATAAGCAAATACATCAGGAAGGCATTGTAGAGATTTACCCAGTTAGATCAGAGGGGATGGAGGGAGGGTAACCTGGACTGTAGCAGGGTGTACACTCGAACATCTACATTTATGGTAGGTACAAAACTGTACTATGTTCACCGTGTTACCTTGCTGCAGTCATCACACTTGGGTAGAATCCCAAAGCTAAGGATGGGTGGAGGAGTTACAGAGGGTTAGAGGAGGCTAGAAGGCCCTGCAGAACTGCAGTGGCGTAGCCAGCTCTCGTCTTAGAGTAAAGTGGTAAATGATAGTGTTTGGTAAAGGTGTGTACTGAAATCCAAGTTGCAGCTTCCAAAATATCCTTGGTTGGAACCCCCCTGAGGAAGGCTGTAGATGTAGCTGTTGCCCTGGTAGAGTGGGGCCTAATGGTAGCAGTAACTGGTTTTCCATGATGGGTATAGCAAAAACTAATGCAATGTCCTATCCATTTCGAAATGGTTTGTTTTGATATAGCCTTCCCTTGTGAAGCTGTAGCATAGGATACAAAGAGCTGGTCAGATTTTCTGAAAGCCTTAGTTTTATCCAAGTAGTAACGAAGTTGCCTGTGAATGTCCAAGGAATGCAGGAGTCTTTCTCCTTTGTTCTGTGGATTTGGGAAGAAGGTGGGTAAGTGGATGGTTTGATTTAAAGCCACACTGGAAACCACCTTAGGCATGAAGGAAGGATTAGTTCGTTGAGAAGCTCTGTCTTGATGGAAAATGAGGAAAGGTTCCACTGCCATTAGTGCCTGCAGCTCTGAGACTCTTCTAGCTGAAGTTATTGCTAGCAGCAGGGCAGTCTTCCATGATAGAAACTGTAGATCTGCAGAGAAAGCTGGTTCAAAAGGAAGTAGCATAAGTTTTTCCAGAAGAAAATTGAGGTCCCATGTTGGTGTAGGTGCTCTCCTAGGGTGCCTAATGTTTTTTGCCCCTCTGAGGAACTGCCTTAGAAGTGGATGCGAAAATAAGGGTGGATCCATGTTGTAGTGGGCTGAAGTAGCTGATGCATGGATTTTAATGGGAAAAAAAAAAGTCCTTTGTGCAACATCTCAGTTAAATACTGTAGAATCTGAGGCATGTGAGGCTGAAGAGTGTTTTGGCCTTTAGCTTGGTTCCAGGCACAAAACCTTTTCCATTTGTCTGAATAGGCCTTCCTGGTGCTGGGCCTCCTAGCTTCCAGAATAACATCCATAACTGCTGGGGAAAGAGGAGCTGGCTGGATGCTTAGGTGATTTGCCATGCAGCCAGATTTAAGGTTTTGAGCTGGCTGTGAAGTATCTGATTGTTTTGCTGTGTGAGCTAATGGGCAATTTGTGGTAAAATCCAAGGTGGGCCCTGGGCCATATTTCTTAATAGTGGGTACCAGTGCTGGTGTGGCCAGTCTGGGGCTATGAGTATCAGTCGTGGTCTCTCCTTTCTGACTTTCAGAAGCACGTTTGTGAGGAGAGGGCAGGCATATACTGTCAGGTTTTTCCAACTGAATGAGAGTGCATCCACTTTCCAAGCTTGATGGTGAAGTGTCCTTGTACAAAATTTTGTTAGTTGAATAGTTTAGAGGACTGGCAAACAGGTCTATGTCTGGAAGGCCCCATTTCTGAGTTATCATTGCAAATACTTGTGGATCCAGTTTCCACTCGTGGGGATCCATGATGTTTCTGCTGAGGTCGTCTGCCAATGTGTTCTTTTTTCCTGGCAGGAATTGAGCTTGTTTATATGTTTAAACGTTTAACTAATTATCATAATTAACACCAGGAGTGGTCGATTAAGTGATCACCTGATGTATGTATAATGATATAAAATGATTTTACTTTTCACTGAGCAGTATCTTGATAAAGCCTGGTAGGAACCAGGCGAAAGCGCTTGATTAATTCGTCTGTTTTTATTCATTAAAGTTATTTAACTTCAGTTTATTTCTGGTTGTATCACATTTGTGATTCCTGGACTTAGTGTTTCTACCCGTGGAGCTGCTTTTTACTTGGTTTTTGTACTCGTTTTTACGTCAGTTGGATTAGTCTTGTTTCTCCATGGCAGAAGACTTGGACCAGGCTGATTTTTTAAATACACCGATTTTATTCCGTAATGAACCGGATGATGTTCCAGTTTCACGTGGAGAATTTAACCAAGTCTTATCGTTGTTAACACAAATGAACAAACTATTAAATTCACGCAATGCTAGCTGCACTTCCTTGCTACCTGGAAACCAACAACAAGGACTGAATACGAAGCGTACGCCACCACCACTAGGGGAGCCGAATGGCATGTTTACAGCGACACTTCCTGACGAGATCTTATTGGTCGGAACCGATCTTCAGGAACAGCAAGCCAGAGTGCAATCGAGCTGCGTCAATGGGAATGGTGGTCAGCGTAAGGATTTTAACTTTCATGCTTGGACTGAGCAGCAATTTTCTTTCAAACAAGGTACTGTTTTGAGTTCTCAAAAGCATTACAATTGTATGGAGCGTGACTTTGATAAACTAAATGATAAATTATACGCTTACAAGAACACGCAACTGGAGATGACTATTTGAGAGTGTGTGTTCGTGTGCAACGTATTCCGAAAGGACTACATTGTTTCAAGTTTCCAAACAACGCTGTGTTGGGCTCCAACTTATACACGAAGTTGGTGGAACTACTGGTTTGGAAATGTTGGATCTCATGATCCAAGATTATGAAACTAAAGCTAACTTTTTACTGAATGAACTAACAACATTAAATGACAGTATTGTCAAAGACAAGAACTTTCCTAGTATTAAACAATGTTATGATAAAGTTTTTAACGAAGTGGACCAACATTGTGTTAAGATAGTCAGTCGTAAGATAAGAAAGTTGGAGCGTGACTTGATTGAATATAGGGATGGGAGGGCTTACCCCTTGCCAGGAAAATTCAAACGTAACACTTCTAATGATGAAGGGAGAACTGACATAGCTGATAACACTGAGAACACTAATACCCCATTAGCAGACCCACTCAGGAGAAGTGAGCGACTGGCTCAAAAAGACAACAAAAATCAGCATCAGGTTTTTCAGTATCCCCAAGGCAGACCAGGGGGCAGGAATACAATGTTCTACCAACAGAATTGGAGCAGATTACGCAGGTAACTGATTCCAATGAAGGTGGTTTAGTTGATGATGAAGATGTTGATAGGGACTCATCTAGTGGTAATTACAAGGTGGTAACCAAGGACAACTACACTATTTACAACTTTACGGAAATTATACCAACCTCTGACTTTTTTGAGTTGTTTACCAGAGGTTTTCACTTCGTCCCCTTACGCACCATGGATTTACCCAAAACACTAGTAGAATTCAAATTATTCATCAGGAGACTAAATCTTGCATTATTCTTTAAAGGGCAATCTTTAACTAACCACATAAACACAAGGTGTAGTTCTTTTAGTCCCCCCACCCACCCCACCTTAAGAATGTTTGAGGAATTAGTAGAAATGGATCTAAGAAAGAAACAAGCACTTAGTGCAAACCAACCACCTGATAACTTTGATTTCCACCTATATCAGTTAACTAATTTACTCAAAGAGGAGGGTATCAGGGTAATGAAACCTGATAAGGGTGGTGGTGTTGTTCTAATGTACAACTGGGCATATGAAACATATTCATATTTTGCTACAGGATGCTGACACTTATGAACTAGTTTCTAGGAATGAAGTGAACATTGTGTACTCTAAGATCAACTTTATGTTAATGGATAACTTGATGCAAGGTGCTATTAACGAGAAATTACATAACTATTTGCATGTCCCAAAACCTAGGATCCCGGTAATTTTTGGGATTACAAAAGTGCACAAAGATCTGAACCCTTTAAAATTCAGACCTATAGTAGCAGGAGCCGGGAGTATTACAAAGCCTCTAGGGAAATATATCTATCAGACACTAAAAGAATTGGTTTCAACCATAAAATATATTTGTAAAGACTCCTGGGAATTACTTAATGATGTCCAACAAAATTTTTACAACCCAGGGATATTAATGGTAACTATTGACATCATAGAGCTATTTCCCAGTATTCCTCATTCAATAGGTATAGATGGGTTTAATGAAATTTTGACAACACAATCTGACCTAAGTAATAACACGGTTAGGCTAATAGTGGAATTCATGGAAGTAGTTCTTGAGAATAACTTCATCTATTTTAATGGAGAAGTATTCCGGCAAAAGAAAGGTGTAGCGATGGGTGCTCCATGTGCCTCAACATACGCGAACATAGTATTATACTATTGGGAAAATAAATACATCTTTTCATCTGGTTGGGCTGAGCATATTACTTACTACAAATGTTACCTGGATGACATCTGCATATTATGGGATGGTGACATGGACAGTTTTTTCAAATTTCATCACGTACACTAATTCCACTACAGATTTTTTGGCTTTCACACATAATGTGAGCAAAAATTCTTTACATTATTTGGATGTTTTTTTATTCAAAGATTATGTCAACAACTTTTTCCAAAACCAAATATATAGAAAAACGACTTTTTCCAACACAGTCTTACATTTTGATAGTGGGCACCCTTTTTATCAGAAAAAGGGTATAATTAAAGGTCAACTCATTCGTGCATCCAGGATGTCAAGTACTCAAGATTTATTTCTTAAAGAAGTTGACTTTTTAAAAAAACTCTTTCTTGAGAGAGGCTATCCAGTCCATCTTGTGGATAATTTAGCTAAAGAGATTCTTGACAACAGGGAATCTAAGTATCCACCATTACTTGGGAAAGGTAAGATTTTAGAGCACACTCAAGGGGCTGACCGACAATTGTCATATAATAACTTTGTGTATACATACACTAGGGACTCCCAACAGGTAGAAAAGACTATTTTGACATATTGGCCAGTTTTGACATTACAGGAGGACATTAATAAAATTGTACCCGCCAAGCCTGGATTCACAAGAAAGAGAGATATTAATCTAAGGGGCCTATTTGAGAATAAAAATAACAGAAAAACACATTCACATTTTTCTAACAAGGTAGGTACCTACAAATGTGGTGCATGCAACCAGTGTGTACACATATACAATAATGATAGTTTACACATTCCCTCTAGGAACTTTAAGATTAGTACAACAAAATATTTGAACTGCGCATCAAAAGGGGTGGTTTACCTCGGTGTTTGCATGGAGTGTCACAGTTTTTATGTTGGCAAGACCGAGCGGCCACTAAGAAAAAGGATTTATGAGCATCTATACGAAATTAGTAAGAAGAAAGATACTAATGCTTTTTTTAAACATTCAATGCAATGTATTAACATGCATCTAAAATTCCTTGTCCTAGACCAGGTCACCCAGGATCCCAGAGGAGGGGACTGGGAGACTCGTCTAGAGCATAAAGAACTTTTGTGGCATTTGAAATTAAATGCAGCAAGACCCCCCAGGTCTAAATGATAGCATCAGTACAGCAAGTGCACTAAAGCTTAGCAGGGAGAAATTATGAGTAAACAAAAGACTGTTTTGAAAATGCCAGGTAATCAACAGGCAGTTAGTTAATGATGAATTTTTATTTTATGTTATTAACTTTCAACCAGAAGTACATGTTTTTACTATAAGGATTTATATTTAGAACATTTTAAGTGCATATTTGTATATATTTTTTAATATTTGTTCGTAGTATTTGCACTTTTAAAAAAATATTTAACACACTGCATGAATTATTAGTGGTTTGCATTAACTACTTATATGTATTTATTTCTACAAGATTTTTTGACACACAAGGTATCTAGATAGTTTTTAAAATAACGTGTTATTGCAGTATTATTGACTTGCAGGGAGTACAAATATTTTAACACCTTAAAAAATACTTCAAAGACACCTTATAAAATGTTTAAACTTTTAACTAATTATCATAATTAACACCAGGAGTGGTTGATTAAGTGATCACCTGATGTATGTATAATGATTTAAAATGGTTTTACTTTTCACTGAGCAGTATCTTGATAAAGCCTGGTAGGAACCAGGTGAAAGCGCTTGATTAATTCTTCTGTTTTTATTCATTAAAGTTATTTAACTTCAGTTTATTTCTGGTTGTATCACATTTGTGATTCCTGGACTGAGTGTTTCGACCCGTGGAGTTGCTTTTTACTAGGAATTGAGCTTGTAACTGAACTTGGTAAGCCAGAGCTGTGTTCCACAAGGTCACTGCTTACCTGCATAGAGGGTAGGAGTGTGTACCCCCTTGTTTGTTTATGTACCACATTACTGTGGTGTTGTCCGTACTTATTGTAAGTTGTCCTGGATGTAATAGATTCTTGAAGGCTGTCCGAGCATTCTGTACAGCTAGCATCTCTTTTTGATTGATGTGCAGATTCCTTTGATCTGCAGTCCATACACCTTGAACGCACTGTCCTGCCATGTGTGCCCCCCAGGCGTAGTCCGATGCATCTGTTGTCATAGTTTGCCTGGCTGTGGGCAAGGTGAAAGGCTGACCCTTGTTGAGGTGACATGCCTGTGACCACCATAGAAACTCCTGTTGTAGGCAGGGAATGAGAGATATCATTGTGTCCAAGCTGTGGCTGTGTTGAGACCATACGCTTTTTAGGTACCACTGTAATTTCCTCATATGCAGCTTTGCAAATGGTATTAGTAGTATGCAAGATGCCATGAAGCCCAAGGCCTGCAGAATTTTTCTTGCAGGTAGTTGGGTCTTTGTTGCCATTGTTTTGAAATATTAAGTCAGTTGTAGTTGTTTGTGTGGCGTCAGATAAGCCTTCTGGGTCATTGTATTCAAGCTGGCACCCAGGAATGTCATATTTTGTGAGGGTACTAGTTTTGATTTCTTTTCATTTACTGTGTACCCCAGGCAACTTAGAAGATGTTTTACAAAAGCCAGATGTTGTAAGAGGATGTCCTTGCTTTCTGCTTGGATGAGGTAGTCGTCCAGGTATGGGTATATTTGAATTCCTCTTTGTCTGCAGTATGCAATTACTGGTGCCAGGCATTTTGTGAAGACCCTGGGCGCAGTAGATAAGCCAAAGGGCAGTGCAGAGAATTGGTAATGGGTTGAACCTGCAATGAAACGGAGGTATCTTCTGCAACTTTGTCTGATAGGGACATGCAGGTATGCCTCCTTGAGGTCCAACGTTACTAGCCATGCTTTCTTGCCCAACATGGGTAGAAGCTGCTGTAGTGTTAGCATCTTGAATTTGGGTACTTGTAAGAAGGTGTTTAGTATTGAAAGGTCCAGAATTGGTCTCCAAGCATTGTCCTTTCTGGGAACTAGAGAGTGTCTTGAGTAAAATCCTTGGCCTTGCTCTCAAGTAGGTACCAGTTGAATGGCTCTCATGTCCATGAGAGCAGTAATTTGTTTTTGTGCTTCTGCCCATTGATTTTGTGGCAGGTTTGGCATTCCTCTTTTCATTGGCAAGGTGTGAAAATGGAATCTGTATCCTCGTGAGATTATGTCTAGGACCCATTTGTCCTTTGTGACAATGTGCCAGATGTCTGAAAAAAGTGCGAGTTTTCCTCCCAAGGGGGCTGCCAAGAGAGTGCTGCTTGGCCAGATGAGGTGCAAGTCATTGTGTTTGCCTTCTGGTAGTTTGGGACCCGTCTTCTCCTCCCTTCTGTGTTGCAGTGCCCCATTGGCGAGGTTTGTACTGGGCTTGTGGTTGTCCTCTGCCTCTTGGACGTCTGTATTTACCCCTCTGTGGTCTGTCAGTAGCTGGAAATGACCAATTTTTTGTTGGCCAATTTCTGCTGAAGAGAGGGGGCTGTACCTGTAGGAAATCTTTGACTGTCTGCATAGATTTTGCCTTATCCTCCATTTTCTTTAAGATGACTTCTGCTTTAACTCCAAAAAGAACATTCTGCTGTAAGGGAGCATCTAGAAGCTTTGCTTTAACATGATCAGGCAGAGTTTGTTCCTTTAACCAAGCATGCCTATGTATAACAGACCCAGTGACAACTGCTCTGCAGGAAGCCTCCAAAGAATCAAACCCACATTGTAAAGTATGTTTGCCCACCTGTTCAGTTGCATGCAACAGATGCTGCATTTCTTTCAATTCAGACTGTTGAGGGAGTGTGCTCATTTTTTGTTTTAACTGAGACATTAGAAATTGCTGATATTTTAGCATGTGAAATTGGCAATTTAGTGCCCTCATAGCTAGAGTGGCTGAGGTGTAAACCTTTTTCCCCCACCTGTCTAGTGCTCTGGAGTCCCTTTCAGAGGGTACAGGATTTTTTTTTGCCATAGAAGCCTTAGCCCCTTTGGGACCCTGGGAGATAGTCTCTGGATCAGCAACAGGGCTTTTATAAAGACATTTGTGGGAATTAGGAACTCAATCTGTCAGCAGGAAGCAGAGAATCTGGGTTCAAACTGGATTTTAAGTAAACATCATCCACAATGTCTAAAACTGGGGGGATGGCAAGTGGTCTGTGCTGGGGGAGTAAAAGAAACTCTCTGAGCCTTTTCTTTGAGTCAGAGTAGTCCTGACCTTCCCAGTAAAAATGTTCCCTCATAGTGTGTAAAGTTTCCCCAAAGAAGTAGTCTTCAGGGGGAGAAGCTGAGGGAATAGAATCCTCAGCATCAGAATCTTCATAAGGGGAGAAGGAGTAATCTTTGTCCTCAGAGGAGCCTGAGGAAATAGACACTTGTTCAGTGGAGGCATAATCTTCCTCTTGTCTAGGCCTTTTGTTGGGTGGGGGGTTGGGAACCCCTGATTAAAGAGATCAAATCTTCAGCCATTTTGAACATCTGTTTCTTAGGCATGGGGCCTTGAACTGGAGACTGAAGTGCAGTCTTTTTTGGTTTAATAGGAGTCTTAGTCTTAGGATACATTTTTATGGTGAGCGTCGTCGGTCTGAAGACGCCTTCAGAAACCGAAGGTGTTTCTGCAGCACTGACATCCTTTTCAGCAGTGTCGTCGGTAGGGGCTAAACAAAATGGCTGAGTCGGCCTAGTACTCTCCGTCAAAAGCTCCGAAGCGGTCTCGGGTTCCAGATCTGCGGTAGTCAGGGGCTGCGTCGGAGCCTCACTGAAGACCGGTGAACCAAAGACCGGACCAGCCGAGGCCTCTGAGTGTGGCTTGGGTCTAGGCTGACTGTCATTATCCTTGCATTTTTTGTGCACGCCGGTAGTCGGTTGCTCCGACTGCATAGTGTAGTTAAATTTTCTACCGAAGTAGTGTCGTGCGAAATCAAAGCGTCTTTTTATAGTACACTTATTAAACCTAGCACAAAAATGACAACCAGTGACATCGTGGTCTGGGCCTAGGCAAGGTATGCAGTAAGAATGAAAATCCTTATGAGGTATTTGCTTCCCACAAGAAATACAATTGTTAACTTTTTCTGACATCGGTCTGAGGCAAGAAAAGTTTCCATAATGGGGTACTTAGTTTATTGAAGACTTCAAATCTGAAATTCGACTTCGAAAATCTCAGGAGTCGGCCGACCGGCACTTCCGAACTGCTTCTGCTTCGGGCACCGCGCGGCAAGAAAGACTGAAGAAAATGGCGTTGGATGCAATATATATACCCCTGGCGCACTGACGTCAGGGAAGAAGCAACAGCAACTGACGCCAGACCAAGACTTTGGAATTCCGGCCGACTGCAGGACCGCCTGACAACAGGATAACCCAAGTGTGATGACTGCAGCAGGGTAACACTATGAACATAATTTGTTCACAATAAAACAATTTATCTAGTACAACAATCCCCCCTCCCTTATCAGCAGGTCAGATTTCAATGACAGAAATAGCCTTAAGCTCATTTAAGTCTTCTACTTCAGCTGCATTCAAATTATAAAAAAACGTATGACGTTTTTGTAAAGACTTGCCTAATATCTCTTTCACACAGACTGAAAAAAGTAAAAACAACTTAAATTACTTTTAAGTGCATATACGCTAGGTTTTTTAAATAAATTAACAATATCAATCAATTGTGGAAATTCAATTTTTAACAATGTCCTACAAAACATTTTAACATCTTTAAGCACATCTACCATGTCAGTCTTTTTGCCTGGAATTAATGAAAGCCCTCTACCAAGTACTGAGAGCTGTGCTGATGTTAACTCAATAGTAGATACCAGTACATTCATCTGTTCCTCGTTTTCATGCCGGTTTGCTGTTCCTCCACGCTCTGGATCTGTCAAGACTTGTCCCCTCCTTGTTCTGCTCCTGGATCGTCCTGGTTGACAGGCAGAGGTTCTTTGAGGGAAAAAGATCCCAAGTCTGACGTAGAATCTGTTGTAGCTAAAACGCTGTTTCTCAAAACACGTTAGCTGTGTGTGCCGCCATGACTGTCCCTTCTTGCATCCCAGCAGGCACTGGTGCAGGATCTGTCGACATCATCCCTGTTGCTATGGAAACCAGAGCCTCTATTCTCCGTGAGTTAATACCATTCAAGTCATCCACATTACATTTACACTGCGTTTTCTCTCAGCCATGAAAACACTGCCCCCTTCCTAAAAATCATTTATGTTTCTCTGTAATTTCTTAGTTTTAGTTGCACACAGTCTTCTTACATAGCTAGATATATTCTCATATAGGATATCGAGCTTGTCACAGACTATATCAGCCCCATAACTTGAACAAATATTCATTTGTAGCTCCTTGATTGCACATAACAGTTCTTTCTCCTGAGGCACAAAAAAGTCAATTAGGAGCCTTCTATAATCGTCACTTAGTCGTAAATTGAGTGCTTGCCATTGTTTAAGGAGCTCAGGAAAGGTCTTGCCATATGCAGAAATTTTTAGGACTCTTAAGCCCCTATGAACAACCTTATGATGTAACATAGCCTCTAAGTGAAACATTTGCCACTGGAGTCACTTAAATGTGTATAGTTTATTCTCCAAATCTCTCAGATGCTTACTGAATCAAACTTGCATACCCTCGTCAACGACAGTGCTTTGCCCTTGCAATTCAGCTATATCAACAATGGATTCACATCTGCATGCAGCATCCTGTTCAGTCTATCAACACAGATGGAGTTCTAAATGCTGGATTATAGTCCAGCTCAATATTCCTCCTTTCAGCCATGCTCCAGTCCAAAGTCACAAAGGCAACAAGCAAATAACACAAGCAGAGTACCTGAATAAATTTGGTGTCGGGCATAACAGTGGCTGTTATTGATTGGTATGGGCTGATAAGCTGTTGAAAGCTGTATCTGTTTTATTTATTTTGTTAATGGCAGTCTGATGAAACAATTTAATTTTGAAAGTGCTTACTACTGTTTTATCATCTTCAATTAAACTTTTAGCCCTTGGCTGTGTGTTCTGGTGTTTTGCTGTATTTTTTTGGAAATTATCTACCAATGTTGTGCCCTACACCAGATTTATCCAGGTACTCTGCTTGGTTTTAACAACCCCAAGCATACATTCAAAACAATAAAAGAATGGCTTCGCCAGAAGAAAATTAAAGTTTTGGAATGGCACAGCCAGAGCCCAGACCTAAATCCAATAGAAAATCTGTGGGGTGACCTAAAGAGGGCTGTGCACAAGAGCTACCCTCACAATCTGACAGATTTGGAGTGGTTTTGCAAGGAAGATGTGCCATATTGACAGACTCCTACCCATAAGACTGAATGTTATAATAAAATCAAAAGGTGCTTCAACAAAGTATTAATTTATGGGTGTCCACACTTCTGCAACCAGCTTATTGTACTTTTTTATTTTTTTATATTTTTTCCCCTAACAGATTTGTTTTTCAACTGAATTGTGCAGGTTATAGGTCACATTAAAGCTAGGAAAAGATTTGAAATTATTTACTCTGGTCTCATTTTTATATCACAAAAATCTGGCATTTTAACAGGGGTGTGTACACTTTTTATATCGTGTGTGTATATACACACACACAGATCCATAGATATACAGATGTATATAAAAACATATTCACATACATACACACACACATACACCCCAGTATACAAATACATACAGTTTTCTTGGAATACTAATAAAAGCTTTCGAACATTACATTTTTTGTGCGTGTTGTCTTTTGGGCCTTTGTTCACCCATTTGCTTAGCTCATATATGCATCTGTATAAACGTTATCCACAATGTATCAGATGAGGCCAGCATTTGTGTTCAGTCAGCTTTGTTTACGGATGACAGAAATCATAAAAGGCCTTAATTCTGAGAAGATATCCAAGTACAGAAAGGCACCCATTTCCCATATAAGAAGGAGACAAGGGGAAATATGACATGGATAGTACACTTACTGGGTATCAGTAGACCAGAAGAACTGAAGAGCAAGGCCAATTGTAGGCAGCTGGAAAGGGTAAAGTGTATTTAGGCCATGAGCGCATTGATCAGAAGCAGTAGAGTAGCAGGAAGACAATGTTAATGCAGATGTAAACGCCTGGCAGAACTAGAAATGTAGGAACAGAAGGGAAGCAGCAAAAAAAATATATGGGCTATGACTACTACATTTTTTAGTTTGTCACATGGTACAAGCCACACAGAGGACTACATCCTTTTGAATAACATTCAAACAGGGATATTTTGTTGTTGTTACTGAAGTTCATGTACTGTAATGTAATTAGATACTCACAAACAGCTCTCTGAGCAGTGTTACTTAAGTAAATCCACTGTATTTACTTGAGAATGTGTTATCAGAAAGTACATTGTAAAAAAGAAAAAAAAAAACAGTGAAATAAAGAGGACAAGAAATTTAATAACACAAATCAGAAACATAAAACAAAATATGCTACGTATTTGTATAGCATCACAGAAATGCTATGTACAGGTGTTTAAACTCTGCTTACCCATTTCAGTTTCATCTTCCTCTTCAGTGGACTGCTCCAGTAGTGTTTCAAGAGCTCTGCTGTAATCTAACAATATCCAGTACGACATACTTCTAAGAAAAGGGTCGCTATGCCTTCTTGCCTGGCTGGCACTTTTACCAGCAGCTCTGATTCCCAAGATTCTTGTCTGTAGAATGGATTTGTACATAGTAGATGTCTCAAATTCAGATTCGTATAACCTCGATATGACAAGAGCGAGCTGTACATCATTGAGTTTCTCAAGGCAGACCTAAAGATATTCAATACAACCTATCAACATATTGTTGAAAACTGAAATTTAACTCAGGATCTCATTACGTCTTCTATGAAAGAACATTTGTTGAAAAAATAACAGCTTGTAAGCACTTTAGTGGCCATCAGTACAGCATTGCCACATGTAAGGCTCTTCTATAATTTCACTTAGACGATGTATAGTACTCAAACGCTTCAATGGTAGCTCCTAAGGTTTTCATTGCTCTTTTTCCCCCTAACACGGATCATGAAGGTCCCTCAATATTTTTTCCCAATTCAAATCTTAATTTGTTTCTGAAAGGTGTATTACCAGTTGTCAGTAGCTCAACAAGAGGCACACATACAATGCTGTAACAACTGATGACTGTGTGTTCTTCTCCCACACCAAATAAGCAGATTAATTTTCCCACTGGTGCCACTGCAGTGCAGCATGAGGGGATGCTAAATGAGTGTGCCATCCTTCAGATGGGACATTAAATTGAGGCACCATCTACCTGAATCAGTGGTACAGCAGGTGGATGTTAAAGATCACATGGCATTTTCTGAAAACAACTGAATTTTCCTGGTGTTCTGGCCTAATTTCCCCAGTCAGTATGAAAACCAACTAAGGTCTCCCTTAAAAAGAGGCTGCTGGCCTAGTGGGACTAACCTGATCAATTGAACAAATACAAAAACTGTCTTCCGCTCGCTCAACCAAAACTATACACAGATTTAGCAGTTTTCAAAGCTGTGCAAAAACCACAGTTTTACTTCTTGTGATTGTGTCCTGCAGAGGTGAGCGAAGTGCTATAAACAGATGAAGTGAAATACTTCCCTCAAGTGTTAGTTCTTAGAGAGAGAGACGTTATATAAAGTACAGTTTAAGTAAACTTACCTTAACAGTAGATGTTCAAAGGATCACCACAGCAGTAGCTTTAGCTATATGGGTTACATTCTGCCAAGGATATAACAGCTGGCTTGAGCTAAGCTGCCTTAAGTTTGGGTGCTAAGCCCATCAGAGCTTTCATGCCAACAGACAGAAGAATGCTGATGCCTAAAAGGATAATGCTAGGAACAAACAAACAAAATAAGTGTCCACACACTGGCATAAACACACTTAAAAACAATGGGTATGGAGGGGGCAGCTACTGCTACTGTGATCATTCCAACAGCTACTGTTATGCTAAGTTTACTATAGAACTCTATCATGTTTACCATATTGATCACTGCCAACATAGCCTTAGCTACACAAGTAAATTACCCTAGCTTACTACATTTGGGATGTGGAAGGGTCCAGGAGCCCATGGAGAATGGTCCTAGCAAAGCCTGATCTAGAGAAGGAATCAAGCTTCTAATGCCTTGTAACTTGTACATGAAGGACCAAGTTGCTGCTTCTAGAATACTCCTAGAATCCACCCCTTTCCATAAGCTGCTGATAAAGCCAAGGACCTTGTCAAGTGGGCTTGACTCTGCCTAGAATACTTTTGCTGTGGTGAGTATAACACAAGGTAATAGCTTTAGACAACCATTTCAAAATAGTCTATTTTGACACAGGTTGGACCCTTCTTACCTTCACAAGAAACGAACAATTACTTTGAAGATCTGAAAGATTTAGGTGTTCATCATATGCTGCAGTATCCTTAGCTATATGGGTTATATCCTGCCAAGGATATTACAACTGGCAGATTCCAAAGCTTCAGGGCACCTTCCACGGACCCAAAACATCAGGAAGCTTAAGCTGAGCAGACTAAAAGCCAAGTCTGGGTGCCAGCCTTTCACAGCTTTACTGCTGCTGAACGGTATGCTGGTCTAAGGCTTTTGAGGATCAGTGGTCAGCTCGGTGCTGCTCCTTTGCTAGACAGAGAAGTTCCTTTTGGGGAAACCCTTCCATTTCGTACACATTTTGTTTGTGTTTTTTCACATTACTGTTCTGGAAAGTTATTTAAAAGCTAGGAGTTTTGTGTTTGACTGACTGTCATGACACTTTTACTGTTAAATGGGAGTGCTTTTTATTCCCATTTCACAGTTGTGTAAAGTAACTGAAAAACTTTTTTTCTGGAGAAATCAGTTATTTTACTTCTGGGGAGCTGGCAAAATGTTTAAAACTGCTTTTTACTGTGTTTTCTGAGAAAAAGGTGACTTTTAAAGTCTATGGAAGTTTGAGAAGGTGTGGACACACGATTAGTTTTCGGTTTCTTTTTGACAGGAAAAATGGGACCAACCATGTTACTAATGGCAGCACCAGTTTCCGTAGGGATATGCATAGCATTCAGACAGAACAGGGAAGCCTTCCCTGTTCCCCCTCTCAGGACTGACAAGAGTCACACTCTCTTACCCATTGAGGCGGCCCCAACAGCCAGTGAGGATGTGGCTAATCCCCATTCCACAGTGGGTGTAGGTGCTACACCAGAGGGATCAGGGTAAAAGAGGAGTGTAGTCTGAAGTAAAAACAAATGGCCACAACAGTCACCCACCTGCTGATAAGGCAAATTTCTAGCCTGCTGTGGTGTCAAAGGCTGTTTGCTTAACATTTTCTTGTTGTGGCTGGAAGGATTGACCAAGGAACCAGTAGTTTGTTCTCAAATCAAGCCAAAAACTTACAAGAAGTTTTTACCAGTGAGGGACTGGTAGTTTGCTCCCAAATCAAGCCAAAAATGACAGTTTTTACCAGAATTTGCAGGAGGGTTGCTTGGCTGCACCTTCAGAACCTTCTACATATTACATTTTAAATTTGCCTTTCAATATTTATTTAGTTTATAGCCCCTCTACTGCAGACATGATCAAAAAGTGTTATGAAATGAGTAAGCTGATCCAGGAATCTGTTAAGATTTTTCAACCCTCAGTTTCCAAACATTCTAAGTTATTCTCAAGTCATCCAATTTTGACAAAAAGCAGAAGAAACAATAAAGACACAGGTAAACAGACATTTAAGAAGAAATGGCATGGGTGTTCCAAAAAAAAAAAAAAAAAAAAACCACAAAATCAAGGCCAGTCCAACAAGTCTGAATGACTGTTCAACAGAACTTGCGACCCCCCCCCCCCCCAACTCCCAGTCCCTTTTTTTCTTCCAAAAAGTCAATCTCCAGTTTTCTCTTTGGCAACAATTAGTTTCAGGCAAATGGGTTCTGAAGATCATTTATCAAGGTTATAGATGTCAGCAGGAGGAAATTTCGCCTATCCAGGTCGTCATTCCTCATCCTCCATATTAGACTCTTGTTATCACTGGTTCTTTATCACATACTATTTTGCAAGGATAGAAACAGTTCCTCCTCCTCAGGTGGGGAAAGATTTTTATTTATGGACATTCTCAGTGCCAAAGGAAAAAACAAGGCTTGCAGAACAGTTATGGTCCTTTCTTTCCTAAACCTGTTTGTGATAGTACCCAAATTCAAAATGTCACTTCACAACCTGTCATCTCGTCTTCCACTTTCAAGTCTCCAGGTAATACTAGACTTCAAAGCTGCTTGTCAACACATCCCTTTTCATCTAGACATCACATGTTTCTTAAGGTTTTTGTGTCAGGATCACATCAGTTCTCCGTCTTGCACTCTGAACTATCCACTACACCAACAGGTTCACAAAGTGTTTACATCAAGTTATAGCTCATTGCAGGCCAGATGTATCCACATTTTATCATACTTAAATGACTTGCTTATCATTGCAGTGTCTTTTTCAAAATGTCAACAAATCTCTCCCTCTTGGGTGAGAAAGCTCTTAGAAACGGAGATTCCAAAAGAACATTCAAAAGTCTTTCCTTACTCCTTCACACAGATTTGTGTTTTTGGAATGTCAAGTAGACACTTCAGTTCAAAGAGTTTTTCTTTCACAGGAAAAAAAAAATCTATATCCAACTATATTTCATAGGATCATAGGAAATTACTAGGCTATCGACCTGGAGGTCATTTCAAACCTAGCTGTTTCATCCCAATGTAATACCATAGAAATGTTACTCAATACCAAAGATTGCATTTAGTAATGGCTATCCATGGCCAGGATGGTTGTGGGCACTTCGCTGGTAAGAATTTATGGTGCCCCATCCACTCATCCAGGATCCTCTTGAACAGTGTCATAGAGGTGCTCTCTCACTCATGGCAGTTGCTGGGAGATAAAATCTGTCCCTCCAGCATGTCCTGTTTATGTATCAGACCATATTTAGGTCTTTGGAATGGGTAAGCCCTAGTCCAGTTTGACTTGTGGATATGCAGCAAGTTCATTAGGTTTGGCTCTGAGATTCCTCTAAGCCAGGCAAGTGTCTCCCCCTAAGAGATCTATATGATAAACAATATAGTGACAGGGACTTTAGTCAGTCTGTGTAAGGCACATGCTGGAGTCTCTTACCTTTGTTAGAAATCTCTGAGGTCTCTCCAATTGCTACAGGTGCTTTTGCATGGTACATGCTGAACAGGGTGTTGTACTCAATTATGGGCAGGATTAGTGCAAAGTGCAGAGGGGTTATAACCTCTTTTGCTCTTGAGGTGATGCCTTTACTAATAAAGTGTGCTATGTACAATGCTTTCCTTACTACAATAGACACATGGTGGTCGAAGTTAAAGTCGCAATCAACTTGTGTTCTCAAGTCTCATACCACTTTGTGGGTACTGGGGGCATTGTTGTAGATTTGATACTGTGAAGGGGACATTGTTTGTGCCAAAAGGAATGATCATGCATTTCTCTGCATTCAGTCTGAGACCATGACTAAGACACCAGTCGTTGGTCTGTGCAAGACCCTCCTGGAGTACACTAACAGCATTTGCGGATTCAATAATTACACCTAGTTTGCAGTTGTCTGCAAACCTGGTCAGCCACAACCCCTCAGTTTTGGCCTGAACTTCTGGGAAGTATACACTGAACAGTAGGGGGCCAGCACTGACCCCTGTGGCACCCCGCTGGTAATGCATCTGCTGGTTGATGTGGAGTCACCCACTTTGATAGTGTGTGCCCGGTTTGTGAGCCAGTTGGCAACCCATCTTACAACAAAAGGGTTTACATTCAGTTTGACAAGCTTATTGGTAATGCCTAAGTGTGGGATTGTGTGGAAAACCTTTGCCAAGTTGAGGTATGCTGTGTGCACAGACTTGCCCTTGCCAATGGCCCTGGTCACATTTTTGAAAAAATCCACCAGATTTAACAGGCAGGATCTGCCCTTGATGAAGATGAATTGTTAAGATCCAGCATTTGGAGGTCACCTATATCTTTATTTATGAGGTCCACATCTTGGGCTTACAGATGAGGCTGGTCAGGCTTATGGGTCTGTAATTCTCTGGGTCTGTTGCTAGGCCACCTTTGTGAAGGGGAATAACTGTTGCTGTCTCCATTCCAAAGGGAAAAAAAAAGCCTGTGGTTAGACTATGATTGAAAAGGGTACCTAATGGCGATGCTAGTTGATGTTTTAGCCTGGTTAGAAGACAGCCTAAGATGCAATCTGGTCTCATAGAGGCTTTTTTCCATGGACAAGGCTTTGATGACCTGTTCTTCAGATATGTAGGGTGAGTAGGTGGGGGGTTGGGGGAAGGTTTGTGATAAGTTTGGAGTGTATAAGGGAGTGAAATTTTCATCATACCCATCCGCTAACAAGTTTGCTATCTCTGTGGGGTCACTGTGTGTGATACCATTGGTTACTAGTTCTGCAGATGCTTGGGTCCTACTTTTTAGGATACATGCATAGCTGTAAAATACTCTACGGTTATCCTTGGCTGTGCTTGCTAAGTTTTCCTAAAAGAAGCCCTTGCAGGATCTGACAAGCTGTCCTATTTGCCTGTTGAGGCTGAGGAGGGTGCTTTTTCCATTGTTGAAGTCTCGCTTTTGTTTTTTTGGACAGCAACTTTTTGTGTTTATTGTAAAGTTTGTTGATACTGGACGTCCACCATGCTGGCTTGTTTTTACTTTGGGCTCTGAGGTTTTCCACTAAAATTTCTGTCACTGTGAAGGAATACCTCAGAATTTTGGGACTCATAGCTTCCATTACTCATGCAATACCCCTGGCAACACTCCGCAAGAGAAAGGTATAGCAGTATCTTAAGTCTTTGGTCCCAGCACCATCACCTTTTTATCTTTTCAAATCCCAGTACTGGAGTTTGCCACAAGAGAAATAATTTGATGTTGACAGCAGATATCCTTAAATCTATGTCTCCCCTTCTCCCTCCCTGTTCCAAAGCAGTCAGTCACCACAGACACTTTGAACTTTGCCTGGGGAGTAGTGTCAGAAGGGAGAAAATGCAGGGTTGTCAGACACCTAGGACAGATGCAAGCACAAAAAATATTAAACAGATGCTTGCCCTGATCAAGCCATTACACTATCATCTTTGGTCCCCGGGACCTTTCAAGTTGTTACAGATAATTCCACAATCATGTGGCACATCAACAAGTAAGGGGAAACCCCTTTGCATATTAGTGATGCTAACTGAGGATATGGCTTTCACAGCACAGTCTCACTCTACAGGCATCCTACATTTCATCATAGCAAGACTGTGTGACAGACAAGCTAAGCAGGACATGGGCAGACCCTCAAGAATATAAACTAGATCAGGGAGTCTTCCAAGATTTAATCATTCTGTGGGGAGTTCAAGTACACCTTATTGCCTCCTCTCTAAACATTCAACTGGCAAGATTCTGGTACCGGACTCCAGATGTCTTTTCTTTCCCTTCGACAGGAATGTTTCTTTATGCTTTTCCACTCTTTCACTAATATCCAGGATACTTCTGAAGATTCAGAAGGTATTCCCAAAGATCATTGGGGTAACTTCCTTCTGGGCCAGAAAGCACAGCACTGCTTCACCCTTCTTTTGGAAAAGACCTAAAAAAAAAAAAAAAAAAAAAAAAAAAAAAAAAAAAAGACAAACGTATAGGTGTTTGTCACACCCTGACATCAACTAACTTCAAATGACTGCCCAGGTGATTATGCTTTAATTCCTTTTAGGCACCGATGACGTGCAGCTGGTACTAATGGAGGCAATAAAGCCTGCTACTAGCAAATCATACATTAGAAAATGTAAAAGATTCTCTAGCTGGTCCCAACAACATAACCAGCTCTCATTCAGGGCTAGCTGTTCTCTAGTTTTACCTTTCTTATTCGTCCATCATGGTTCATTTATCAGTAATTTCAGCATGTTTGCTCATGGATCCTCCTCTTTCAATGTAGTCTCATGTCAAAATGTTTTTAAAAGGGATTCTGCACAAAAGGCTCCAAGAAAACCAGTGGTGCCTCTTTTGGAATCTTAATTTTGTGTTAGAGAAGCTTGAAACAGCTAATCTCCTCAGTTAACATGGCTACATGTTACTGAAGCTGCTCCTTAGCAAAACCCGTGGTGTTTGTGGTGACTGCTTTGGAGCAGGATAGAAAAAGGAGTGACCTGGATTTAGGGATATCTGCCATCTCTAAGTGATTTATCTTCTGGCAAACCCCAGCACTGGGACTTGAAAATACAAAGAATGTTGGTGCTGAGACAAAAGAAACTTCAGATACTTTTTCCATGTAGTGTCTTGCCCAAGGGTATCATGAGAATCACAGATGTCATGAGACACAAAATCTTGAGGCATTCCCCTTGCAGTGACCAAAGTCTGAGTGGAAACCCTTAGGAATTGATCTAGATATAGATCTTTTTTTTGTTGTGGAATAAAAACTCTTTGGACTGAGATGTCTGAAACCCTAGGAACACCTTTGTGAAGGAGTCAAAAAAGACTTTTGAATGACTTCTGAATATTCTCTTGGAATCCCAGATTAGAGGAGACGGAGAGAGACAGTTGTGACACTTTGAAAATACACTGCAAAGATAAACAAGTCATCTAATTATAGAAAAATGTGGATACCAACAAGCTATAACTGGAGCTAGACCATTTATGAATGCTCTTGATACAGTGGATAGTTCAAATGGTAAGGCAAAGAACTGATGTGATTTAGAGACATAAAACCCTTCAGAAACAACTGAAGTCTGGATGAATAGGAATTTGATAAGCATCTTTTAAAACTACTATTACCAGGAAAATTGAATGAGGAATAATAGGTAACAGTTTGTGAAATCACGTCGGTTTGAATTTGGCCACTATCACAAACAGGTTTATGAAAGAAAGATCCAAAACTGATCGCCAAGCATTTTCATTCATTCTTTGGTACTAAAAACAACCTTGAATAAAAACCTTTCCCAACTTGGGAAGAAGAAACTGGATCTATCATCATCTACAGCACCACTTATTGAAGGACAGGATGAAATGAGAGTCTTGACTGGTAGATGATGAATTGCCCCATAAAAAGGAATTATTTCCTCCCACTGCTTTTTGTAACCTAGATGAATGATTTTCACAACCCATTTGTCTGAAATTGTTGCTAAAGAGAAAACTGGAGATGCAGACTTTCTTGAAGTGGGAAAAGGGACCAGCATTTTGTTGTAATAACTTTTTTTTTTTGTTTTTGTTTTGTTTTTTTACCAAAACTGGATGTGGTGTTAGAGAATCCCTTAGGAAATCATGGAAAAGGAGGTCTGAAAAATCTTAGAGACTTTCTCCGTCAATGTGTTATTTTCAATACACTTTTTTATAACCTATGCAGTACAGGAACCAAAAAAGAAATCTCTATTAAAGAATATAACATCTCATTTTTCAAATCTGGGAGGTTCTGAGAATGCAGCCAGGCAAACCTCCTCAATAAGTACAGTTGTGTACACTTACCATAAATGTAGATGTTAGAGTGTATTCACTGTTGCAGTCCTTACAAAATGGGTTATCCGGCTCCCAGTAGCCCACAGTCGGCCAGAATACCAAAGTCCTTGGTATATGATGTCGGCTGCCTTTGGTTTAGGTCTGACGTCAGGACATCAGGTACAAAGGAAGTCAGCCAATGGCCACTTCCTCAGTTTTTCTTGCCTTAACTGTCAGGAGCCACCAAAAAAAGGTTAAACCAGGAAAAGAAAAATCCATTCTGTGCCCTAGGAAAAAAGGGGGATGGAAGGGGGAGGGACCAGGACTGCAACAGTGAATACACTCGAACATCTACATTTACGGTAAGTGTACACAGTACTATGTTCATCGTGTTTCACTGTTGCAGTCCTTAAAAAAATGGGTTGATTCCCAAAGCCCAGGAAAAAAACAAAAGGGAGGAGGAACACCAACTGTTGGTAAAGATGCCCTGCAACACTGTAGTGGCAAAACCAGCCCTGGACTTAGAAAACAAAGGTAAACTGTAACGTTTAGTGAAAGTGTGGACAGAAGTCCAGGTAGCTGCTTCCAGGATGTCCCTAGAAGCTACACCTCTTAAAAAAGCTGATGAGGTAGAGGCTACTGTAGTAGAATGGGTCCTAATACTCTGAGGAGGAACCTTGCCATGCTGTAAGTAACAAAAGTGAATACAATGAGCAATCAACTTAGAAATGGTCTGTTTAGAAATAGCTTTGCCCTGAACTCCAGGAGCAAAACTGATCTGACTTTCGAAAAGGTTTACTCCTGTCCAGGTAAAATCTAAGCTGTCTATGCACATCCAGGGAATGCAGTAACCCTTCCCCTTCATTCTGAGAATTAGGAAAGAAGGTAGGCAGGTGGATTGACTGGTTAAGTATCAGGCTAGAAACCACTTTAGGCATAAAGGAGGGATTAGTTCGAAGAGAAACCCGATCCACATGGAAGATGATAAAAGGCTTTACTGCCATTAAGGCCTGCAGCTCAGAAACTACTCTAGCTGAAGTAATAGCCAAGAGAAAGGCAGTTTTCCAGGAGAAAAACTTCAGGTCTGCTGATGCAGCTGGTTCAAAAGGAGGCAGAGTAAGTTTCTCAAGTACAAAATTAAGATCCCAAGCAAGAGTAGGTGCCCTTCTGGGAGGCTTTAAATTGCTAGCTCCCCTGAGGAACTGTTTCATCAAGGGATGAGAGAAAATGGGATGCTCAATGGAACAATGAGAAGAAATAGCTGAAGCATGAATCTTGATAGAAGAAAAGGAAAGTCCACCATTAAGCAAGCCTGCCAGATAGTCAAGAATAAGAGCAAGAGCAGGTTGAGAAGGGTCTTCCCCTCTAGTCTGCATCCAAATGGAGAATCTTTTCCACTTATCTGCGTAAGATTTCCTAGTGCTAGGCCTCCAGGCCTCACGAAGGACCTCAGCCACCTGTTGGGAAAGGTTTAAATTATGAGCCAAGGTGACAAATGCAGAGTCTAAAGATGAGAATGCAGAATCCCCCCCCTGTCCTGAACCAAGACATCTGGTACCAGGGGAAGATGCCAAGGCTGAGACTGGGAGAGACTGCAAAGTAGTGGATACCAATGTTGTCTGGGCCAGTCTGAAGCTATGATGATGACCCTTGGTTTTTCATTCCTTATCTTTAACAGCACTCTGGGAAGAGGAGGCAGAGGAGGGAATGCATAGATTGAGAGCTATGTCCAGGGGAAGGACAGAGCATCCACTTTCCAAGTTTTATTGTGATGATCCCTGGTGCGAAAGGTTGGAAGAAGGTGGTTGGTTGGAGATGAGAAGAGATCCACCTGGGGAGTGCCCCAACACTGAATAATGCGATATATGGTCTTGTTTAGGTGCCACTTGAGGATCCAGGACCTGCCTGCTCAACCGGTCTGCCAAGGTGTTGAGCCTTCCTGGAAGAAACTGAGCTATAAGCTGAATGCCCATAGAAGCTGCTATGGACCATAGTATCATGTTTGTCTGCACAGCGGGTAAGAGTGAGTCCCTCCCTGCCTGTTGATGTACAACATGATTGTGGTGTTGTCTGTCCTGACCAGAAGAGTACCAGGAGAGATAAAGATGCTTGAAAGCCATCACGGCCTGCTGGACTTCCATCAATTCCTTCAGATTTATATGGAAATGAACCTGTTGAGAGTTCCAAGTCCCCTAAATGCATCTGCCCACTAGATGTGCTCCCCCAGGTGTAGTCCGAGGCATCTGTGGTGAGAGTCTGGCTGGCAGGAGGTGGACAAAATGGCAGACCTTTGTTCTGTGCACAGGCCATTGCCCACCAAAGGAGCTCCATCTGCAGGCAGGGAATCAGAGGAAGTATAGTCTAAATCCGGAGTGTGCTGACAGCAAAGATTTTTGAGGTACCATTGTATTTTCCTCATATGCAGTCTGGCATATGGAATCATCAGAATACATGAAGCCATGAATCCCAGGGCTTGCAGGAATTGCCTTGCAGAGAGCTGGGACATGCTTGCCAAATTTCTGAAGTAATTTGAAAGATCCATTTGTTTCTCTTGAGGGAGGAATGCCATCTGGGCGGCTGTGTTCAGGCTCGCTCCCAGGAATACAATCTCCCTGGTGGGTACCAATTTTGACTTCTTTTCATTGATGGTGTAGCCCAAACAGGTGAGAAGGTTCTTTACAAAGTCCAAATCCTTTAGAAGTTGCTCTGGAGAGTCTGCCCTGAATAAGACATTCGTCCAAGTAAGGGTAAATTTGAATGTTTCTTTGCTTGCAAAAAGCAATGACTGGAGCCAGGCATTTTGTAAAAACTCTGGGAGCAGTAGATAAGCCAAAGGACAGTGCAGAGAATTGGAAGTGCCTGTTCCCTGCCCTGAAGCGAAGGAACTGCCTGCAGCTTTCCCTTATTGGGATGTGCAGATAAGCTTCTTTGAGATCCAAAGTCACCAGCCAGGAATCCTTGGCCAGCACTGGCAGCAACTGCTGAAGAGTGAGCATTCTGAATTTGGGAATTGCCAGAAAAGTGTTTAGAATGGAAAAATCCAGAATAGGGCGCCAGGTGCCCTCTTTTTTGGGAACCAGGAAAAGTCTTGAGTAGAAACCCTGGCCTATTTGTAGTGCAGGAACTGGATCTATTGCTCCCAGCAAGAAGAAACTTGTTTTTCTGCTTCTGCCCTTTGAAGTGGGGGGATATCTGGGTATCCTTGGTGAACAGGGAAGGTGTGAAAGGAGAACTTGTAGCCTTGGGATACTATTTTGAGCAGCCATTTGTTGTCTGTGATGCTGAACCAGACATCTGCAAAAATGGCTAACCCCCCCCCCCCCCGCCCCCAAGGAAACCCTGGGCCCGCAGAGGCAGGTAGGGGAAGGCCGGAGTTATTGGAAATGCTTGCTTTGGGAAGTTTGCTTAGAACTCCCCGATTCTGAAGAGTAAGCCTGCCAGTGCTTAGCCTTTTGAGGAGTGGAATTCTGTCCCCTAGAAGACCTGTAACCCCTAAGGTCTAGTGTGACCCTGTTTACTAGGATCAGGAAAAGTCCAACTCTTAGAAGGGTACTGCCTACTAAAACGAGGAGGCTGAACTTGCAGAAAATCCTTAACAGTTTGCATAGATTTGGCTTTATACTCCGACTTTTTCAACACCTCTTCTGCTTTGCTACCAAAAAATTGTTCTTGTGCAAAGGCACATCCAGTAATTTAGATTTGACAGTTTCAGAAAGGGGCTGTTCCCTGAACCAAGCATGTCTTCTAATGTCAGAACCAGTGGCTGCTGCTCTGCAAGAAGCTTCCAAAGTGTTGAAACCACAATGTAGAGAATGTTTAGTGACAAGCAGAATTCAATAAATCTTGCATGTCCTTACTCTCCCATCAGGGAAGGAACACCAGCCAATTTTAGCCTTAATAGCCTCCAAAGTATGCTGCTGATACTTAAGCATATGAAAAAGACAATTAACAGACCTAATAGCCAGGGTGGAAGTAGTATAAACCTTTTTACCCCATCTAACCAAGGCCCTGGATTCCCTGTCAGAAGGAACATGATTTTTAGCAACCGTGTCTTTAATACCATTAATGCCCTGAGAAATCATCTCTGGATCATTAGTAGGATTCTTGAAAAGGAACTGATGAGAATCAGGAACTCTATAATACCTGTCAGGCTTTCTGGGAGCAGGAGGAACAAAATTAGGAGTCAAAGAATTCTCCATGAAAACATCATCAACAACTTCCAAAACCAGAGGGCTAGCCAAAGGCTTATGCTGTGGCAAATCCAGGAATTCCCTAATCCGTTTCTTAGACTGACGGTAATCTTGACTTTCCCATTTGAAATGCTCCCTAAGAGTATTCAGAGTATCTCCAAAAGAAAAATCTTCTGGAGGGGAGGCAGAAGGGATAGAGTCTTCTGCATCAAAATCCTCAAAACTAGAAAAAAAGTTGAGAGCTTCCCTCTTCATCAGCAGAGTTACTGGAAACCTCAGAGTCTGAGACACAAAACTTCTGGGGACAATTCCCTAGCCCTCTTAGAAGGAGGTGACTGAGAGCCCCTGATAAGGGTCAAGAGATCATTAGCCATTTTAATCATCTGAGACTGAGGCATTTGAGGGGAGGCCGGCACCTGTTTTGGAGTAGATTTTCGGCTGAAGGCTTGCTTGAAAGCCGGAGGGACTCAGGAGGCCTTGCCACCGCGGTAGTCTGAATCAAGGTAGTCAGTCTGGATCTGGTCTCCGGGCGGAAAGAGGCCTCAGAAGCTGGCGCCTGCTTAGTGGCTCTGGATCCAGAGGCGGCGACTGGCAGAGGATCAGAAGACGAAGTGGAAGCTTGCGGTATGGAAGACTCAGAAAACGTCTCTGCAGACGCCTGCTGCTGAACATCAACGGACTGCAGGGGCAAAGAAATCACCTCACTGACTACCGCTGGGCCGACAACAAACTTAACAGGGACGTCATCAGCTAATTTGACCCTAAGCCTGTCGCAGTCCTTATCCTTGCGCTTCTTAGGGAACATCTGAAGTCGGGAGACCAGAAGACGCCATACCGATGAACTTAGGCCAAACTCCGAAATGCTTGAGCAAGATCCTAGCTCTACGGCGTATGGTACGCGGGTTGAAAGAAGCACTGAGAACACGATTAGGAATGTTGTGCTCAAGGCCCAAACAAATAATACAAGAGGAGTGAAAATCACGGTGCGAAATCTGTTTTCCACAGGTAAGACAGTTATTAACTTTCTCTGACATTCGTTAAGGCAAGAAAAGAGGGTCCACAATGGGGTAAGTGGTAATACTTTGTAAAGGTATGGACAGAGGTCCAGGTGGCAGCTTTTAAGATGTCCCTGGTGGGTACTCCTCTGAGGCTGCCCTAGTGAAATGGGTATGACTAGACTTGGGGGGGGGGGGTTCCCATGTAGTCTGTAGCAAAAATGGATACAGTGTGATATCCATTTGGAAATGGTTTGCTTAGAAATGGGCTTCCCCTCTGCCCCTGGGGAAAGGTTGCCAAGCAGGTGGTCTATTTTTTGAAGGGTTTAGTATGGTCCAGATAGTAACTGAGTTGTCTGTGCATGTCTAGTGAGTGTAGAATTCTTCCCCCTTGTTTTGAGGGTTGGGAAAGAAGGTGGGTAGGTGTATGGCATGGTTGAGGGTCACATCAGTTACCACCTTGGGTATAAAGGAGGGGTTAGTCCTCAGGGAGACCCTGTCTGCATGGAAAATGATGAAGGGCTCAATAGCCATGAGTGCCTGAAGTTCTGAAACCCTTCTGGCTGAGGTGACAGCTAGTAGGAAGGCAGTCTTCCAGGAGAGGTATTTCAATTCTGTTGAAGCAGCAGGTCCAAAAGGAGGCAGGGTTAGCTTTTCTACAACATAATTCAGGTTCCAGACTGGCGTGGGAGGCCTTCTGGGAGGTCTGATATTAGAAGCCCCTCTGAGGAATCGTTTAATCAAAGAATGAGAGAAAAGGGGTAGGTCTGTATCGTAATGGGCTAAAATGGCTGAGGCATTGATTTTAATAGAAGATAAGGAAATAAGAAGTTATGTACCTACCATAACGTTCCATGTTAGTTGTCTTCTCTCGCCTTCTTTCTTGCTTGATGGGTTCGGAGCCGATCCCTCGGCTCCGACTCGGCACTTGCTTTAGCTCGAGAACTCCTTTTACCAGCTCGAGGCAGCCCCATATCCCATGATGCAAGGCAGGAAGTACCCAGATCTCGTTTGTTGACAAAAGGGCAATAACACCAAGCATAAACAATACTTCCAAAGGAAGAAGAAACTTACAAATGGAAAAAGGACCAGGTCTGAATGGTCTTTAGCATTATAGTTTCTTATACAAGGTCTGTCCAGGCCAGGGGGAAGGAGGGAGGGTCGCAAGAAAGAAGGCGAGAAGACAACTAACATGGAACGTTATGGTAGGTACATAACTTCTTAATGTTAAGTTGTCAATCTCGCCTTCATTCTTGCTTGATGGGACCGCGTCCCTAGCACCTCTATCCTGGGTGGCTCAATGGAACAAACTCTTGAGGATTGTAGAGCCAAAACTGGCTCTGTCCCTGGAGGCCAAGTCCAATTTGTAATGGGAAACAAAAGTGTGAGGAGTGGCCCAAGTGGCCGCTGCACAAATAGTGTCCAAAGGCAGTCTAGCTTGAAAAGCTGTAGAAGTAGCTAAACTCCTAGTTGAATGTGCTTTAGGTTTTGAGCACAGCTGTTTTCCCCTGATCGTATAAATTTCAGTGATGACCAAGAAAGCCATCTGGACAAAGTCACTTTAGAAACAGGAAGGCCTTTTTTATTATCCGCATAGGAAACAAAAAGTTGATCAGATTTTCTAAATTTTTTTGTTCTGTCCAAATATCTAAGCTGACGGTGGACGCCAAGATAATGTAGCTTTGTTCAGCTCTATCTGAATAGTTAGGAAAAATACAGGAGATCAATAGATTGATTCAGATTGTTTTTCAGCGACCTTAGGTAAAAGGATGGATTAGTTCTCAAAGATACTCTGTCTTTGTGAAAAATCACATAGGGTGGTCGTACCCGAAGAGCATGAAGTTCAGACACCCTCCTGGCAGATGTAATAGCCACTAGGAATAAAGTTTTCCAAGAAAGATATTTCAGGGAACAAGAAACAGCTGGCTCGAAGGGGGGAAGAATCAAGGATGTCAGCACTAAATTTAGATCCCACTGAGGAGGAGGATTCCTGATTGGAGGCTTTAGTAGGAAAATTCCTTTCAAGAAGGCCCTGCAGAGCCTATGGGACATAATATTATGATCTGCTATCCCGACATGAAAATTAGAAATAGCAGCCAACTGAACTCTGACTGTGGAAGAAGAGGAGCCTGCATGAAAAATCTCTGCTAAGAAGTCCAGAACTGCCTGAACAGGGGCAGTAAAGGGATCAATATTTTGGGCCTTAGCCCAATAAGAGAAACGTTTCCATTTGCTTGTGTAAATCCTCCTGGTAGAGGATTTTAGTGAAGGTACTATGATATCTCTAACTGGGTTAGAGATCAAAGGAAGCCTGGCTAAGGAAGGAAGTGGAGCAACCATGCTGTGAGGTTGAGAGAAGGGATTGACCGGTGCAGCTGACCGGATTGGTGAATCAGTAGATCTGGCACTGGGTCCAGATGCCACGGCTGCACCAAAAGGTGATGATGGAGGAACGGGAACCAAACTTGTCGAGGCCAGTAAGGGGCAATGAGAATCAATTTGGCTCTCAAACGGTAGCTTTCTGGATCACCTGAGGGATCAGAGGAAATGGAGGGAAGGCATAAAGAAGTCCCTGGGGCCAATCCTGGGTCAGAGCGTCTCTGGGGGGATGGCCTGATAGAGGGAAGAGGCTGAAGAAGTCTGGACATTTGCTGTTTTGGGGAGTAGCAAAAAGATCGCAACATGGACGACCCCATTCCAGAAAAATCTCTTCCGCTATGGATTGCTTGAGAGACCACTCGTGAGGCATGAGAATAGCTCTGCTCAATCTGTCCGCTATAATGTTGGTTTTCCCAGGGATATGCGTTGCTACCAGAAACCGATGAGAGGAGATCGCCCATTGCCATAGTCTGAGCGCTTCGACACAAGGGGTAGGACTTGGTTCCGCCCTGCTTGTTGATATACCAAACTACAGACATGTTGTCTGTGTGGACTGCAATTGTCCCTACGGGAAGAAAGTCGTTGAGGGCTTGCAACGTTAAAAGCACGGCTCTCATCTCCAGGACATTTATGTGCAGATGGTACTCGAACGGTTGCCACGCCCCATGAACCATCCTGCCCTGATAATGACCCCCACCCGATCAGGGAGGCATCCGTGGTGACAGTGGCTATCGGGACGGAGGTACAAAGCACCTGCCTTGGTGAACCTGAGACGATGTGATCCACCAAGCAAGATGTTCTTTGCATGTTTGTGTCACCAGAATCTGGTGACGCATTGGGAGTTGCTGGTATGACCACTGTGTGAACAGCATCCACTGAAGGAGGCATGTAGAATCGAGCCAGGGAAGAAGAGTGATGGCCGCAGCCATAAGACCTAATACCTTTAGAACCATTCTGGCCTGTACCTTCTTGCTGGCCAGAATGATCCTGACATGAGTCTGAATGTCTGAAACTCTTTGTTCTGTAAGGGTAGCTGACATCCGAACAGTGTTTAAGTTTGCCTATGAAGGTAATAGACTGGCAGGGCGATAAGGATGACTTTTCGTAGTTGACTGAGATGCCCAAATGAGAACAAAGGTCTATTGTGTAATCCCTGGCTTGTATAAGCTGATGCCTGGTGGTGGCTGACAGGAGCCAGTCGTCGAGATACGGAAACACCTGGAATCCTTGACGTCTCAGGTGAGCCGTGACCACTGCCATGCATTTGGTGAACACTCTGGGGGCTGTAGTGAGACCAAAGGGCAGGGCTCTGAACTGGAAATGACTGGACCCCAGCCAAAAGCGGAGAAATCTCCTGGAGCATCTGTGAATTTTGATGTGATAGTACGCATCCTGAAGATCTATTGAGCACATCCAGTTGTCCTTCTGTAAGAAGGGCAGAATTGACTGAAGAGTGACCATTCGGAATCTTGTCTTCCTGACAGACTTGTTGAGTCTGCTGAGATCCAATATTGGTCTCCAGTCTCCCGTCTTTTGGGGACCAAAAGAACCTTGAGTAGATTCCGGCTCTGAATGGTCTATTGTAACTGGCTGAATGGCTCTTTTTTGCAGTAGTTTTGCGATCTCTAACTCTGCAATGTCCCTTAGACCGGGTGGTACATCTGGAAGGGAACTTGAGGGGAAGGGACTTTCCTCGAAAGGAATTATGTAACCCTTGGATATGATCGACTGTACCCATCTGTCTTGAGTGAGGGAATGCCAGGCTTCTGGGTACAGTGATAATCTTCCCGACTGCCTCCAAGGAGGGACAGCCGGGCAACACCTCAGGGATGCTGAAAAGGCTTCTCAGGAAGAGACTCCCTGTTGCCCTGATTCTTGGACCCCTCTGCCTCTAGAGCGGCGCCTGTTGTTGTTACCCCTCTGCCTCTAGGGGTAAACTGACCACGTGAATCCGGGCGTGACTCCTTGGGATTTACGGAACCACATCTTCCCACCCTTCTGTCCTTTGGGATAAGGCCTAGAAGGGTGGAAAACGGACTCCAACAGCAGAAAGAGTCTTGCCGTCCTGCTCACACCTGGTCAAGGTTTCCTTCACCTGAGGGCCAAACAAAGCTGACCCATCAAAGGGAGAATTTGTGAAGGACGCCTTAAAGGGATCCGCAAAATCACATAGCCGCATCCAGGCTTGGCGCCTAAGAGCCACACCTGTGCCTGCGGCTCTACTCGCTCCATCAGCAGCATAAGATATTAGCCGCATGGAGGAGTTAGCAATGGAATTGAGGGTTCCTAGCTGCGAAGCAATCTTTTCTTGGGCCCCTGCAGCTGTAGGATCCTGAACTACTTCTCCCAGCTCCTTCAGGATATCTCTCTGGAGTCTGGTGAAGTGACAAAGATAATTCAGCGAACGCATAGCAAAGGTCGCTGAGGAAAACATCCGCTTGCATTACCTATCCATGGTCCTAGAGTCCTTATTAGGAGGATGGACGGGCACGGAAGGATCTGCAAGTTCCTTTTGGTGGCCGCAGCCACCACCATGGCATCAGCGGGACACCCTTGGTAAGGAATTGTTTGTCACTAGGGGCAGTTATCAATTTAGAAGGCCGCCTAGGGACTGGCTCTACAGAGGCAGGAGCTGTCCGCGCCTTCGTGCAATAACCTGCATAAGGGGGTCGAAGGCGGAGACACCCAGGAGGTGGAGGGCCGAGATCCAAACGCCTCTAGGTATAATGGACTCATCCTCAGAGGGATTGTTGGTGGGCCAGTTTCCCTCTGTTTCAGAAGTTCTAGGATGTCTGAGAAGGAGACATCCTCAGAGGGGATCTAGGGGATCCCTCTGACTCATCAAAGTCAGTATCCAAGTGACAGACTCAGGGAGTCTACATGCTTCCTCTTACAAGTCCTCTTCCTAGGAGGATCTCCCGAAACATCAGGAGAATCCTCGGAAGAGGGGAAATTCCCAATGGGGAAACCTGAGGCGGCGGATCTCCGGGTCCTGTCGCAAGAGAAGTGGCAGAGATGTCACCACCTACAATAGAGGGAGGAGCTACGGAAGAGACTGCTGACTGATACCAGTGGCCAGTACACTCTTCATCACCTCAAATGCTCCCTCCCAGGCAGGTCCGAGACCCGCCCAAGAGCTAGGAACTCCAGGGACTACCGAAAAGGAAGTCTCGAGGCAGATGTCGGAGCCGAGCTCACCAAGGCCGAGGCTCCAAGGGGAAGAGCGGGTTCGGACAAGGGTCCGATGCCACTCACCCCCCCGGAGGAGACCATGGAAGCCCGACCACCGAATCCCTCTAAGGAAGAGGAGATAAGAGTAGGGGCTGAAGGAACAGAAGGGGGTATCCGTCCTCCAGCCGTAGCAGTAACCATGCCCGAAGACTCCAACTCCAAGCTCTGGGGTAGAGTTGAAGGAGGAACTGTAACGGGGTGTGGACCAACAGTTGTCTGCTGAGACGGACTGTGTAGCATTTGGGCCAGTACCTGTGACTTGAGCAATCTACTGACCACTCTCTCTAGGTCATGATCTGAAAACCTGGATGACCTTGAAGATCGGCTCCGATGGCTCCGTTCCGATAGAAGAGGCGAGGCCGGAGCCGAAAGTATCGGCTCCAAGGAAGGAGACCTCGACCTCTTCCTGGAATGGGTCATCGGAGCCGATATTACTGATCCTGTCGGCACCGATTTCTCGGAGCCGGCAGAACGCCTCGATGTATCGGCTCCAGCCGGAGCCGACACAGCCACCAAAGTAACGGTGTCGGAGCCGATCGGAGCCGACACCGATGCCTGTGCCACATGGGTGTCGGAGCCGATCGGAGCCGACACCGATGCCCGTGCCACGTGGGTGTCGGAGCCAGTCGGAACCGACACCACAGTGGTCAAAGCAGATTCGGCACCGATAGCCATCGGCGCCGAAAGCTTAGTGGATCCAGAATCGGCTCCAGCCGGAGCCGATCTCGACTCTATACGAGTCGGAGCCGAGGCCACAGGCTTAGAAACAGAAGCCTGGGTCTTGGCAGATTTAGTTGATTTTTGTGGGGCCGACTTAGCCGGAGAGCCCTCAGGCTTAAGAAGACCCCTGAGAATCAACTTATTCCGTCTCTCCTGCAGGACTCTCTGGCTGAAGGAGTGACAAATAGCACAGGAGTCCTGCAGGTGAAGAGGGCCCAAACAGTACAGGCAAGAAGTGTGACCGTCTGTCAGAGACATCTTCTGACAGCACGAGTCACACTTCTTAAAACCTGAAACCCTCTCTTTAGACATGGTGCCTAACAAAACACACACACACCAGTCCAATTAAATTAAACTAATACCAAAAAGGTATTTAGTAAAAAATACCAACACACACACCCTAACAGGGGGGGGGGATGGGATAGGGAAATTAACTGACTAAAAAATTAAAAGAGACAGGGATTTCTGTCAGAAAAGTTAAATTTAAAGTTAAACTATCAAAACAAAATAGTTTTAAACTAAAAGGGGCTTAAATGTCACAAATGTGAATTACTTACCAGGAGCTGGTAAAGAGAAGACCTCCCAAGCGGCAAACGAGATCTGGGTACTTCCTGCCTTGCATCATGGGATATGGGGCTGCCTCGAGCTGGTAAAAGGAGTTCTCGAGCTAAAGCAAGTGCCGAGTCGGAGCCGAGGGATCGGCTCCGAACCCATCAAGCAAGAATGAAGGCGAGATTGACAACTTAACATGGCAACTTTTGAGTAACTTGGCTAGGTAATACAAAATAAAAGGGATGGAAGGATGTGAGGTACTCTCCCCAGGGGCAGAATCTTTTCCATTTCCCTGTGATAATGTCTAAGACCTGTTAGCTTAAAAGGGACTCCTTGTTAGCTTTTAAAGTATAAGCCATGCTGAAAGATTGAGAGTCTGCAAGTTTGGGTGCAGTATCCCCACCTGGGTCAAGACATCTGAGATCTGGGGAAGCTGCTTTGGGGACTGTAAGGTCAGGCAGCACAGTAAGTGGTACCAATGCTGTCTGGGCCAATCTGGAGCAATGAGGATGGCCTTTGGTCACACTTCCCTTATTCTGATCAGTACCTTGGGAATAAAAGGCAGAGAAGAGAACACGTACACAAAGAGGGAGTTCCAGGGGAAGGTCAAGGCATCCACCTTCCGCACTAGGAGGTGATACTCTCTGGTACAGAAGTTTTGTAGCTGGTGGTTGAGGTGCGAAGCAAAGAGATCCACCTCCAGAGTCCCCCACTCGAGTCATTTGCAGAAAGATTTCCCTGTGGAGCTGCCATTCATGGGAGTCCAGTAAGTTTCTGTTTAGGTGGTATTCCAGGGTGCTGTTGACCCCTGGTAGGTAGTGGGCAATTAGGTGTAGACCCATGGAGGCGTCTATCAGCCAGAGGTTCATGGCTAGCCTGCACACAGGGTAAGACTGGGTCCCCCACTGTTTGTTGATGTACCACAGTAAGGAGAAACCCTGGCCTGAGATGGGGGTTTCAAGTACGTCACAGCCTTTTGTACTGCCATCATTTCTTTCTGATTGATGTGTAAGAGAAGGTGCTGGGCATCCCAAAGACCGTGGGTGCACCTGCCTGCTAGGTGAGTGCCACAATCAATGTCTGAGACATCGGTGGTGATGGTCTGGCCAGTAGGGCGGAGGATGAAGAGAAGACCCTTGTTCTTGGCATAGGCCTTCTGCCCAACAGAAAAACTCAGCCCTTATACAGGGGATCAAAGGGAGAGTGGTCTCTAGAGACAGAGTGCTGACACCAAAGGTTTTTTAGATACCACTGAAGTTTTCTCACGTGAAGCCTAGCCAGAGTAATTAGCCCCATGGCTTACAGGAACTTCCTCACATTGAGGTGACTTCTGGAACCCAGCTTGGTAAAGTAGAGAGGCAGGAAGCTCTGCTTTTCGGGGGATAGAAAGGCCATTTGGGATGCTGTGTCTAGCAGAGCTCCCAAGAAAATGATCTTCCTGGTGGGAGTTTGCTTTAATCTCTTCTCGATGGTGAACCCTAGGGAAGTTAGGAGGGATTTGACAAAGAGAAAGTCCTCGTGCAGCTTTTCTTTGCACTCTGCCTGAATGAAGCAGTAGTCCAGGTAAGGGTAAAGCTGTACATTTCTCTGTCTGCAAAATGCTATGGCTGGGGCTAAGCATTTGGTGAATACTCTGGGTGCAGTAGATAAGCCAAAGGGCAGCACAGAGAACTGAAAGTGTTGCAATCGTGCTCTGAAGTGCAGGAATTTCCTGCAGAATTCCCTTATAGGGATGTGGAGGTAGGCATCTTTTAGATCTGGGGTCATTAGCCAGGCATATTTTGTCAGCATAGGCAGCAGCTGCTGCAAAGTTAACATTTTGAATCTGGGGACCACCAGGGAGGTGTTCAGAATGGATAGATCCAAGATGGGGTGCCAAGTGCCCTCTTTTCTGGGAACAAGGAATATTCTGGAATAACAGCCTTTGCCTGTTTGAACCGAGGGGACAGGTTCTACTGCCTCCTGGGATATGAGAGTTTGGACCTGTTTCAATGCCTCTGCCCACTGATTTGGAGTCAAGTCTGGGTACCCTCTTGGAATTGGGAGTTCGCTGAAGGAGAATTTGTATCCCTGAAAAATGATCTTTAAAACCCATTGGACCTTTGTTACAGAAAGCCAATTTTCTTTGAAGAGGGACAGCCTTCCTCCTAGCTTTTGTTGAGTGAAGGGAGGGCATGGGGGGAGGGGGAAGTCATTGGGAGTTTTTGCCATAGAAGGGTTGCTCAGACCTCCCTGCCTTTGGGGTGGAAGTGGTCCACTGTTTGCTTCTCTGCTGGCAATGGAAGGTCTATCTCTGCGGGGCTTACCTTAGCCCCGTCTGCCAGGTGCAGGGAAGAACCAGTGCTTAGAGGGAAAGTTCCTGCTGAACCTGGGAGGTTGAACCTGAAAGAAATCTTTTACTGTTTGCATAGATTTTGCTTTGTCTTCCATCTTTTTAAGCACCTCTTCTGCTTTTACTCCAAAACAGTGGTTCTTATCCAGGAGCGCATCAATAAGTTTAGACTTGACATGATCATGGAGAGGTTGTTCCTTCAGCCATGCATGTCCCCTAATGACAGATCCTGACACTGCTACCCTGCTAGAGGCTTCTAGGGTGTCATATCCACAGTGTACAGAGTCTTTGGCCACTTGACAAGCAGAGTGCAGTAAATCCGCTAACTCTTGAATTGGCACAGTCAGGAAAGGTAGAAATCTTTTGTTTTAATAGTTCCAATGTGTGCTGTTGATATTTTAACAAATGGAATTGACAGTTGAGTGCTCTGATAGCTAAGGTTGCAGAGGTGTATACTTTTTACCCCATCCCTCCAGAGTTCTGGAATCAATGCGAGTAGGAATAGGATTCTTGGCAGAACTAGTCTTAACTCCTTTAGGTCCCTGTGTAATGGCCTCTGGGTCTGCAGTAGGATTTCTGGACATGTATTTGTGAGAATCTGGTACTCTAATTCCTGTCATGTTTAGTGGGAGCAGGTGGGAGGGGGTTAAGGGCTAAGCTGGATTCATGGAAAACATCATCCACCACTTCTAAAATAGGGATGGCCAGGGGTCTGTGCTGGGGCAGGTCCAGAAACTCTCCAAGTCTTTTCTTAGACTGGGGGAAGTCCAGAGATTCTCATTGGAAATGTTCCCTGAGGGTGTGAAGGGTTTCCCCAACGGAAAGGTCCTCTGGAGAGGAGGCAGAAAGGGCGGATTCCTTTGCATCTGAATCCTCATAAGCAGTCAGAGGTTGCTGCTCCTCTTCAAAATCTGAATAGTCAGATTCCGCAGAATCCATTTCTGTCATAATTTCTGGAAAAGGGTGCCTTTTCCTTTTAGAAGTTGTGGCCTGACTACCCCGGAAAAGTGAGATGAAATCCTCCACCATTTTAAGCATTTGTGCTTGGGTAGTGGGGCAAGAGCAAGATGGTGGCTAGAAGCAGATTTTCCAGGAGTGGCCTGGCTTCTATGCCTGAGAGAATCCGTCGGTCTAAGAGAAACTGTAGTTGGATGAGAAGACGTAGTTTTTTGTCTAGATTCGGTAGTGCAAAAGGCCTCCTCAGAAGCCGGTCCCTGCACTGCAGCTCCAGACCCAACTCAGGCAGAGACAGACAAAGGCTTGGAAAACAAAGAAGATTTCTGTGGCATACCAGATTCCGAAAGTGTCTTGGTAGAGGCCTGCATAGATATCGAATTGGGCATCAGGGGCTGCAAAAGCACCTCACTGAATTCCGTATAACTGACTACCTGCTTAGCGGTAGAATCATTGGAAGGCTTAGCCTTGTGTGGTCTGTCTCTATCTTCATCTCTGTGTTTTTTCAGAATGTCCACAGATTGTTGGCTGACTGACACTATATCAGAATGCAAAGACGGAACATGAAAATAACTGTCTATAATAAGAGCTCTACGGCGAATGATTCTCACATTAAAGAGGGCACAGAACCGGCAACGAGACGTCATGATATAGGCCTAAACAAGTGACGCAGTAAGAATGGAAGTCTCGGTGTGGATCTGCTTTCCACAGGCGAAACAATTGTTAACGTTTACAGACATTGGTTAGTGCAAGAAAAAAGGGTCCCCAATGGGGTACTTAGCTTTAAATGTTTTCAGCTGAAATTCAAACTCTGGTAGCGACCGACCAGCACTCGTGGGAACTGCTTCTGCTACGGGCTCCATAGCAAGAAAGACTGATGTAATGACGTTGGCTGCCTTACTTTATACCACCAATGACCTAACATCAGAATACAGGCGACTGCAGCTGACGCAAAAAAACATTGACTCTGGTATTCAGGTAGGACGAGGGCTACCACAGCAGGGATAACTCACTGGTGATGACTGCAACAGTAAAACACAAAGAACATCCTCAGTGTTCTACTGAAAACACTGGCATATTCTGTTAATAGTTTCAGAGAAAGTGAACCCCTTGAGCTTTCCTCAGGGTCTGAATCAGAAAACAGAAGAGAAAAGCCTGCATCTTTCCCTCTTCCTAACCAGATTCAGAATTTTCAATCTCTTCAAGAAAAGAGGTATCCCTCTTTCTTTCACCAAAAACCACCTTATAAGAAGGACAGCTTGAATTAAACCCTGAGCTAGAGCCAATGAACTACTTCTGCTAAAGAAATTTGAAGATCAGACAATGTCTAGTTTTGAGTTTCTTTTTGACAGGAAAAATTGGGCCAGCAGTGTTAATGATGGCAGCAGCAGCTTCCCCAGAGGAGTACAACATTCTAAATAAACAGGGACTCTTTCCTTGTTAACTCTCACAGGGACAGACAATAGTGGCTCTACCTTTACCACTGAATGGACCCCAACAGCCACAGAGGAAGTAGATAATCCCCGGGATCCAAAGTGGATGTAGGTGCTACACCAGAGGGATTCAGACTAAAAGATGAGTGGTCTAAGGAACAAGCTAAAGTCACAGTAGAGTCACCCACTTGTGGCGGAGTTAAAACTGCTAGTCTGCTGTGATGTAGATAAGCCAAATGGCAGTACAGAGAACTGGCAGTGATTGTAGTCTGCTTTGAAGCGTAGGTATCTTCTGCAAGATTCCCTGATTGGGATGTGCAGGTATGCTTCCTTGAAATCGAGTGTTGCCATCCAGGCATTTTTTCCTAGCATGGGAAGCAACTGGTGAAGAGTCAGCATCTTGAATTTTGGAATCACTAAAAATGTGTTTAGAGTAGACAGATCCAGAATTGGACGCAATGAATTGTCTTTTCTGGGTACCAGGAAAAGTCTTGAGTAGAAACCTTGTCCTTGTTCTCCTGGTACAGTTTAAATAGCCTTTATGTTTAAAAGAGAGTATTTGCTTTTGAGCCTCTGCCCACTGATGGGGGTAGATCTGGCCAACCGTTGGGCGTTGGCAATGTGTGAAAGTGAAATCTGTATCCTTGGGACACTATATTTAAAACCCATTTGTCTTGGGTAATGAGTTCTCAGTTTTTGACCTGCAGACCAATCTTTCCCCCTAAAGGAGCAGTCAGATGAGAAGTGCTTGGAAGTTTAAAGTCAAGTTATTGAGATAGTTTTCCATATGGGGGAGTCTTACTACTCCCATATTTGGAAGCGGAAGCCCCCCACTGCTTAGTCTTGTGCGTACCCTGGGACTGAAACCTGAGGTTTCTGCTGGGTCTGGTTTGGATTGAGAAGACCTGGAAGGAGCAGGAAAGGACCACTTCTTAGAGGGCCAATGCCTACTAAATCTTGGAGGCTGAACTTGTAAGAAATCTTTAACAGTTTGCATAGATTTAGCTTTATCTTCCATCTTTTTAAGAACTTCCTCTGCTTTATTGCCAAAAAGGCGGTCCTGACTTAAGGGAGCATCCAACAGTTAAGCTTTAACATGATCAGGCAAAGATTGCTCCCTTAAGCCAAGCATGCATTCCGAGTACTGACCCAGTGATAGCAGCCCTGCAAGAGGCCACTGAAGAATCAAACCTACATTGCAAAGTATGTTTTCCAACCTGTTCAGCAGAATGCATCAGATCCTGTAAATCCTTATTTTCAGCACAGTCAGGAATCAACATAATTTTCTGTTTAAGTAATCCAATAATATGTTGTTGAAACTTTAACATATGAAACTGACAGTTTAAGGCCCTAATGGCCATAGTTGCAGTAGTGTAAGCCTTCTTACCCCATCTATCCAGTGCCCTAGAATCTCTATCAGAAGGGGTAGAATTTTTGGCAGAAGAAGCCTTAATGCCCTTGGGTCCCTGTGAAATAGTCTCTGGATCCGCAATAGGATTTTTTAAAAAGGAACTTGTGGGAACCCTGTAATATCTGTCAGGTTTTCTGGGAGCAGGGGACAAAATCAGGGGCCAAACTAGATTTCAAAAAGGCATCATTAACACCGTCTAGTACAGGAGGTACACGTAAAGGCCTATATTAAGGCAGGAGTAAGAAGTCCCTAAGCCTCTTTTTTGAATCCGAGAAATACTGGCTTTCCCAGTGGAAATGCTCCCTTAGAGTGTGCAAGGTTTCACCAAAAGAGAAATCCTCTGGAGGAGAAGCAGAGGGAATAGAATCCTCTGTATCAGAATCCTTATGAGTAGATAAGGGTAAATCCACATTATCAGAAAAATCAGAATCCTGGTGAGAAGCTTCATAAACAAATTCAGTCCTAGGTCTCTTAGAAGAGGAAGGTTGGCTTCCCCTGATTAATAAGGTCTTCAGCCATTCTTATCTTTTGTTTTTTAGGCACAGAGGCCTGGGCATCAGTTTTCTAGGCAAAGTTCGATGTTTAGGCCTTAAAGAAGAAGGAGGCGTCGGTATAATATGCAAGTCTGTAGGCCTGAATACACCCCTCAGAAGCCGGTGCCTGCACAGCGGCTCCGGACCCATCCAAGGTAGAGACATCCGCAGGTTCCACAGTTGAAGTATCTTGCGGCATACCAGACTCCGAATGAGTCTCAGTAGAGGCCTGTGAATCAGAAGTAGCAGGTTTCAGGGGCTGCAAAAGCACCTCACTGTGTACTGGTGAACTGGCGACTGGCTTAGGAGAAGCATCGTCGGCAGCTTTGGACCTAGGCGGCCTGTCTCTGTTTTTATCTTTGCATTTTTTCGGAATGCCGGTAGTTGGATGGCTTACCGACGACATTTCTGGATAACTGAACAGAGAACCAAAATATTTAGAAGCGAAAATATACGGACGACAGTGCATTGGTTAAATAAGGCACAAAACCGACAGCAAGGTATGTTGTGGTCTGGGCCTAGGCAAGGAATACAGTATGAATGAAAATCTTTGTGAGGTATTTGCTTTCCACAAGTAATGCAATTATTAACTTTTACTGACTTCGGAGAGGAGCAAGAAAAAGTTTCCCCAATGGAGTACTTAGCTTTAGTTGAAGACTTCGGTTCTGAAACTCGAAAACGAAAATTTCAGGAGTCGGCTGACCGGCACTTGCGAACTGCTTCGGCTTTGGGCACCACATGGCAAGAAAGACTGGGGTAATGATGTTGGCTGCATGTTTTATACCCCTGATGACCTGACATCAAGGAAGAAAGGACAGCAACAGACGCAGGACCCAAGACTTTGATAATCAGGTCAACTGAGGTCTACTGCAAGCAGATAACCCAAATGGGATGACTGCAACAGTGAAACAAGAACATCAACAGTAGAGGACAACCACTGTGCAACACTTTGCTAGACCCAGGTTGACCTTTGTATCCTATACAGGGGACTAGGAAACAGCTCAGCATTCCTAAAGGGCTTTGTTCTGTCAAGGCAGTAACCTAAGCTGCCTGTGAGTATGCACAGTATGTAGAATCTTTTCTCACTTCTTTATTTGGCTCAAACATTGAGAGATTGATGGCTTGATTCAAGGTAAATTCAGAAACATTTAAGAGTGATGGATTAATGTGCAACACAACCCTGTCCTTGTGAAAAATCAGATAGGGTTGTGGCCCAGTATGCAAGCTAGCAGCTCAGAGACTCGCCTTGCAAATAATGAGAGCAATGAGCAGAACAGTCTTCCAAGTAATGAACCTTAAGCAGCCCAACAGCCAGGTTCACAAGGAAGTAAGAAATTTTTCAAAAAGAAAGCTGAGATCCCAATGAGCAATTTGCTTTTGAGGAGGTCGCACATGTAACTCCTCTCATATACTGCTTGACCACAAAAAGGGAAAAGAGGGAATTCCATGGGCAGACAAGCGGAGATGACCAGAAGATGCACTTTGGTAGTAACATATGATGAACCTTCTTTAAAAGTAGCTCACACAAGTACTTCAAAACCCTTCTGGGACCTTTGTTACTGACTATGCTCCAATTAGAAAACCTCTTACTGCTGCAGGTTTTCTTGCCTCCTTAAACACCTGCTACAGATCCTCATGGAACAAGTGCCAGAAAAATATCAAAATAGAATCATCCAGGCTGTCATTTGCAATTGCTCTAAGTTGGAGGTGTACCACTTGCTTCTAATCCTTTGTGGGTGTGAGGCAGCTTGTGGTAATTGCTCTTGCCCAATTCTATTAAAAAGGAGAATAAACTTTGCTTGGGCCAAAAGGGCGATGCCACAATGACCTTTGGTAATTAATTCTGAATCTTTAGAAGTACCTTGGGAATCACTGGAAAGGGTGGAAATGCATACAGCAACATTCCTGATCAATGGAATGATATAATGTTGGCCTTCCAAACATGGCTGCTAGGATGTCTTTACCAGAATTTTTTCATCTGTCTGTGCTGAAAGGAGTTAAACACATTTACTTTCAGGTGTTCCCCACAATTGGATCAAATTGTGGAAGACCTCTACATGGAACTTCCACTTGTGAGGGCCTGTCAAGGATGTGCTTAGTCTATTTATCACTGTGTTTTGTGGCATACAGAGTCAGAGAATGCTGCACAGCCAGCTCTCAGGCCACCACTGCCAACCAGTAAAGATGGTATAACCGTGCATCTTTCCCTTGCTTGTGCAGGTACCACATCACGGTAGGGTTGAGGACCCCAGAGTCCGTCCATGTGTGGTGAAAAACTTTTAAGGCATGAAACTCTACCAACAATTCTTTTACATGCGTGTTTGATGTCTCCTGAGTATCCAACAAGCCTTGCCTTTGAACACCCATGAGCACTGCATTACATGTAAAATCTGAACTGTCCAGATGGACATACTGGACTGGGGTCTGAAGAGAGAAAGGAGTCATGGATTCAGAGACAGTTCATTTCTCCACCAATGCAGTTCCTGTTTCACAAATCCTAGTACCAGGCCATCCACGAGATGAAGGTGCTAGGTCCAAGAATTCTTCAACTAACACTGAATTTTTCTCATATGTAGCCTGGCTAGTGGCATCATGAAGATCTAACTGATGCCATGAGGCCTAGAATTTGAGGAACACTCTTGCTGAGGCCACATCTAGAAAACAGAAACCCAAGAAAATGGCCCAAGTCAGAACTTTGTCTTCAAGAAGGAAGGCCATCCTTCTTACAGTAGACATCTCAACACCCCAAGAAGACAATTCAATGAGATGGTGTGGGGAAGGACTTTTGAAGGCTCAATTTGAAGCCCAGATGGGAGAAAAGGAATGCAATATTGTCCAAGGCCTTCAAGCACCTGGATACAGAATCTGCAAAAAATCAACAAGTCATCTAAATAAGGAAAAATGAGGATGCCTAGGGTTCCGCAATAGGCAACCACTGGGGCCAGACACTTTGTAAACACTCAAGGTGCAATAAATAGAAAGGGCAATGGAGAAAACTAATAATATAAGCCAGATGCTGCAAACCTCAAAACTTTCCTGAAAGCGGGAGTAACAGGAATATGATAAGAGCCCTTGAGACCTAGAGTCACTATAAAACAGTTGTTTGGAAGCAACACAAAGGTGTTTAAAAAAAGTACAAATCTAGGATGGGTCTTTAAGAGTGCTCCTTTTTAACACCTTTGCATTTTTATATTGCAGGCACTGGTTCTATAACCCCTGCTTCTACCATTCAATAGACCACTGAAGGAAACAGCTGTGTCTGGTCTGGTGGGTGCAGGGGAATTCCTTTGAAAGTGGGAGGACCCTCTATTCACTGCCAAGTACATCCCCTCCAAATTATTTTCAGAACCCATTTGTGTGTTTGCAGTCAAGGCTGCAGGGTTGAGAGAAACCCTGGGGAAGGAAGAAAATAAAGATGGGCAGGAGGGAGGGGCAATATGAGTGCTCTGTGACTTGGCATATTCATTCCTTTGCAGGTATTTGCTTTTTTTTTTTTTTTTTTGGAAAGGAGCTACTTGTTTGTATTTGAAGAATTATCCTTCTGCCATTTCCTTTTGGATGCCTGACTTTTGTTTGGCTAGGATTTTTGTTTATTCTGCCCCTTGAATAAGATGTGTTGTTTGGGGAGAACTTGGGAACAGGAAACATCCCAGATACCCCATGCATTCATTTGCCCACATCATCCCACTGTTTGAGAATCTGTGCAACAGAGCACAAAAAAAAAAAAAAACAGTTCAGAATTTAAAGGTACATTCAGAATTTCAGCTTTTAAATCAGACATGTTCAGATTACATAACCAAGCATACTGTCTTAATACAACAGAAGCAGCAGCAGACTATCTGCACATTCAAGAACATTTATCAAAGCAGTTTTGAAATTTGAGTGAAAACAATTTCACTCGTATAAGACTTACGCAGATAAAGATGCAGCAAAACCACCCAAACTGTAAACACACTGTAAAATAAATTTCCACATCTAGGCTTGATAATGTAACATTCTAAAGGCTAAATTACGAGAAAGACCCATCCTTTTGGCCTGAAGATCTAACCATTTTCCCTTTTAATCAGTGGGTGCTGGATTAGATGAGTCCAATGACTTTATGTGAGTAGGCAGCTGGACAGACTGCAGCTTGTTTAGCAGTCAAATGAAAGTAGAGACTAGTTACATGAGCAGAGATCTAATACTTTCTTTGATCCTTTTTAGGGAATGCCAGATAAGATACTAGTGTCCTAAAGGCAGCTTTACAAACATCTTCCAAGGCTGGTAAGAAAGCGAGGACAGCCACAGAACTGGGCATCTCTTCTTCTACAAGGACATATACCCTGCCTAGTTCTGGGATGGTTTCAGACTGCTCCCAAGCAAAAATCACTAAATCTAGTCAATCATCTGAGGAAATGTGAACACACATTTGGACTTAAGCTCAGGCTCACCTTCTGATGAATCACAGTGAATGGACATAGTGTCAACTAGAAAATCAGCAATGTCCTGTTCAGATTCCTTATTCACTGAAACAGGAAGATCTCTAGCCAAACTAGCACTAGAGCCATGCAGAAGAACACAGCCACCAGAATTAGCTGTCTGCAGAACTCAAAGAAGCCACATAATCCGTAAAAACTGTATTTTTCCCTTATAAGACCGATTACTGAATACAATGCCCTTTTTCAGCATGCACCTCACAAAGTGCATGCAGCAGGTGGAGAAACCATAGAGATTTCTCATCCGGATAATCCAGGGCCTCAAACATCTACCCTACACGGATAGGCTAAAAGCCCGGTCCCTCTACTCAGTCTCCTACAGACTCCTCAGAGGTGACCTCTGGCATACAAAGCAATCTCAATCCCTGCCTGAAGGGTTTGCGGCATATCCACAAGTCAATCTCCACTCAAGTAACCCACACACGAGATCTGTGACATCAACAGGACTTGGTGGGGCAGATCTTTGCCCCAGAGTGTGTCCCAGAGACTCCTGCTTTTGTGGAATAGACCCCTATCCACATAAAGCAGAGTAACTCATTAAACCTTTTTAAGCGCAACCTAGATAACTGGACGGGGAACAGAAAATACACCCATGGGATTCCACCTATGTCCCTGCTAGACAGTGGTACAGGCTGCTGACTTGTTGGAACATGGGCTAAATTCTTGGCAAGGCTTGTAAGGGCCTCAGGGCTAACAGCCTAGTAACTTCCTATGATCCTATGAAAACAGCTATAATCTGATTATGAACTATATGAAGAAGTCTTGGTTTCTTTTTCTTGTGAACTTCACTACCAGATAACATATCTGGGGACAGAGTATTTTGTATAGCAGGGGTCTCTTACCCCAGACTACTCCTGTCTCAGGTACTGGAACAACCCAAGAGGATATGCCTAATTCCTGTTCCACAGTGACCTGCAAAGCTACACTAAAGATGAGACAACAGGTAAGTGGTCTGTGGGCCTCAACTGAGTCGCTATCTGTAGGTTGAGGCATATTTTTATTTTGTGTTATTTTCTTTTTAGGGGCAACTGGATTTGATGAGGAGGGGGATATCACAGTTAGGATCCATCAAGTTAGGGGAGAGAACACACCAGCTAGAATAATGGCAGTACTGGATACGTCGCAACAATAAGCACAAAAAGTTTCTAGTAAAAAGTGTGCCTACCCACAACCAAACTCTGCCAAACTGTTTTATTATAACAAAAAACAGTTTGAAACATGTTCAGAATTATTTTACAACTGACAGAAGTTAAAGAATTTCTAGTACACAAAGTCCAAACACCAAAGCAACGAATATGTCAAGTCAGTGTTACAATTAGCTCCACACACTAACCATGCTAAACTGCCACAAAACAACATATAATAGCAATTTAAACTACATTTTCTTGTCAGAGAGAAAAAAATCTACACAGTACATTCAAATAACTTCATTTGCAGTAAAACTGCGATCTGATGCTACAAACATGCAGAGTTATGTCATACATAGAGTAAATAATGTATAAATGCTGAAAAAAACAAGTTCTGCAATATGTTTTCTGTCAAAAAATGAAAATAAATCAGAGTAACAGTAAAGAAAGACTTCTAATGTCAACTAGAAAGTCACCATACATACTGCACTTCTGAAAGAAAAACGGAGTTTCATCAGAAACAGTAAACAAAATCTGCTAAAGACAAAAGCCAAATGAACACTGCTACAAGCAGGAATTCACACAATTACTGCAATCACTGACAAAAAAATTAATATATATACTGAAACAAAAACAGAAAGAAAATAATACATCTATGAGAAGGAGGGGGGCCCCAATTGGGACTTATCCGAGTAGTAAGCTGGAAATAAACATCACTGGATCCTGTGAAGAATCGGAATACTTTCTTTTTTTGGATGGCAGAAAGACTGAGCACTTCCTGTTGCAGCTGAGGGTTCCCCTCATGGCATATGCTCAACCAATAAGCTGTCACAGGAAGAGAGAAGGAAGGGAGTCAGAGCTTTTGAAAACTGGCCTGCATTGGGTTACTTTGGCACATAACCCAAAACACCACTGAGGCAGTAGGAATGATTAGCATCTTTCTTTTTCAAATATAACTTTAAATCTATGGCAAATGTAAATTAGTTTTAAATACAAATCAGAAAATGAACAACATTCCTCACAGCTTATCCAATGCATGTTTAGGAAGTTTTTAATCACCAACATAAATGCAAACTCTGAGACCATATACTAGTGAATGACTAGTTTGACAGGTCACACAATGAATGTCTACATGAACTATCTGGGTACGAAAAAAGCAAGCAACTTTTCTGAAAAATACATAATGGAAGCTCTTGTTTTAGAGAAGCAAGCAAACTTCTTGAATAATAAGGAATACCAGTTTTAAAGATCTGGGATGAATAGTTTTGCTGATGTACAACAAAATATCTTACAGCTACAAGAACAAAATGTGACTGGTTGGCTTGGTGGTTTTGTGGCAATTCATATTTCTGAGTATGCCTGGATCTAGAGATATCAAATATAAGAAAGGGAAAAGGCATTACTACAGTATTTTAGGATCATCCTCAAAACAAAACACCTCATTATTCTGTTGGTGGTCGGGTGCAGGCCTTATGGTGGAAGTAAGGCTGCTTTACAATACCTATGATAAATAGATTTCAAGTCCTTGTAATTATGACCACAGACTATCAACAGATTTCATACTGCCCATTATTTGACCATTTCCTATACCACAACTTCATGCACCAGAAAAGAATCGCCTTTTTTTTTTCTTTTTTAAAGCTGGGAAATAAACTGGTTATACGAGTTTAGCCACTCTCTCACCTTCACCATTTCCAACAGCATTTGTCAATGTTCTTTATATAGTGAATGCATCTTTTCAAAGGGAGTGAACAGAAGCCTTACAGCTCTGAGCACTGTAGACAGAGCAATGTACTACCAAGTTACACTCTGCTAATCATACGAGACTCTGGCAAGTAAACAAAAGCTATGTACTTACTCTAATGATGGATATGGATGAACAAGACTAGTGTCCTCAGGCATTAGTCAGCTTAGCATCTAAAGCCTTCCTAGGCTACAAAATCTACTGCCCTTTACCAATAATGCTCCATGTGACGACATTTCTTTCTAGAACTTTAGAACATCTCAGAAAGCTGAAAATACATACAACAGATTTCAAGCCACATTGAGCAACTAAACGGGGAAGGTGGGCATGTATGCTACCCAAGGATGGACCTCATAATCCAGATCAGCAGTTAAGTACATACATTTTATAAACAGTATGAAGGGTCCACCCCTGCTACTAGGAGGAGTGTGCCAAGCTTATTTTCCTAAGCATCATCCTCTATTGTAGCATACCTCTGACTACTGTGGCTACAAAAGAAGCTTTTCACCTAGAGAACACACCCCGCTTACTGTGTACTGCAGAGGTGTTCAGTGGAAAAAGTGTTTAGAGGTAGCTACTGCTCGTGTCTCACAAGGTAACACTTTTCACAACAGAACCAGGCTATATCATGAACACTTTCATCAAATGGATTTTTGTGAGAAGGTATAAACAACTGAGTGCCATTAATGATGGACTTTTGTGCTCTCCTCACAGTATCTGAGCAATAAACAATCATGTAAGGGCAACAAATAGTCAGTAATACTGGAATAACTGAGAAAAAATTAAAGGAAGATGAGCAGAGTGGTTGAGGTTAAATTCAGTGACTACCTTAGTTACGAAAGGTGGGTTTTGTATGAATTCAGACACTACCTTTGTTTAAGACTAAGTAAGGATGCTGTGCTAGTAAGACGCACAATCCTAAAATTCTTGGGCTAACCTGATTATTATGAAAGTTTTCTAGGAGGGTAGATTAATTTTGTCATAGAAAGTTGTTTAAAAAGAAAGAGCATTTTTGTCTAGTTCAAAATAAGTCACATGCAGGAGAGAGAGTCTTGAGTGGGGAAAAGTCTAAGGAAGGTATCCTTCAGAAAAGGTCTTGCATACATTCAAAGTTAGAAAGGTTGCAGAGTTCAGAATCTGACTGCAAATATCCCATTTCCGTTCTCTGCCATCTAGTGGCCATCACCATGGATGCTTCTGTTGGTTTAATTTTGGCAAGTATTTTGGGATTCTAATACCCCAATGGGAATGAACCCCCCCCCCATTCCTAAGTCAGGGTAAGAATTCAGTTCATAAAATTAGTATTGCCTCAGTCTTTGAAGTTAGCCAAAAATACTCTTCTCAGCACCTGCAATGTACCCAGAATTTCCTCCTTCTGTAATCCATGTATTGTTAGCCTATCTGCATATAACTGTAAATTATTTATTAGTACCATTGCTCTTACTACTATTAGAACTGTGTGTGTATCTTTCTTCCACATTGCTCTTATTTCTGCCTGCAAATCCTGATATTTTATGACTTTGTGTCACTCTGTATGAAAGATACTGTAATCACTGAATGTGGCAATTTCATTCATCAGTGTGACTTCATGGACTACATCATCTGGCTTTCTTGCATCTATTTTTTGAACTGTTGGGAACAAATGATCTCGTGACGTATACTTCACTATTCTCTATAATGCTTTGTGTTTCATATTTCAAATGCTTATCAGCTACTTCTATAGTGCAGCATGTGCACAATCCCCAGTGCAACAGTCTTGCCACATTATTGTGCCTTTCACTTTACAGGCCCTCTACCATGTGTGTGTCATACCCAACAAGATGTGGGAGTTCACTTTTTTTAAAACAGAACTTGCACGTTGCTGATTCTCTTACCTTTTCAGTGGACCTTGTAAAACAACATGTATGCAGTCCACTATGCTGGGCCACCATTATTAGACTTTCATCTTTTTTTCTTTCCAAATCACCTTGCCATATCCATTCCAGAGTCAAATATTGGTCAACACGAGGTTGTTCCATGAAGTGTCTGTACTTGCCACTATATCTATGGCTTTTCCAATTTTCTTTCCTTCTCATTTGATTCTCCTAGTTATATTCTTTCTTATTTTTGGCATATTCTGTTACGGACAGATTTTTTGTCTATTTTTGCTTCGATTTCCAATCCCACTTGACACCAAGCTGTCTCTGCTAAACTAAGCAAAGGATGTCATCTTACACTACTACTCATATTTTAAAACTTTCACTATGTTTGGATCTAATTAGGTCAGCAGATATGTATGCAGTCCTACAAATGCAAATCTATACATGTAATTAGTTTTAAGGAGGCCAATATTTCCTTCATAGCTAGCAATATACAGTCAACAAGCTTCCAAGGTTTTGTAGCAACCTTTTGCAGAATAACATTTCTCATGTCTAAACTGCATCTTACAGAAAAGATGTTTTCCATTACTTCCATTTATTTCATAATTTCACATACTACTGCTAGGCTTCACCATAGATTCATAGTTTAGTACTAAGCTAACTGCCCTTGCGAGCCATTTTAAGCCTAGCCAATTATCCCTTGTGAGACTCAAACCCTGCACCTTGTATTTGTAAGGCAAACACCTTAGCCATTAAGCCACCCTCCCAACCCCCATCATCATCTTGACCACCTAACACTGGCCTCTGTTTCAAGTCCAAGGTATCCTGATTTTTTTTTTTTGGTCAACTTCTGGCCTTTTTTCTGTCACTCAGTCATTTTCCTTTGGGACAATGGAAAAGGTTTCATTGGCAAATTTTCTGTCTGGGATTTGTTACTGTCAGAAGAATGAGAATGACCCCTATTATTTCCTCCTTAGATAGTTCTACATCCAAGTACGTCTTTGATCCTCCAAGAAAAAAATCATCTAAAGACAGCAAGACACAGCAGCTTGAATCTCACCTTGCCTTTGTACAACCTTGACTGCAAGGATAAACTCGCTTCTCTTCTGTTTCGTGTTTACTGAATAACCACTTTCCACAGTCTGGTGTCCCCAGTTTTTAATACTTTTGCCTTCTGTCACAATTTTGTCAGGAGCAGATCTTTCTCCAGATATGACTATCTTTACTAATATAGACATTTGCCTCTTTATCATGAGGGTTTGGAGCTTACATATTGTGTACCCTGTCAACTAACAAATCGTGCTGTGGAATACCTGTCCAGTTGCTTATTTTTACTTTCCTAAATTTAACGCAATCTAGCTCTCTGTTTCTCTGGTATAAAAAACATAAAAAGAAAAATCTAGCAGCTAGACTTTCCACTGTGTGACACCTTAAACCTCTTGCAAAAGAGGCAACATGAGATGTATGCAAATTACCCTTTAAGGATATCAGGTGTTTCAGCTAAATGGCAAGTCTGAATGTCCATGACTTTTTGTTTTACTTTTAAGTCTATTTATGGACAATTTCAGGCCAATAAAGCCAAACCCTCTAGCTGTGCACATGCAGGTTTCTGCCTTCTTATGGCATCATCAGCACAGTGTAAGAGGAATGTATGACTTTTGGAAACACAGGTTTGTCGTACCCATCTGATATCAATAAACATTAGGGTGTCTACAAAATATCCCAACTAACAAACTAAAAAATGAGTAAAAAGGTCACACTGGAAAACCAACTGGTTAAAAAAAAAAACAAAAAGAAAAATCTATCAAAACTTTGACTTTATTGGTCTGAAATTGTCCATAAATAGACTTAAAGGTAAAAGAAAAAAGTCATGGACATTCAGAATTGCCATTTAGCTGAAACACCTGATATCTTTAAAGGGCAACCTGCATATATCCCATGTTGCCTCTGTTACAAGGCGTTTAAGATATCACACAGTGTAAAGTCCAGCTTTGCTAGATTTTTCTTTTTGTATTTTGTAATCAATTGGTTTTCCTGTGTGACCTTTTTACTCATTTTTTTTAGTTTCTCTGGTATACCACATAATCACAGGTTTTCTTTGCATGCTATGAATTCTAATGTTACTGTATCATGAGAAGCCTCATAGTCGGTCTTTCCTTCATTTCAGCCTCTGATTTTGGCAGGTTTACCAGCACATCTAAAAGCAACTTCTACTACTTTCTGCCTTTTGTCATTTGACTATATATTCTTCGTGTCGCATTTAAACATCTTTGAAAGCGGCTGAATTACCTTTTTCCTGTAAATTACTGGAAGCCATCACCCGTACCATAGCTGAAGTCTGAACTGCTTTTTGCTGAATAGCTGAAAGGCTCTTTCCCCACCAGAGTTTTTCTTCTCCTTATACAGTTCATTTTCTCTTTACTTTTATGGAATTTTTATTCGCTGACATCCATACATTGTTGTAAATACCCAATAAGTGAGTTTACCCAAAATGATAGCCCTTATTGGCTTTTTTATACCATTTTTATTTTTCAGATTGAGAGAGGTTTAGTCAATCTGCTTTTCAGAGTGCAGACACCTTGAAAACCAGCCAGGCCCATCTTTATTACTATATATACACACAGCTCCTGTCTCTCCTGGCAGCACTTCTTTCAAATATGACAGGAAGACTGTAACAGATCCTGTGCTGCTTCACACTTCTTGAGTGAGTATATACAACTGATTGAGCATGTGACCTTTATTCATGGAAGACATGTGGCAGTATTTATACTGATTAGGAGAAGTTGCAGGCAAGTGTCTTGGGATAATTTTTTTCTCTACTTTGTGCACAGTTATTTATAAGGTAACAACCAGTATAATACACCATTAACCCCATCAATCCTCCAAACCCTCCCTTCCACCAGTTAAGGAAAAAAGACTTTAATAGTTATCAAAATTTTAACACTGAAGATAAAAATTAAAATACGATAACCATTCTGTACTAAAACTCAGTATTTGGGTTTATCACTTGTTTCAAACACTCTTAACAGAATCGTGATGTCAGTGTGTTATATCTGGCAGAACTAGCTACTAAAAGAATTTGCTTTATTCTTTTATAAACTGTCCAATCTGATATAACCTAAAATCTAAAAATAAAGTAGAAATAACAGATTTTGGAACCAACAGTTGAAAATTGTTTTGCCACCAAAATGAAATATGGGGGCAATCCCTCCATATATGTTTCCATGTACCAGGCATTAGACAAGCATGCCAGCAAATTTGATCATTTTTAGACAATCAGATATGCGCTCATCAATATGTTTTGCTGGATAACTGTATTTCTGTATGATTACAGCATCAACTCATATTTCCAAATAAATAATAGAACAGAATATTTCAATATACAAAATAATTCTCTAGTCTGTTTATCTAAGACTCCATTTAGAACATCAAATTTGTGACTTGGATAAGGCTAAAGATGACATTTGGCTTTATCTTCCTATACATATAAAGCCTTTATACTGGAGTCTGGAAAACATGAGATAAGAGAAGCCCATTTAACAATGTTATGTTTAACTGTCAATTCAAACAATGGAATAAAATTAATACAAGACCTTAATTTATTCTATTCAAAAACTGTATGTTATCCAAGAGCTTTTAACTTCTTGACAACCTTGAAAGTTACAACTAATATTACTAAGAAAACAAGAACTTACAGAAAATTCAAACCAAAGAAAATGAAGATTAGGTAATACTGCAGTATATATTCCTTCGTAAGATATCTTCTATAAATCAGGAACCTAAGATTTTTGTAAACGGTGGGCTTCCCCCATGTAGAAAATTTCACTTGTCACAATAAATGCCAAAACATACTGTGGTTTCAACAAATTATTCCATTTATTATAGTTTAAGCATAAATAAATAAAAGCAAATAAGTCAAGATCTATAATGTTATATCCCACAGCATTGCAAGGTATTTTTAAGATTGCCATGTTATCCTAGGACAACTTCCTCTCTAGAAAAATTTTATCCAAAGTTCTAACATTCTTAAGCCAATGTCTTTCAGGAGGGATATTCATTTTAAAAAATTCTACCAGCAAAATACATTTTTTTAATCAGACCAAGAGTTTTACAAAGCTATCTATTTTATTTAGTGCATCTTTTCACTGTGACAAAAAGTACACACACACACAGATTTGAGCAAAGAAATCCAATAGTTTCCATTTTCTTAAACATGTCAGGATCAAATGAATCTTTACTTATGAACACAGACTTAGCCTTCTTTTCATTATTTATAAAACCTATCTTTTTAATCAGTATCAATTTCCCTGACAAAAGACAAAGATGAAAATATGTCATAATTAATACTGAATCATCAGTGTAACCCAAAATATTTAAAGGATGTATTCTTAAAGTTAAAAGTAACAATGTTAGCATCATGCCATATTGAAATAAATGCAGTTTGTAGCTAAAATAAGGTGGGAGAGAGGGGACAACCTTGTCTAATCAGAGAGTTGTGTTGTCTTATTTATGAGTAAACATTCACTTTGAGAAATTTAGTTTGAAAAGACACAGCTTTTATTCAATTTGTAATATTAACTAGACAAAATGCGCTATGAGCATGAAGACAACAAAAAGCTATATCTGAATTAAAAGTTTTTATTTTTACAGATGGGTATAATTTAACAAAGAACAGATGTTGAGGTAGGTTTATGTGGAATGAAGCCAAACTGAATGGGGGAAATTGTTATAAATCTTATCTAACAAAATTTCATTCAAAAATTTTGCAATTATTTTATAATCAGTACTTAGAAGAGAAATAGGGCTATAATTAGCATCAGTCAAAAGTTTATCTGCTATCAGAATCAATATAACATGAGATAACAAAAACAATAATTCACCTGATAAATATTTTTTCCAAATAATGAACAAATCTAAAAAGATATGGTATTAAACCATTAGCACAAGCTTTAAAATGCATTTGGTAAATATCTGGAGCTACAGATTTTATCTGCAAAGCCCATAATAACTTTCTTAATATTATCATAAGTAAAACTATAACTAAAAGTCCCAGCAAATTTACTATATTATCATGAACATAGAGTACAGTTTTCTTACATGACAGAAAAAATAAATTTGTTGAAAAAATTTATTAAATTCACATAGAATCTTCACAGATTTTGAAATAACATGGACCTTTCTTAAAGATGAAATGGAATTTGATTTCTGTTTCATAATTTTTTTTTTTAAATACCCATGTAAATCAACCTGATAATGCCTAATTGTCTTTATTTAAACTTCTTATCTTTCCTGGATTAAAGAAATAAAGAAATAAGTTTATAACTTAATTCAGTTTTTTCCTTACCACATTTGTACCATATTGACTACATAAAGCTGATCTAAAATTATAATGGAATCAGATATCTGTAAAAGCCTTGTTTATATCATTATCTGTAAAAGACTTTTTATTCTAAAACGCTGTTAGAGAAAATTGAAAAATAATTCCTGCAGTGTAAGCTTTAAGACATCATATTAAGAAAAAAACATTTCATCTGTATTAAAAATAAAAATAAAAAATAGCTTTTTGAATTTCTTAATAGTAAATAATAAAGACTCATTATTAATATAAAAAGGTCATAATGCTGCGGTAGCATTGTCACCTTCACAGCAAGACGTTGTCCCATCCGATTCTCAGCTAGAGCGTCTTCTGTGTGGAGACATGCGTGAATGGGCATACCTTCGTTGAAGGTTGTGCGTCAGGGCTGGCAAACTCGGCACGTAAAAAATCTACTGCCAATCATTAGCGGACTGTAGTTCTGCTGTGGCGACCCCTAACCAGGAAAAGCTGAAAGACACAATCAAACAATAAAGGAAAAACGCATCAAGTTTAATAATAAATGTCAAAATTCAGAAGTGATGAGAGACATCTTGGCAAAAGGTTTATATTAATACATTTTTGGTGCCAAGTTTTCAGATATAAAAAATAGTCCATTCTTAAGGATCTACTGCATCTCAAACCAAAATGTGTGAAGCCATGCTTTTTACAATGCCTCAAATTTAGTAATTCATGAAGACTTAAAAACTACCTTAACTTCTGCACATAAGAACCCCTTGAAAATCAAGTTAAAGTCATCCATCAAAATAACATCCCATGCACCAAACTGGGTTACACTACTGCCATCACTAAAGGGAGCATAAACAGAACCAATAGTAAAGGCAAACTTATCCACCTGAATATTTATAAGCAAAATCCTTGCACAATTTCACCTTGAAAAAAAAGTTGAAATCTTATAATGGCCTGAATGCACCAAAGTTGCAACCCCACCCTTGAGTCGTGATAACACACACAGATCTCCAGCTCCCAAATGAATTTCATGTAAACAAAAAAATAAGTTCAGATGTTTAAGCAGTCCAATTACACTGACCCTTTTAACTGAGTGGTTTAAACTATTTGGATTTAAAGAAATACCATTCACAATTGATAATTATTACACTGGTACACTGACTTAACCCACCAGAACCACCTAGAGTGAAGGATCCCCATCTGCACACACTCAAAAAAGTCTTTAGTCCAACAAGTCATGACATTTCCCCATAATGGGAACTTATGGCAGCCATACCTCTCAACCTGGAAATGTCAAAAATCTGGACAAAGGCCCATGAAAAATAGGTACAAATCTGTATGCTGGTTAACATAAAATTTGAATATATAATTATGTAGCCCCACCCACTCCAATGGAATTGTGGAATACCAACTTTTAAATGTAAACTGAAGAACAGACAGTCAAAAACACGATAATGCAGTGATACATGTCCTAAAACTCATTTACCTTGCCGAAGCTAAGCCTAATCATTTTCCCCATATGCCCTTAATTGACGTCCACTATCATTTGTGATCCGGGCTTGTGTGATACTTCTAATCTCATCCGTAAGAGGACCACAAAATTAATTTTACTTTTTACATAAAAACCACAGACGTTTAACCTGTAATTTGCAAAACATATTACATTTTATACATCATAGTTTAAGTGTTCCTGAGTGCCACCAAAGTTCAATTTTTTTGTAACGCATTCAGTTCTACTTAACTACTCAGGATGCGAGACCTCAGCCCTCTCCATCTCCATACATTTATATTCTTAGCCTGCGATCTAAAGTAAACTCTATTAGAGTGGTCGGGTTAACATGATTCAAAAATGTTTCTACATATAGTAAACTTCTAATAAGAAATGCAGTTTACTACACTGTCTGCCTCTGGAGTACTGATTTCATACTTAAGCTCAAAGACAGATAGCTGAATCAGGTTATCACAATAAAGGATTATTTTGGAAGCAGTGCTAATCCAAAGTGTTAGAATCACATCTGTGCTTTCCTTTTATGAAGTTGCTAACCATAACTCTTACTCTCTCAGTGCAAGAAATCTGGACAAAGCCAGAAAAAAATGGGGAGACAAAGACCAAAAACATAGGGACATAACTTAAATATTGCTCTTATAAACTTACAAAGTTGCTAGACCAACATATTTTGGATAATTATGTATTTTCTGAAGGATGTAAAGTTTGAAACTCAAATGTCTGTCATTATTTTTTAACTTCAATTTTCAATGATTTTCTCTAAAGCCACAAATTTTGAGAAAAAAAATATGAGGCACAAATCTAGACATTCTGCAAAAATCTGTACAGTAAAATTGAGAGGTATGAAACAGGGTATGCCTGGAGGGACTAACTCATCCAGCAATGCATAAATAAACAAACATAAAACCAGTAAATACTCGAACAGAAACACACAAGGCTTTCCCTAGCAATACTACCACAAACATAAACACACACATTTCACAGAAACCGCATCATTTGGCAAGATCTGGAACCCCATAAATGAATACCATTCATCTCCTGAGCTGAAACTGTTGTGTTCGTGCAATTTTCCTTGTACCTACATTCCTTTCATTGGCATATCCTCTTACTGAGCCAGCATGGTACATTTCTGCACTAATGTAAGCACTGTTCAAACTGCAGAGACTACTGCACTTTCTTTGACCCTAAATTTACGTAACCCAACTATAACGTACTATCTAAACACAAGAATCATTTGAGCAAGTTTTTCTCTCATTTACTGTGTGTACTGTACCTTACGCTTGTTATTGAGCAACAGAACAAGGCAACTAGAATATAAATGGCATTTTATTTCATGACTGCTCTGCTTCTTTGTTAATTACTGACAAATCAAAGATGAGTTCACATAAATAATTGTGTACATTATTTCCAGTGTAACAAATACTTAGAAATGAAGTACCTAATGGATGGCAATGACTGCTTACCCTCCAAGAGAAATCATGACTTTTGTGGCCTGTTTCTAGAAATCAAAATCAAATCCTACAAATCTGAACTGCACACCATTATTAAAGGGAATCTTTCTTGTCTAAACTATGCTTAAGTAGTTACATTTTTTTCTAAACAAAACAACCAGTATCTAATACATAAATTACATAAAATCACCTCCAGTCAAGATATTCTGCTTACTCCCACAATTAGTCAGATGAAACGTTAAAGTATGAGCCTAAAACATCATTTCATTTTGAAAATTCAAGCTGCAGAGAAGCATACACCATCATTTCAATAAGTACGCCCAACTCCAAGCTTAGGCCGAAAAGTGCACAATGCCATCACAAACTAAAGCAACCTGTCACTACCATGACAGTGGATCCTGCAGCTCCCGGCGCCTGTACCATTCAGGCCCCCTCCCTTTCTGCAATTACAAACAGCCCAAGGTGGGCCATAGGTTTGTCCTACTTATCAATAAACTACATCAGCTACAGGAAAATGCCCTGCGTTCTGCCAATATGAAGCGTCAATTGTCACACGAATGGTCAATCATTTATCATATAATGTGAGTGCTTACTCCGAATGATTCCCTTATTTTACATTTATTTTACCTGCTGGGCTGCTGGATATGCAGGAGGAGCTGGGGGAAGAAGCAGCTGCAGAAGAAATTATTTCATGACCGTTCGAATTTACTGCCGCACAGCTCCAAGTCTGTTGGGTAGACTTTTCTGCTTCTCTGCTGCCGGGGGAGTCTGGAGAGGGTTGCCAATGCAGAGTCCTGCCTGCCTTGTGCCTTCTAGATTAGCTAAACTAAACAAAACAAACAACTTGTTTTGAATTAAAAGAAAAAAAAATCACTGTCTGGCTGCCCATATGTTGTTATCAGCTGCTGAGTGCTCACTCTTTCTTGTGTGTGTGTGTGTCCTGCCCCTCTCTCTTTAGTCCCTATCCCTACCCTGGCTTGCAGCGTGCAAGACATGATGAGTCCAGCACGTGCAAGCATAAACAAACTGTAAACTCAGCCCCGCAATCCCAGCTGAATTTCGACAGGCTGGCAGGCTGCTCACGAAGCTGACGTCACCACCCACACCCCTGCGTGCGATGACGTCAGTAAAAAAAAAAAAATACAAAAACAGTCAGGAAATTCGGAAATTAAGGATTGCCACTTGGGAATCGTGGCACCCCATTATTTGGACCTCAAAAAACGATAGATTCGGTATGGTTGAGAGGCATGATGGCAGCACATGACTTCAAAAGACTGAAATGTTTAAATATATAATTTTTGTCTCTAACAATCAAGCAACTTGTTTGTAAGGAAATGCATCTTCTTGACATTTTATGACTAGATCCTGATGTTAAACATTTTTTTTTGCATTCAACTTCTCTTTCAAAACTTATATTCCTTCTGCAATTCCCCAATTAGTTTTACATAGTGATAGATTGTCTAATCAAAACAGTTACTAATCTTCTATACATTTGTTAGGATTCCAGTTTTGGAGAATTACATTATATAGCAACAAATAAACCTTTATAACCCTATGACTGGCTGTACCTCAATAGTGGTAAAACTTGACATGAAGTAAAGTAATTTATTAAGGAACACAATCCCTAGTATTTTCTTTTCTCTGGCAAGTTTTTTTCTTACAGTCTGAAACAACTGTTCCTGAATATACATTGTGAATAATTTCCTTACTAACGTTGTTAAATTTACCAGAAACAGACTGGAATAATAGTGATTCAAGTCCCCACACAATATTATTCTTCCTACCTGTGTTTAATGCAAGAAATGCATGAATTCCTCCAAGTAAACAGTACTTGACTTTAGTGGTCTACACTCCAACTGTCATGTGTTCCAGGGTTGTCTTTATTGTTACAGTTGCACAGACTTATTTGCATTGGTGTTATACTGAACACGGAATAATCTCAGGTCTCACAACCATCTTTAATCCCCCATCAATCTCCTCGCCTGATTTTGTTAGAATGTCTGTAACAATAAAACATTTATACCCTTACAGAACTGGTTTCCAGTTAATGTTCTTTAACCATGTTTCACAAGTAACATCATTAATCTTGCGGGAATGTAGCAAAATTTACCCCCCCTCAAAAAAAAAAAAAAAACTATTAATGCTCCGAGCATTAATAACCATCAGAGATGCAGCAAATGTTGCTATTGGAATGTCTGACTTGGTAAAAATCCCGCTTTGTGTTTGTCAAATATTGCAAAATATCTAATGCAAAAATTATCTTTTTTGGTCTTGACAAATGCAGGTCATCCTGTCTGAAAGCATGTGCCCCAAATTGACTTGGATGCTCTACACATTCCCATTTTTAAAATGGGATTTTTGTCATATAGGTATTTATCCAAAATAAATATTTTCATTCACGGTGACCCAACTCTCCTTTCTATATGTAATTTGTGAAAAAAATATGTCCTAACACCTGTACAAGCTATACTATCTAAGAAGGCAGTAAGATCCCTACGATCAGTCAGAAAGCTCTTGCGGATGAGATTTGGACTAACATGAATAAAAACAGATCAATTCTTCCTTACATTAAGGCATTCTAAGGTCTGTCTTGCATCCTCTATTTTTGCTCCTGGCAAGCATAGCACTATTCAAAGTTCATTATCTTCTCTACAGATTTAAGTATCACTTCCTCTAACAATCTCCAATTACAAGAACATATTTTCTGACTAGATCTGAAGAATCTTCAACTAATTCAGTTATATCTGCTCTATCAACTGTTACAAAGGAATGATCTTTATCACCATTAGTCTTATTAATCCCACTGTTTTCAATGTTAATTACATTTACAAGCATACAACTCTCATCCAGCTGGCTTTGTACATCCATAGCTTGAGCCATGATGTCAACATGTCTTTTCTCTTCTTTTTTCTTAAAATAATTTTCTTCAGTCCTACCATATTCAGTTTTGATTTCTTCCTTTTCTTCAGTCCTACTACATTCAGTTTTGATTTCTTCCTTTTCACCTGCCCCTTGCCTCTTTCTAAATTATCTTTTGAAAAATTATGCCTTTTTCTGCATACAGGTTTTCTGATAAAAAAAAAAATCAGGGAATGAAATCTCAGTACTAAAGATCTGTTATATCCAAACTTTTGAGGGCAGCTGACATTACTGAATTACATTCACTTGGTGAATGAATTTCACTATTACAGGCATATTATATCCAACCATTTGTGGATACACACTATGTAGCATCTCAGAGAATTCCTTAATATCAACAGCCTTGCCAAGTTCTGCAAAAATAACTCCTAGCAAGTTGAGCAATATGGTTTTTAACATCTAGATGTTCAGGGATCCTGATTAACCCAACGTTCAGAATCCTAACTCCAGAATCAACATTGGGAATTCACTCCTGATTGCTCTATAAAGGTGTTTCTGTTTTTATTGCTTCTGTATTTAAGTTGTCTTATTTGTTAAACAGGTCCTTTATATCTGCCTCCAGTTCAGAGTGAGCTAAATTAAGTTTCAACACCACTTTTCTATTCTAACAGTAATGGTTTAATATTAACTATGTCAGTGCAAGGTTAGCCACAGCTTTGGACAGTCAATTTTAAGTAACAGTTCAGAACTACACAGTTAAGTCTCCTATACATATAACAAGTTGAAAACTATAACTCAAAGTGGAAAGGGATGATGATGATGAAACAGGAGAGGAAGCAAAAGAAACAAGGAGAACTGGGATTTTGGATGCAGGCTTTTAATGAGAATAACATTAATCATACAGAATATTATGTCTGTAATGTAGCAGAAAGTAAAAGCATCCTAAGAACTAAGCCAATATGGGAATGGAGAAAGGAGATTCTGCTGATAGGGATGACTGCAATTAGGGATATAGACGACAGGCAATAGGGGGCTGGAATTTCCTGGAGAAAACTGGCAAGGGAACCAAGATATTGTCAACAAATAAGTAGAGAAGGAAAGATGGGAAGATGCCAAATATTTATTTGGAATGCAGGTTAGCAATCCTTGATAGGTAAGGTAATCTCTATCAGAGTATAACCAAAGAGAAAGAAATAGAGGGGTCCTAAATTAAAGACCTGCACTGGTACAGTTTTTAGTACAATCTAGAACAGAAGCTGCCTTTAAAAAAGGAATAATTAGTGCAGCATATAAAATCTTGCATGACAATTATAAGAATCAATCAGAATAAGTTAGAAAGGATTAGGAAGAGACTGGATAAGCAATTCACATAGAAAATGGAAGGATATATGTATGTCTCCCAAATATGTAACAAAATTTAGATGATTTAAGATTTTTTCTTGGAAATGTTTACGTAGATATTTTTATATCCCAAGTAGATCCCAGAGATTTTTTCCTCAGGTAGATGCCAAATGTTGAAGGTGTGACAAAAAAGAGGCAATTGAAAACATATTTTCTGGGAGTGTGTTGAGTTGGCGGACTTTAAGGATTCCCTGGGGGATGCACTGTCTGAGATGCTGGGTGGGCAGATTTGTGGGATGACTGAGATAATTTTTCTGAGCTATGATACAGAATTGGAAATGTTTAGACATAAGTCCTTGCTGTATCTAATTGTGTTGGCTTCCAAAACAGAAATTACTAGAAAATGGAAATCAAAATCTAAACCAACTATACTAGAAGTAGTGAATACAGTAACAGAGATAAAACAACTGGAACCAAGATCTTTAGAAAAGGGTAGGAGCAAACTACATAGGAAAAACTAGAATTGTGGGCACAATACATATAGGGGAGGAATGAGGTATAAAAGAAGGCAGGACTTAAATGAACTATGTAATGTTTGACTGAAAATGATTGGGTAGATTACAACTGATGTGTAATGTTTGCAACCGGGTGTGTGTCAGTGTGGTTTGGTATGTAAAATGTTTACAACTAGGATCAGTTGGTGTGATTTGTTTTCATTTATACAAATGTATGATTGCCTATGTTGTAAGTGATGGTTTAATAAAGATTATGATTGCCTATGTTGTAAGTGATGGTTTAATAAAGATGTTTCTAAGAGCAAGAATTGAATAATTTATGCAATGTTGCTTAGGTTATAGGATATATAGCAATATATGTGAAGTATAATGTTTGTAAATGTGAACTTGTTAATACAGTTTGATTACTTTCATATAAATGTAAATTTGCCTAAGTCACAAGTGATAATTCAATCTTCTTCTTCTTTCGGCTTTTTCCCGGTTAGGCGTCGCCACAGCGGATCACCTGTCCACTCATGATTGGCAGTGGAATTTTACAGTGTGAAGTTGCCAGCCCACCTCCCAACCTTCCATAGAAGGCACACACATGCACACACTCACACCTAGGGCCAATTTAGAGTGTCCAATCCACCTACAGCATGTCTTTGGGATGTGGTAGGAAACCAGAGCACCTGGAGGAAACTGATGCGACCACAGGGAGGACATGCAGACAACGCACATAAGGCACCCCAGCCGAGGATCAAACCAGAGAACCTCTTGCTGTGAGGTGGCAGCTGTACTATCATGACTGCCCTACAAGGGATAATTCAATAAAGATGTTTAATAATAATAATAATAGAAAAAAAGCAATACATGGGAAGAAAATTCTGGCATATAATTATAAAAAGTGATCTGATGAGGCCAATTTTCTTCTATTCTTGACTCTTGGGTGTCAATTCCAATCCTCACAACAGGTCCCACCGTTATACAGCTCGCACCAGCCAAAAATCTCTTGAGCTAATACTCTATCCACAATGCCCCTCTCCCATTTACCTTAGATCTTGTTTAATGTTCTTATAGTAAGACACGTCGACCGACTCTCCTCTCGTAGCTAAGTAATATTTAAAATATATAGTAAAGTAGTCCAGAACCACAAGCTGTATGGTAAAAACTATTAACACTGCAAGCACAACTTTCACGTATAAAACGCTTCTTCAGGCAATCACAACCATATTAAAAAATTACTGCTTAAATACACACTACAGGTCATCTGACCACAAAAACAATTAAGCAGTTAATCATCAAAATAAAATTAAAGAAATATTGCTCCAGTAATTCAAAGACAAATATCATAAATATAAACCTATTTTACTCTATTATGTATGCACTTTAACACGGACGTAATACTATCATCATCACTGAATCCTGGGGGATGGTGTGATCTAAAACACAAAATCCATTTATTTTCTCCATTTTCAGTACAAATTCATATGTCTCCACCCCAAAACTGAGGAAGAATAACACTTAAAATCATAAACTGAAACACGTGTACACTATTTGTATTCTGTATATGAAAGATCAATGCATTATTCTCCACCCCCCTTCTTATTTCAGACAAATGACTACATATTCTATCCTTCAACCACTGATTAGATTTTCCTATGTAATATGCAGGGCACTTGCATTTAGCCAAATAAACCAAATTCCTAGTATCACAAGTGCCATATGCCTTAAGACCAAAACAAGTATTATATAAAGTATGAATAATAGACTTCAGTGTATATAACTTTACAAAAACTACATCTGCCACAATGGTCGGTACCCTACCCTACTAATCCGTGATAAACGAGATTCAGCCTGCTCCTTATAACTTGTTTTTTAAATTACCAAGATCTCTTATAACCAAAAACAGGACCCTACTCATACAGACTCTTAAGTTGAGGTACATATGACAATATTGACCAGTGTTTTCTAATAATATGTCCAACCTTTAATGTGTTATGGTCAAAGGTAAACATAGCATGACAGCCATAATCATTTCTATTGACTCTCCAATATCTATTATGACTATTTCCTTTATTAATACTATCACCCACTATGTTTGATTTATGGCCTGAACAATCAGAGCACACTTTATTCAAAAATATAGGTTGTAGTATAGATTTCCTATTTTCAAGTGCCAGCTCTCTTGGTGGTAACCCCTTCCACAAAAATCATTAACCATGGTGTCCATTTGGTTGTTCATATTAACATCTTTGGTATTTAACCATGATATCCTACCCATTTGATTCCCAACTAAATTTTTAAAAATAAATGATGGATGCATACTTTGCCTTGACAAGTATGTGTGCCGTTTAACCTCCTTAGCATATAATGTAGCCTGTATTTCCCCTTTAACATCCTTAACAAGTGTTGCATCTAAAAACATCAGTGTATAACTAATATGCTTCTTAAAGGTTAAAAAACTAGTAGTTGTATGTAAATACGTTACAAAATCATAAATCCACCAAATAACCCTCCCACAACAAAAACAAATAGTCAAAACGTTTATAAAATATATATTCTTCAAATATTTGTTATGAGAACAAGAAAAAAATGTACTAATTTTCCCAAAAATTCATAATATTTGCATAGGTGTTGGCCTTGAAGCAGCATTTTATACATGAAAGCTGTGCTAGCAGTATTAAACGTTTTTACCACACAGCTCATTCCAGACTACTTTGTTACTACATTGTTCTTTTTTGTTTTGGTTTGTGTGGATTTACAACCCAGGTTTTTTGTCTTCTGCAAGATTTAAAATATATTTGTCTTTCTACCTTTTTTTTACTATAAAATCATAATATTCTTAATTTCTCTACCCACCTTTTTCACTTGTGAATGCGCTGTCATACCTGTTGGTATTCTTTCCCCTCTCCCTTTCTCTCTACCATTTTGGTAGTTCTTTCTACCATTGTTGGCAGAACTTCCTCCTTTCCAATCTATCCTTTTGTTAGTGTGTGTGGTGTGATTGTTGACCTTCTCCTCTGCCACTTGTCAACATGGCAGAAATGTCCAAGGGCACAACTGGATTTAAGCAGTGCCAGGACTGTGGCTGAAAAATGCCTGACGGGCATTCGGCTTGCATTTATTGCCTAGGTGCTCCTCATTTAGACAGAGTGCTCTGACAGGCCTTCTGTACAAGGGCCTTGGTAGAACATCGAAATAAGTTTATTCTTAAAGGGCTTCTTAAGTCTCCCTTTGAAGAAGCTTTATCCAAGGCTGACAAGTCTCCTAAAGCCTCTGGTTCCAAACCTAGTCTCTTAGTGCCGACATCTCCATCAGCACCAACATCAAGAAAGCAAAAGTCTCCATCTGTTGGTTCCTCCTCAGAACCGAGAGCTAAGGTTCCGAAGGTCTCTGAACAGATTCCATCTTCAGCACCAGTCACTTTGGTACCGACTCTGGCACTGGCTCCTTTAGTTTCCACGTAGGTGCCTACATCTCCTTCTGCACCGCAACAAGTCACCCCCCCTTCGGTGCCGGAAATTGATCCTCTGTATACACCTAGGATGAAGTATTCTCCTTCCACTGACCCATTCTTTGATCAACTTCCCAGTCCCCTAAGAGGCCAGAATCTCCCTCTGGATGGTCTGTTTGCTGTTATGGAGTCTCTTAGAAGTTGATGTGGTGAGATTGGTGGGGTAGCTCCTCACGGCTAGGAGTCTGTCTTCTTCCCAACCCCCTCACCCTCCTGCAGCATGTATATTTTCTCCCAGGACTCATCCAGTAATTCCTCCTTTGACCTCCTCAGAGGCTTTAGAGCTCCCCAGTCCAAACACTCAGGTTCCTATTGCTCCAGCACCAACTGACCCATTGCCTTCAGTTCTGGACTCTGCTCAGATTTCCTTGGTTCCTTCAGAACCAATGGATTTCTGAAATTGTGGCTTCAGTATCGGGTCCAAGAGGTTTGAATTGACTCCTGTATTTTATTCAAAGTCATCCTTAACTCTTGGGACTCGGGCAGCTGGGGGTCCTTCCTCAGCTCTGGCCTTGGAGGTGGGGGCTCTTGGGGTGGGGTATGACCCTGGTTCAAATTAGTTTTTCTCGGTTCTGAGCTCCCATCCCTCCCTGGGGGCCTGCTTTCCAGGCTATAGTGAGAGCATTGGTCACCTTAGGCTCTCAGGTGGCTCCTGCTGTACAAAAGTTTTATCCACTGACCCCTTTTTACCAGCAGCTTCCACCAACCTCCACGCCCGTACAGCGAGCTCCAAGGTTGCAAGACATCCCAACTGAGGACCACCCTTCTTCCAAGACCTCCTCAGATATTCTCACTGAGGAGTCTCCTCGGAAGAAAACATGCAAGAGGAAACACCTGGACTCCCCTGAAGAGTCCGTCACTGAGGACATTGATTTTGATGACAGAGAGGGTTCCCCCGGTCACCTTGGGAAGGCGTCCCTTTGGAGACATTCCTGACATCTTTAAACACAGGGGTAGCTGAAAGCCCAAACACCCTATCTCTGATGAGTCTGTGTACTTGCAAGCCCTTTGGTTCTCGCCCATCTACTTTCCTGGGTGACCCCTCCCACTGACGTTCTCATCAAACTGATTACTCATCCCTGGAGACGGGATAAGATCCTTTCTGCACATAAGAACCATCAACATTGGGCTAAAGGGCTGGCAGTAGATGCCATGATGGTAGTGGCGGCCACCAAAAAGGAACTCGCTGAGGAAAGTTCCTTTGTTCATCCCCCTAAAAGAGAGTCTAGAGCAATGGACAGATTTGAAAAGCGAGTCTATGCATCATAGACCTTTGCCTTAAAGTCCTTCAATTTTCTGGCACACTTTCCTGTGCCTGTGTAGGTTCCTGTGCTCCTTCGTAATGCTCCCTTTGACAGATCATTTTTGTTTGGCCCTAAAGTTAAAGACACTGTAGCCAGGTGTGAGAAGGATGGGAAGACCCTATCTGCTGTGTGCATGCATTTTTCTGCTCCTAACGATCCTATGCTAGAAATCAAAGGAGTGGGAACATGTGGTTCAAAAAATCCCAAGGGCCTTTCCATGACTCACTTGGTGAAGGCTCGACTTGGAGCAGAGGAGGGAGCTTTAATGGAAGACGATGACCATGAGGCAGAGGTGGCCCACAGAATCAGGGTTCTAGAGACTCTTATTTTGGCCAGCCCTACCAGCGCTCCTGAAAGGGGGCCCGATTGTTTACCTCTGGAAGTGGTCGGGAGAAAGATATTCTCTGCATGCAATAGCCTGGTGACAGATATCCACAGATATTTGGGTGCAGAGAATTATTTCCCCCTCACCCTTTATCCCAGATCTCTCACAAGTCTCCCCGATGTTCCACCCAATCAGAGAGACCATGCAGCCATAGAAATCTAAAAGCTACTACAAAAAAAAAAGGGTCATCCAAGAGGTCCCACCAGACCAGAGAGGATCTGGATTTTACTCAAGGTTCTTTTTAGTGCCAAAAATGACAGGGGACTGGGGACCTATACTGGATATCAGCATTCTAAACAAATTTGTTCAACAGTCCAAATTCCGGATGGTCATGGTTCGAGCTATACTTCCTTTTTGGAGAAAAACTATTGGATGTGCTCTATAAACCTTCAAGACGTGTACTACCACATAAATGGACAAATGTTCCAGAACGTTTCTCTGCTTTTGGCTAGGAGCCAGTCATTTTTAAGTCAAGGTGCGGCCCCTTTGGTCTCACCACAGCCCCCAGCATGTTCACAAAATGTATGGCAGCAGTGACAGCTCACTTCAGACTGCATGGATTCCTTGTGTTTCCATATCTAGACTAGCTCATTACCAATCCCGCAAAGCGTCTACTACTTCAAGCAATAGAGTTCATTTTGCTTTTGTTCCTGAGCTTGGGAATCATAGTCAAACAAACAAAATCTCAGCTAAGCCTTTCTCAAGAGAATTCATAGGACCTTGTCTGAACACCATTTCTTGTGTAGCCTCTCTTCCCCAGGATAGATTACAGAAGATAAAATCCCAAGTACATCCGATTCTTTGCAAAAACAAAGTTCCAGTGCTTCTGATCCTTTAAGCATTGGGGTCCACAGCAGCAACCATCACTCTAGTCCCATTAGCAAGGTTCCACATGCGCCTAACTACAATGGCTTCTACTATCATAATGGTCTATTCTAACCCATCCAATGAACTACCCCATATTTATCACCAGTCACAACAAAAAAAAGACCTATCCTGGTGGATAGAATCCGAGAAAATCCTATTGGGCCATCCTCTTGTCCCTCCTCAACCCAAGGCCATTGTGACCACGGATGCCGCTCAGATTGGGGGGGGCGCACATTATATGGGAAGAATAGTCCAAGGCACTTGGTCCCCAATAAACGCCATTCTGCATATCAATGTCCTGGAGTTGAGGGCAGTGCTTCAAAGCATTGCAAGTCTTTCAACCTGTCCCCCCCTAGTGACCATTATGATCCAAATCAGACATGTCTGTAATCTGGTACTTCAACAACCAAGGGAGAACCAAGTCCTACTCCCTGTGTCGAGAAGCCCTGAGTGAGAGGCAATGGGCTATTTCCTCCAACTGCTTCCTGACAGCAACACACATCCTGGGGGAGTTGCAGACAAACTGAGCAGATGCAGTCTACTGCTTCATTAGTGATCTCTACATGCCAAGATAGCGAGGGGGATTATTTGTTGCTGGGGCCAGCCTTGCTGTGACCTTTTTGCATCACCCCAAAACAACAAGTGCAGAAGCTACTTTGCCTGATCCCCCTCAGGGGGAGTCACCAAGGGACGCTCTTCTCAATAGGCTCCCAGGTCACCTCTATGCCTTCCCACCTTCCTTCTGATTCCACTTTTTCTGAAGAAAGCAGCCAGGTTGAGAAGCAAAGTGATCCTCATTGCATCCTACTGGCGTTGACAATTTTGGTTCCCCTTCCTGTGGCCTCATCTAGTTAACTCCTGCCATCTAACCCACAGGGACTGGTGTACCCAACCTTCAAAATCTCAAGCTGATAGCGTGTTTCCATCAATTCCACTAGTCACCAGGCATAAAGATATACAGACTCCAGTGCAGAAAATTCTGCTGGCTTCCCATAGACCATCCACTAGGAAACTACCTTAGTAAGTGGAGGAGATTTTCAAACTGGGCTTATGATAACAATCTTGATCCTTTCTCTGCTCCAGTGGAAAATTTTCTAGAATTTCTAACCATTCTTTTTGATCAAGGGGCCTCCGCCTCTACAGTTAAAATCCAATTAGCTGCCATTTCTCATTTCCCTAATGGTTTTGGGGACCTTCCTCTAATTTCCCCTAGCCTATGTAAAGTTTTCCTCAAAGGAACTCTGCGCTTGAAGCCTCCATTTAAAGACCCTCTACCACCATGGGAACTGACCTTTGTTCTTCAGTCTTTGGTGCTTTCTCCTTTTGAGCCAGCAGCAATAAGTGACCTAAAGTTTCTTTCATGGAAAACACTTTTCCTCACTGCTACAACTTCAACTGGATGAGTTTCTAAGATGCAGGCGTTATGCTCAAAATCCCCTTAAATTTCCACAATGATAAAATTTTTCTCAGAACCAATCCAGCCTTTCTTACAAAGGTAGTCTCAGAGTCCAACATCAATCAAACCATAAGACTTGACTGTTGTCTTCCCCAATTTTTCCAACATAGGTGAGTATTGCCTACATTTGCTGGATGTTCACAAACAATTGCGTTTCTATCTCAATAGAATTAAAAATGTGTTTCCTTCTCCGGATCAACTTTAGGGAAGACCATTTCCAAAGTTACCTTGTCAAAATGGCTAACACATTGTATTACTTACATATATAATAAGAATCTCAAGTTAACTGCACCAGAGCGAATTCCACCAGATCAATGGCCACTTCAGCTGTTTTCCATTCCAAGGCTTCCATGATTGAAATATGAGCAGCAGCAACGCGGGCTACTCCACATACCTTTATCACGCATTACAAACTGGATCGGGTCTCCAGGGGAAGAGTTTCCTTTGGTTCTATGGTTCTCAGGAATATCCCTCCATAGGGCCACTTGTGATCTAAAGTAGCTGGGGACTCTGTCCTAAGAGTCAAGAATATATGAAGATGGACATCATCAGATAAAGTTATGTCTTGCTATAACGTTCCATCTGTGCTATCAATCTTCATCTATTCTTGGCATTCCACCCCCCCCCCCTCCTGTGAATTCCTGAAGGAGTGAATTTCTGTCCTGGGTGCATTGCTAGGGTTCAACTTGGACATGGCTTTTTCATACTTGCTCATGGTTCTTCTGGCCTTCTGTAAGTCTGCAAACTCGACCCAAGGTAAATGGGGAAAGGGGGCAATGTGGTTAGAGTATTAGCTAGAGAGATTTTTGGCTGGCACGAGCTGTATAATTGCCGGACCGGTTCGGAGGATTGGAACAGACACCCAAGAGCCAAGAATAGATGAAGATCGACAACACAGATGGAACGTTATGGTAAAACTTAAACTTCTTTTTTTCTAATATCAGTGAATGTCTAAAACTGCATATCAGCAGCTTTACTTTGCTGCACTGCTGTAATACAGCTGTGTAGTAAGCAGCCTGGCACAGTACAGTTGAAATCCTTAAGTCAGGGTCTTTTAATGCAAAGGTTTTCAGTTGTTTAAAAGTTTATTGTTGTGTTTTGAGATGCTGACAAGCAGCAGGATCTGCATTTTTACTTCTCCCTCTACTTACAGCAGAGACTGGTATTCTTGGGCTTATCTTTAAATGTATCTGCAAACTTCTAATTTAGCATGCTTAGAGGGTCATAGATTAGTACTAGGCTAACTGTGCTTGTGGGCCATTTTGAGTCTTGCCAATTACCCCATGTGCGAATCAACCCCTGCACCTTGTGTCTGCAAGGGAAACACATTAACCATTATGCCAACCAGCCCCTGTCTGTTCTTTCCCTACATTCTGTAATTAAACTGCCAGAGGACACTGTCATAGCCAGTATTGTGATTAAATTAAATAGCTGAGATACAAGACAATTCACCTCAAATTTGAAGGCACATTTACAGGAATGTTTTTCTTTTGTTGAAAAATAACCTTTTTAATCAAACTTGGGAACACTGGGTATATGTATGTTAATGAACATGCAAGAGTAAGGAGTCTAATAATCAAAGAAATTACAGTTGTGGATGTTAGAATGATCAGTGCTGCAGTAGGTATCCTTAGCTATATGAGTTGGAAGCGCTTATGGCGAATCAAATCCATCTCATTTTCCATGACTTTCTTTGAAAAAGTTCAGATCTTACCATAACAGTAGATGTCCTTTCCTTTGCTGTTGTGGTATTCTTAACTTATGGGATTCCCTGCTGTAGAAGCCAGACGTCTGTCAGTATACCAAAGCCTACTGTTGCCTTAAAGTGCACTGAACATCATACGTATGCTCCTCGCATAGTGTAGGGCATAAAGGTGACATCCGGACATACCAGCTTCAGAACTGATTGCTCTAGTACGAATACCAGCCTAAGGAAACCCAGGAGGTAACCAGTACATCCAGGAAGGAAAAGGACTAGGGGGAGGAAGGGAGTGAATACTGCAACAGTGAATGTAAGGATATCTACTGTTATGGTAAAATTTTACACAACTGTACTATGTCCTTACATTTACTGCTGCAGTACTCTTAACTTACAGGAGAGTGCCAAAGCTCAAGAAGAAGCTTGGAAGGAGCAGTAGAGCCCTTTAAGAAGCCATGAAGAATGGCCCTAACAAAACCAGCTCTAGCTCTGGAGATACCATCCAACTTGTAGTGCTTGGTAAAGGTATGCACAGAAGTCCAGGTAGCTGCTTCAAGAACAGAATTAGTATCCAAGCCCTTGGAAAAAGAAAACACCGGAAGAAGCCACAGCAGAATAAGCCTTTACTAAAGGAAGAAAGGAAGGCTCTTACCATGAAAAATATAACAAAGAAATAGCCTTTGAAATCCAAAAAGAAACAGTTTGCTTAGACACAGCTACTCCCAAGGATCTAGAAGGAAAAGAAACAAAACAATCCATCAGATTTTCTAATAGCCTTAGTCTTATCCAAATAAAATCTGAGAAGTCTATGCACATCCAAAGTATGCAGCACCCTCTCTCTGGCAGATTGCAGACAGGAGAAAAAAGTAGGCAAATGAATAGACTAAGAGACAACTCATTGACTACCTTAAGCATAAAAGGAAGGATTAGTACGCAAGGACATCCTGTCTTTGTGAAATACCAAAAAAGGAGGACAACCCATAAGAGAGTGCAGCTCAGACTCCTGTCTGGCAGAAGTAAAAGCTAACAAAAGGACAGTCTTCCAAGAACAATGCTGCAAGGAAGCTGAAGCAGCAGGCACAAAGGGAACCAGAGTCAACTTCTCCAAAAACAAAATTAAGATCCCAAGGAGGAGGGACAGGCTTCCTGGAAGGCTCAATATAAAGGACACCTTTGAAGAATTCTTTAGCTTCAAATCTAGAAGCTAGAGGAGGAGACAAAAGGCAGGCAGGCAGAGACAGCTGATAAGTAGGGCTTCAATAGAAGAATAGGCCAAACCAGCTTTAAGAAACTCACACAAATGAGAGAGAAACAAAGGAACATCCACAGTAAGTGGGTCCAGGCTACAATAAATACACCAAATAGAAAACTTCTTCCAGTTGGATAAGTAGGATTTCCTAATAGTAGGTTTCCTGGCCACCTGCAGGACCTTCAGCACATCCTCAGAAAAAAGGTGCCTGAGGAATCAGAATCCTATCACCCCACAGTGTCAGTTGAAGAGTGGACAGGTAGGGATGGATGAGAGATCCCACGTCTTATGAGTATATCCACCCAATGAGGTAACTTGTGATGACTGCTCCTGGCTAAATGCATAAGAGGGAACCAATGCTGTCTTGTCCAAAAGGGAGTCACCAACAAGATTTTGGGAGCGTCCTGTTGAGTTTTGAACAGGACTTTTGGAATGAGAGGAAGGGGAGGAAATGCATAAAGACACATCTCCTTCCTAGAAAGAGGGGGCGTCCACCTTCCACACCACAGGACCTGGGACTCTGGCACAAAAATAGAGGAAGTGGTCTGTTCAGAGGGGAGGAAAATAGATCTACTTAAGGAATACCCCACTGGAGGACAATGCCCAGAAACACATCCCTGTGAAGCATCCATTCATGGGATTGAGTTAAGGAACTTCTCAGAGTGCCACAATGTTCTGACTGGAAGAGATGTAAACTGCCTGAAGAGTCACTTGATAATTGACAGCAAGATCACATACCAGTAGTGCCAACCGGCAAAGGTGGGTAAGATGCTATTGCTCCCTGTTTGTTTACATACCACTTTACTGTGGTACTGTCTGTGAATACGTTAGGAGGCCCTGGATCTCTGACACAGATGTGCTCTTTTCTGCTGAAGATGCAATCACACCCCCTGTACCTTTAGGGAGCCAAAAGCTGCTCCCCATCCCATGTCTAAAGCATCTGTGAACAGCTCCTGAGAAGGAAGAGGAGGATGAAAAGGGAGTCCTGGATTTAGAGACAACCAGTGGTGGAGTTTGGCCAGAGGGAATATAGGAATAGTGGATGCTATGAAACCCAGAGCTCTCAGACTCCCTGGCTGCAATGGACGCCAGAGGAAGAAGAGACTGAAAGAAGGAAATGAGAGTTAAGGCCTTTGGAGGAGGCAGGGATGCCAGCATAGGTACCCATCTAAATCCTGCAACCCAGAAAGACATGAACCTGAGAGGAAGTCAGAAAAGACTATTTGAAGTTTATTGTGAACCCCAGGCTCTGAAAAAGGGAAATGACAAATGAAGGTTTTGCAACAGGATCTCTGGAGAGGATGCGTAAATCAACAGGTCATCCAAGTAAGGAAATATTTAGATCTCCTGAAGCCTGGAAAAATCAATCACAGGAGCAAGGCATTTGGTGACTACCCTTGGGGCAGTTGAAAGGCCATAGGGCAACGCAGAGGACTGAAAATGCCAGGAAGTAACAAAGAAATGCAAAAACTTCCTGAAAAGGGGATGGATCAAAATATGAAGATAAGCATCCTTGAGATCCAGACACACCATATAGGCCTGAAAGAGCAAAGGAGAAAACAGAGTCTGAAGGGACAGCATCAGAAAGTATTTATATGAATGAAGTCTAGAATTTGTCTCAAAGCACCCTCTTTTTCTGGGCACTAGAAACATTTTTGAGTAAAACCCCTTCCCCCATTGGGGCACAGGAAACTCTTGAAAAGTACCGTGAGTTAAAAGGTCTCAAAGAACCTTTGGGAAAAAAGGAAGTTGCTGCAGAGGAGGTTGAGGAATGCCCATAAAAGGGGGACAGGATTTCCAGACCATGAAATATTTATGGTGAATGGACATAACCCAAGAATCCTGAGGAAAATTAAGCCAAACAGAAAGAGGAAAAGAAAGAAATGTGGCTGAACCAAAAGCAGCAGCCCTAGAATAGGCATCTGCTGCATAACTACACTTGATAGAATGACAAACCACTTGACAGGAAGTTCCTCAACAATGAAAGAGCAGAAGTTTTACCCTCGGATTCAGAAAGATCAGAAATAAGCTGACAAGCCTGAGAAGGGAGAGTCAATAGCTGGACATGTGGATCTCAGCATTAACACTGACACTGATACACGGGAAAGTATCAGGGTACAACCCAACACCCTAAAAATGGGTGATTTCAACTACCCCACCATTAACTGGGAAAACTACTCATGTACCAACTCTTTTGCTCAACGTTTTCTAGAATTCATAAATTCCAACACCTTGGATCAACTTATTCACACCCCCACCAGGGACAGCAATATCCTAGACCTGGTCATTACAAACGGCAACCAGTGTTTAACACCAGAGGTCAATTCCTCGTTGGTCAGATCTGACCACAAGCTAATCACCCTAGACATCCACATCCCACCCCCAATTAGGGAAACCACCGTAAAAAACTTCTCCAAAGCCAACTTCACACTTCTTAAGACAGAAGTGGCAAACTGCACGACACCCATGCAGATGGACAATAGAGGTACGACTGCTGAATCCTACACAAATGCACTTTATAAGCACTTACATGAGTGCATGGATCATGCTATCCCTAACAGAACCAAGATGCTATCATCCAAAAAAAGGAAGCCAATCTGGTGGTCCTCTGCCATAAACAAACTCTACAACAGAAAAAAGAAACTGTTGCAAAAAAGAGTAAAATCCCATGACTGGAGGAACTCCCTGGTCAACCTCAGTAAGAAGCAGAGATCCCTCATAAAATCCTCCAAAGCTAGTTATGAAAACAAAATTGCCATGGACTCTAAAGACAACCCCAAAGCATTCTATAGCTATGTCAAGAATCTCAATGGCAACACTCAGATCTGCTCTGAGTTGCAGCACAATGGCACTAAATATACAGAACCAACTGATATTGCCAACATCCTGGCAGATAGGTTCAGTGCTAAATTTACCCCACTCTCACCCCCTAGAGGGCCCATCTCTATACCGGAGGAATGCAAAGTTCCTGTAATCACGGCTGCACAGGTAAAAAAACACACTCTCCAAAGCCAAGAATACAGCATCCATGGGACTTGACAATATCCCAGGCTGCATTCTACATGAACTACAGAATGAACTGGCACCCTACCTAAGTACCATGTTCAGTCATAGCATCACCTCAGGCTTTGTGCCCACTGAATGGCACACCGCGACGGCTATCCCACTCCACAAAGGGGGACCACGACGGACCCCGGGAACTACCGCCCCATTAGCCGTACGAGCCTGGTCTGCAAGGCCATGGAACGTATCATCATGGAACTCAAACAAAGACACTGGTAATCTCCAAACTCTGGACCCTACCTAGTTTGGATTTGTAAAAGGCAGATCATGTCTCCTAAACCTGATTGACTTCTTTGAAGCAGTCACCAAAGCCATAGATGAGGGTAAAGTGGTTCACACAGCTTATCTAGATCTCGCCGAGGCTTTCGACACCATCGCCCACTCTGGAATTATAGATAAGCTCACTAAACTAGGTATAAATCCCTATGCCAGAAGATGGGTTGCCAACTGGCTCACGGACAGAATCCACAATGTGAAAGTAGCGGACTCCAAATCCGACTTCAGACCAGTGACAAGTGGAGTACCACAGGGTTCAGTCCTGGGTCCTCTCCTGTTTGGTATCTACTTCCCTGAAGTACAGGATAACACAGAAGGTCTGTGGCTAACAAAGTTTGCAGATGACTGCAAACTAGGAGCCATAATCGAAACTCCTAATGATGTGGACATACTACAAAAGGACCTCACAGACAGATACCTGGTGTCAAAGCCATGGCCTGAAGCTCAATGCCAAAAAGTGTACTGTCATCCCCTTTGGTAAAAAATCTGTACCCATGAACTACCACAAAGATGGCAGTCTACTTAATGCTGAAAATGTGATAAAAGACCTTGGGACACAGGTGGACAGTAGTTTCTCTTTTGATAATCACATCGCCACAGTGGTCAGGAAATCCTTCTACGTAGCTCACCTCATCACAAAAGGTTTCTCATCCAGAAAAAGAGAGGTAATTGTTCCCCTCTACTCATCACTCATTAAACCCATTATAGAGTACAATGGCCCTTTTGGTATGTACCTCACAGGACATCTACAACTGCAAAGGCCACAGAAATACCTCACAAAGAGGATTACTGGCCTCAAACAGATGCCCTATGCAGACCGTCTCAAAAAACTGCAGCTTTACTCCGTCGCATATCGCCTACTCAGAGGCGATCTCTGCCTAACATTCAAAGCTACGTCAAACACAGAGCTGTTGGACATGCTCCACTTAAAGAAATTCCAATCCCTCCAAGCTATACGCTCTAGGGACCTAAACCTTATCACCACAATAAACAGAACATGCTGGAGGGATAGATTCCTGTCCCAGAGACTTCCCATACTCTAGAACAGACTACCTATGTCAAACAGAGCTCCTCATTAGCACTCTTCAAGAAAAATCTTGATGATTGGATGGGAAATAGGAAATTCATCCCAGGGATCACTTCTGTGGCTCTGCTTGACAGGGGCACAGGAAAATAATTTTCTTGGCTGGCGAAAGCCAGGGTACATTTTTGGCTAGGTTTATATAGGCCCTAGGGTCAATAGCCTAATACCCACCTATGAACCTATGAACAGCCCTAAAAGCCAGAGCAGCTGAGGTGTATACCTTCTTACCTAGCCTTTTCTGGTTCTACTGTCTTTATGAGAAGACAGTACTTGGGCAAAGGAAGCAATTGGGAGGGCTTGTCAGAGGACAGAAACACCACTGATGGGTTTAGCAGCAGGACACTTGTACAAAAAGTTACAATCCTCAGGCACCCTACAAAATCTATCAAGCTTCTTGGCAGAAGGGGGAAAAGAATCTGGAGTTTTAGAGGAATTGGAAAAAAACATCCAACAAAGCAGCCAAAACAGGAGGAATAGCAGATTTCGGAGATTCCATCTGCAACAACTCACAGTACCTCCTATGGATTTCAGAGACCTGAGCACAATCCCATTTAAAAATCCCATCATCTTGGTGATTGTAGACCCAAATGAAATTTCTTCAAAGGGAGTATCAGGGCCTTTAGATTCCTCTTCTTCTGACCCACAGTCTAAAGGAGAAGGAATTTGGGAAGAGTTCTTCTGACCCACAGTTTAAAGGAGATGGAATTTGGTAAGAGTAAGCAAGGGATTTCTCATCAGAATTTAACTCCTTCCTCAGATGAATCCTGTTCCCTGGGCCTTTTAAGGGGAGTAGAGGACCAAGGAAGCACTGGAGCAGAAGCCCAATGAGGAGGATTTAATACCATCAAGACATTAAACAAACCCTGTGTAAAGGCCTGCCATGTACACTCTGTGGATTCCTAGGAGCAGGAGAAACATGTTGAGTATTTTGGTTCTTTAAAGGAATGCCCACCCTATAAACCATAGAAGGCTATGACCCCAAGATGGCATTCAACAACTACAGTAGGAACTTCTTCCCTAACATCTGCTGAACACACCTAGGCCCCTTGGAAATAATCAGCCATGGTTCCTCCTTAACGTCTGAAATGGACACCTGCAAAGCAACATCGGGCGTGCTGCAAGCTGGATCTTCACCGGCTTTCAACCTGCTCGCTGCAGAGGAATCCAACAACAAAGCCGGGCGAGCCCCTGGGTTCTCAGTGACCTTGGGAGAAACACCCGGTGGAGGCTGGACAGTTGAAGATCCCAGTCTAAACTTTTTAACCTTCTTCCCTAACAGCTGATCTTCAGGGCAGGAAGTTCCTTCTACAGTATCTTTAGTGAGAAGCTAAAGTCATGGGTTCTCAAGATACAAAGAAAGGGAAGAAAGCCTACTATGAATGCTTTTTGGTATGAAAGACTGACAAACTGACAGGTCATATAGTGAAAAACTCCTATGCAAAAAAGACAGTTATTGTGGCGGTTTTTATGGGGAATCTGTCTCCCACACTGGCACTTACCCTTCCTGGATGACAACCCCTTGAGGCAAGAAAAAGCAAAGAAAAACCAAAACCCCAATGGGGTACTTATCTGCAACAGCTCGGAATCAGCAAAACAAGGCGTAGGCATTCAACCGGCAAACAAAGAAGCATTCAAACAGGCAGAAACGATGTAGGCATTCAGACCCACAATCTGGAGATGCATTCAGACTGGAGGCAAAGAAGTTCTGAGGGTGGTATGTCTGGACATCACCTTTATGCCCTATGCTATGCGAGGGGCATACTGTAACGTTTGGCATACCTTAAAGCAACAGTATGCTTTCGTATATTGGCTGATGTCGGGCTTCCACGGCAGGGAATCCCGTAAGTTAAGAACACTGCAACAGTGAAGGTAAGGACATCTAATCCTACCTGTCTAAAACTGACCCTGCCTGAAAAAGATTTGTCACGGTGAGTATAACAAAAGGTAAACACAGCCTTAGGCAACCATTTAGAAATAGTCCATTTTGACACAGGCTGTTCCTTCCTACCTTCAAAAGAAATGAATTGATCCAAAAATCTGAAAAATTTTGTTCTGACAAGATAGTACTAGGCCTGTGCAAATCCAAGGTATGAAGTATCTTTTTTACAAAATATTTAGGTTCAGAAAAGAAAGTAGGGATATAAAGAGTGTGGCTTAAAGTAAACTCTGACACCACTTTATGCATAAAAGGATTAGTTCTCAAAGAAACCTTGTCCCTATGGAAAATGAGGTAGAGTTGACGCACCATAAGAATTTGGAACTCAAACAGCTATAGCTACTGCAGCAGCAATCAATCTGAAGAACACAGAATAATTACTTTGTTTTAACTGCTATTATTTGAACTTTATGTTATGCTCCTGTTGAAGAATTTTATTTACAGTAAAGTTGGAAGCCATGTTTATTATGAATGACCTACTCTGGGTACTGGAATATAGTTGCTGAATGACATGGGGCTTGGATGTATCCCCAGCTGGAGTCTAGGGGTTTATGTGTCTTTAAGGACATGGATAAAGTAAAGTTTTCTCTATATATATACATGTATGTATATGGTACTTAACATTCTTAAAAATAGTGCACTGAGGGCTCTATGCATGTATACTGCTCATTATCTTTGCTATGTTGCCTTCAAGTTACATGGATCACAGTACTTTGAATGGCACACAAGTACATAGTGCACCTCTATGTTATGAGTGCACCAGTACTCAAGATGGGCGGGGACTGTAAAGCATGGCAAAGCTACACAGTGGAGCAGGAAACAGTACTAAAGTACTGTTTCCTGCTACACAGTGCAGCAGGAAACAGTACTTTAGTAAAGTATAATGTACATTAATAAGAAAATGTATGCATAACTATTTACTTTAGTACAGTATATTACTAAACTAAACTACTTATCTAATTTTGCTTTTCTCTGCTGTTATGCTGAGGAGTGATACAAAAAAATCAGTCACTGTTTAGGCATGGTGGTTTAAGGTCATTACCATGTGCAATGACCATATGTAGTGCTATGTGAGGTGCTTGTTGGTGGGAGCTTGGCTACAACAGTGTGTGGAAATGTTATATGAATGGTTGTGGTACCACATTTGCATGCACAACAGGGAATGCCATGAGTGATGTTTTTTCATACCATCCAATGCATACAGAAATACATATCAACAGGGAAGGGATACGGCTTTTCTTACAAATGGTACACCATCTACGTATTTGTATGTAGATGTAGTATCATATAGAATACTAATGGGACCTGCCGATATGCAACTGTCTACTCTTTGTTTTATGATCATTAAGAGGATGATTCGCATTTGTAGTGTGTGAATGGAGTATTGTGTAAAGATAGTAGGGAAAGACCATGTATAAGGTTGTGCTCTATTGTGGACAGTGTTATGTAAATCACAAAGGGCTATGTTATGCAGGCATACCATGTGCTATCCCCACTCCATGGTGCATAGTGTTTTACAAATACAGGCCACAGATGGATGGATATAGATAAATTATCCTGGACTCACACAACAAAAAGCAGCCGGAATAAAAATCTGTATCTAGTATAAAGTGGTGATATTAAAAAGTATACACCTTGCTTGCAGCAAGCAAATAATACATGCATGTTGATTACAACATAATAAATCAAGCTGGATCTGCATCTCTGTAAAGTTTAATGGAAAACAAGCTTCAACGACTACAGTGGAAAAGTACAAAAAGCACAGAAAAAATAAATAAGCAAGCAGATTATTTAAAAAGGCACAGCACAGAACACCACAGGCAACTAAACAAAACCACAAAATGGTAACATAAACTAATGGAACACATTGCCCATTAAGTTTAAGAAAAAATTAGATTACCAAACATTCAGAAATCTAAAGTACACAACAGTAATGTGAAAAAAAATCTGTTATCTAAACAAAGCATGAAAGTAGCTAAAGCACAGACACTTTTCAATACTCAGCCACTGACAATGGCCAGTAATGCATCTATGCAACAACCAACATATATATATATATATATATATATATATATATATATATACACACACACACACACACACACACACACACACACACACACACACACACACACACACACACAGCCCTCCTTGTAAGAAAAAAAACAATTATGAAGAAAACACTCTTCACAAATGTACAAGGAAGTTCCTCTGCCAATGGAGGGCATCCATATGGCTACCAAACATGCAACATCCAGAAGTTTTAGGATTTTTGCTTGAAAGTGTTTGAAAAGGTATTTCTATACCCCAAGCAGACTTACAAGATGTTTTCCTCAGGTAGACAGCAATTATTGGAGGTCTGTTTGAAGAGAGGTAATGGAGACAATGATTTTTGGGAGTGCAACAGGTTGACAGATTATAAAAATTCCCTATAGAGCATTCTGCCAAAAATGTTGGGGGAACAAATGGCTGTAACCAAGGAAATAATTCTTCTGAACTGGGACACAGGATCTGAACTACCTATATACAGAATGGCCTAAGTTCAATGCTACTGGCTGCCAAAAATGCAATTACTAGAAAATGGAAATCAAAATCAAACTCCACTATACTTTAAGTGCTGAATATTTTAAAGAAAATTAAAGAACTAGAGGTGTGATTAGGGAATGAAAAAATTACACAGAAATAAATGGAATTTGTGAGAACAGTACATGTAGAATAATCTTGAGGAAGAGCGATGTTTAACAAACATCAGGAACTGAGCAATTTCTGTATTTTAGAGTATACAAATAAGACATTGTGATGTATAATGTATGAATATGACAGATGTTTTTGTTTTTTTTTTCTTTCTTTTTAAAGTATGAATGCTTATTTTTAAGCAATAATTTAATAAAGGTGTTTAAAAAAAAGTACCTCTGCAATTCTCAAGAGTATGACAACAATTTCAAAAAAATTGAGAAAAGAATAAAACAGATCAGTAATACTAAAGACTAAAAGGAATTAAGGAATCAGAATAAACACAAAAAAGAGCGGACAACTAAACCTAAAGATGAATAAAAAACACACCAACATGTAATCCTGATGAAATTCCAAGAACCACATGTGATTCTCAGAATCCAGACACCTTTAACACAGACCCATGAAAACATACTAAATCTGAGACTGCAACTTCTTAAAGTGTACCCCAAGATCCAAGTTACATTAGTCCGAGATTTACACAACATATAAGCAGCAGATGTGTACAGTGCACACCCCCCACTCAAAAAATAAAAAACAAATGTCTGCAAAACACAAGTGCATTTGTATCAGCCATCATTTGTTGAATAGAGCAAGCAATACACCTTTCTTGTAGCTGACCATGTACAGCTAGTCTCACAGCAAAAAAGATTCCCCTGAAAATGCACTGCCGTACAAACCAACAAAAAGGAAAAGAAGTGAAGAAAATGTTACAAAACAATCACATTAAACATTGAAAAAATGCAAAATTAAAGACAACTGACAGAAGAAGTAAAAAGGCACTCTTAACTTGTCTATAATAAATAATCAGAGAACACACCACTGCACCATCTCAGCTGTATGTATATAAGGGGTGGCGTAAGCCACAAAACTTTGGGCTAGGCTTATAAATGCCTTAGGGAAGATAGCCTAGTATAAACCTATGAACCTATGAACCTATAAGAGAATAAGAAATGAAGAGTAAACTGTCACATAAATCAAAACAAAAATTGGGAAAAAAAAAACCTAAGGGTAAAAGTATCTCCACTGCCACAGAGAAATAAAGCCTTGACTACAGGCTGGATAACTATAATTCATTTAATTTAGGGACTAAAACAGCTGGCCAGTGACACAGGAAATATGCAGTGCCTGCTGACCTCATTATGAGGATAAAGGTGGGAATAGGGGGTTACATGCCGTGAGTGTGAAATCAGTGTGGTACTTCTGCTGATGAATGATCAGAGGAGGAGATTTGCCTTTAAAAGGGCAGGGCCACTGAGTAAATATTTCTCACAAAAGCAAGAAACACTGCTCTCAAGTATGTCCATTGCACATCATCCTATAGGATATTCCAAGCAAGTGCAGTTACTTGATTTCAGTTGCATGTAAAAACCCTCTCTTGACCATTGTACTACAGAGAAATGATTACACTGCAGAATGCTTGTCTATAATCATTTTAAGAGTGCTGTATTTTTACCACTGCATTTAAAACTGTACTTTCCTGCACTTCTGTCTTGTTGTTGTGTCTGCTGTTTGGTTTACTGCTGAATTTGGTAATTTCCTGTACTTTAGGCAGCTTTACTGTTTAAGTTGGTTATTTCCTGCACTTCAGGTCCATTTTGTGACTCAAGAGCCTGGATGTGTTTAGTACTGCTCTCTGGCTGCACAGGAGGGTAAACCTGGTCGAATTCCGTACTGTAAATCACATAAGAAACCTTAGATTATCCTAGCTGTGATTGGCCAGGGGCTATTTTACTTGGTCATTTTGATCACATATGCAAGAATCTTGGGTCTGTGCATCAGAATTTTGCAGTGCCCTGTATATATGCAAGCACCCAGAATTTACATTTTCTCTACGAAAATACCCTTCAGACTTCCAGTGAACTCAGTTGCACACAGAGCAACTAGTTTGCACAGAAACAAGCAGTGCCCCATGTGCTTTGGAGAAGATACTGCCATTACTTCTCTACTCCAACAACTTACCAACTTATCTAAAAAGGGACAATACCTGTGGACATGAGCTTTCCTATCATCTCCTCATCCAGCTTGATGTATGTGGGCATCCTGAGACAATGTAGCAATTAACTTATGTTTACCAACAATCAACTTATTGTAAAACAAACTCATATGGTATGTGAGAGATGTAGTTTTACAATGTCACTGGAAGCAAACCTCTCACATACATGCACTCCCCAACAAGGCTGTCAGAAATCCACACAACACACCCATCACACAGTATGGATTAAATGCATAGATTCACATATGCTGAGGTAGTAAAATGTAATCTTCCTAAACCCCAAAGACCTTCCAGACATTGGACCTACAACAGATATCTCAGCAACCACAAAATCACTACACTAAAACAACCACCACTATAACACATACAGTCACACCACATGGAGCCTCAAAGCCATATGGCAGGCTATCATACAACCCAATATTTTACAGACTCCATTGTGAGACACCCAGATGCCCAACTCACCAGGGTTGACTAAGGAGAAAGTCATGGTCAGTTCTCTATCAGGGGCAAGGCTCTAGAAGATCACACATGCATTCAGGTCTCTGGACCACAAGTACCAATATGACTCACTCATAGTTCACTGTGGATGTAAATGACCGAAGATGTTCCTCCCTGAATTATCTGAAGAAAGACATTACAGAGCTCTCGGATTGTGTGTCCCAGGTGGGTATTAGCCTTGTATTGTGGAGCATACTACCTTCACCAAGAATGATGCCGCAATATAAACAGAAGATGACTGACTTTAATAAGTAGTTTAGTTTCTGGTGTCATTTCAAGGGTTGCAATATTTGTCAGCAGTGGAGGATATGGTCGATTGACCACATTGCCAAAGTTGTTCTGCACCTGTCCCCTCTAGGCTTTTGAATATTGGCTAAAACATTGCCTTCCCCCATACTGCCTTTTTTAGGAAATATCATACTGACAAACCTTCTGATATAGTAAACCTTTAGATTCCCTTGGGTTTGTTATTACTACTCACTGCCAGCAATCTAAACAAAAAAACACTCCACCAAGCGTTCCTCACCCTGGAGAATACAGACGTGCAGTTATAGAAACAAGCTCATCTCAAGGCTGGTCAAACAGGATAATGTATTTGAGTTTCTCCATGTCCAAATTACTACAGGCAAAGTCCACTACACCCTTGCAAGCTATAGCTTTCCCATGACACAGAAAACCCATAACTCATACAAACTTACTGGAGCCACTCACCATTCAACTCAATACCATATTCATGGACGACTAACTACCTCTCTATAAGCTGGAAATCATACATAACCTCTAACTTGCTTGCCCAGAGATTCCTGGACTTTGTATACACAAACACCCTGGGCCAGATAGTCCACATGCCAACTAGGTACAAACATATGGGATCTGATCCTTACAAACATGGGAGAACACTGCACCCCTCTACAGTAAAGTCCTGTCTGGTAAGGTCAGACCATAAAACTATCTTCTTTGAAATAAAAAATAAAACATGGGACCCAAGCTAAATAACATATAGCATCGATTCTGCAGATAATTTATTATTTAAGTGATAACCTGGAAAATTGTCAAGCCTCCAAAACCCTGAAAACTCAGCTGTGCAGATGGAACTGTTCACAGAAACCCTGTATAATAACATTAATAGATGTTTAGAGACAGTTGTGTATCCCAAGAATAAGCTCAATAACAAACAAAAAAGTTACCCTGGCGGAATCCAAATACCAATAGGTTATACAACAAAAGGAAGAAATTATAAGTTAGTAAAAATATTACTTACCAGGATACAAATCTCTCATCACTTTACACAAACTCAGAGGGCAAATCAAGTCTACCAAAGTCAATTTTGAAGTAAAAACAGCCTCCTAGGCCATGGACAACCTTCAGGTTTTCTTTAGCTATATCCACAACCTCAAAGGCTGTACACAACACTAATTAAATAGAACCATTATGCAAAGCTGGAAGACATAGCCAATTTACTAGCCAATAAATTCAGCTCCAATTTTATGCCTCACCACCACCCTCAGGAAATGCCAATAAACATAACCCCTCTCCAACTATCACTAGGCAGCGGGTCTTAAACACACTCTCCAAGGCCAAGAGCACTGCATCAATGGACCCATATAATATCCCAGGACACCACCTAAACAGCATGAAACACAACCTAGCAGGACCACTGGAGTCGCTATTTAATTATAACCTATAGACAAGGCTTCAGCCTGCATGAATGGAGAACTTCAAGTGTCACTCCTGTGTACAAGCGTGGACCTTCTAAAGACACCAGACACTAAAGACCCACAAGTCTGACTTGTCTACTGTGCAAAGCCAAGGAAAAGAGTCATAGAAAGGATTAATAATGGCACAGGAAATCTTCAGATGCTGGATCCAACCCAGTTCAGTTTCATAAAGGACAGGTCATACCTACTTAATTTGGACTTTTTGAGAAGGTCACCACGGTAATGGATAATGGAAAAATGGTGCATACTGCCTACTTTGCCCTGGCCAAGGCATTTGGTACAATATTCCACTCAAGCACAGTAAATTCCTGTGTTATACGCCAGACAGCCAGCTGGCTTCCCAGATAGGACCTAGGAAGTTAGAACAGGAGAGTCCACCTCCACAAAGAGGTTGGTCACTAGCAGAGGTCCTCAGAACTCTGCACTGGATCCACTTCTTTGTGGCAGCTACTTCTTGAAAGTCAAGGACAACATCAAGGGCCTCTGGCTTATCAAGTCAGCAGATGATTGCAAACAGAGCAGGCAGAGAAGCCCCAAAGACACTAATATCTTCCAGGAAGTGCTAAAACAGATAAGCAATTGTACCACAGCCATGGCTTAAAACTTGATAACAAGAAATGTATAACAGTACTCTTTTGGAAGTTGGTAACCCCTGGAAACAACCTCACTGATAAAACAACCCTAAGATTAGACTCAGTAGTTACAGATTTGGGGACATAAGTAGACAGAAACCTGTTTTTCAACCAATTCATGTCTAAGGTTGTAATGAAATCATTCTATGTTGTTGAACTTATAAGCAAGGGATTGGTACCCAAGTCCAAGGAAGTCATCATTCCACTGTATTCAGCCCTCATAAGATGATTCATTCAGTACAAATGACCCCTTCAGTATGTACCTGACCAGGCACATCCAAAGACTAGAACATCCACAGAGGCTCCTCAAAAAAAGAATACAAGGAGTTAACATTAACTTCTATGTGGATCACCTCAAAGCCTTAAGGTGTGATCTACGTCTGGCATACAAGGCATCCTTGGATCCCACTCTGATGCACCTTTTGCATATCCACAAAACTAATACCATCAGAACTACCAGATGCAGGGATTTAAACCTTGATTACCACATAAATAAGACATGTTGGATGCATACCTCTCAACCTCAGAGCAGGAAATTTGGACAAAGCCATAAATAATAGGGGGCAAAGGCCCAAAAATAGGCACAATTTTTGAACATTGCTCTTACAAACTTATAAAATTGATAGAATAACAGGTTTTACATTATCATGAATTTTCTGAGGGTTATGAAGTCTGAATCTCAAACATAAGTAATTTTCTGACATCAAGCCTATGATTTGCCAGAAAAAACATAATTTTATTGAGAAACGGACCAAAAATATGATGAAAACAAAATCTGGACATCCACAAAAATCTGTATAGTTGACTGGTTTGGTTGGAGGGACATTGTGTCCACAAATCGTCCCGTTTTCTGCAAGGCTTTCCACCCACATGAAGCAGAGTTCTTCCCTAATGTTATTCAAGCATAACCTGGACCAGTGGATGGGAAATCAGAAATTTACACAGTCTGTCATTTATGGCTCTAATGGATAGAGGCAGCCAGTGAAAATACTTGACCACCTGTGCCCTGGGCTCACATATATCCCTTAAAATACCCTACAGGGCACCAAAACTTGCAAGACAGATGGCTAGGCTTAAAACGGCTCTTGTGGTCAAATAGCCTAGTGTACACCTATTAAGTGGGCAATCACATCAAACGGATTTGAAACTCAGTGATCAACAAGGGGAATGAGAATAAATAAAAAGGAATCAACCTGTAAAAAAGACATTAAATAAATTCAGTTTTCACAGAGATAGTATACGCAGTCAACGATTAATAACTAATGCGCAAGAGAAGACCAAAACTTCACAGCATTGAAATATGAAATTAATGAGCAAACTAAGTAAAACTGTTGCACTCAATTACAGATAGCTGTTAAATGTATACAATTTACTATACATCTGTAGTGTAAATAAAGCATTTTCCACAAATTTGAAAAAAGTATCTGCTCGAAACCCTTACTCTCCAAACAATGTATCATCTCAAACAGAACACAAAAAGTAAAACAATGCATAACGCATACATTTCCAACATACAATATACATACAAGCACACATGAAGCTCGCCCACCCACAACACAGAACCAACACTAGTAACATAAGCCACACCCATAAACCACACAAAGTACATAAATGAACTGACCTGTGCTAAAACTGGAAATACACCAACACACAAGCTGAACACAAATCTGCAAAGGTAACAGTACGAAAATAAAAGCACATCCATTAAAAACCGTACTCCATAGCCATAACATTCAAGTCACAAAGCGATAAATGCATACATCCAGAACATGATATGAAAATACCTGATAACTGAAATTTCCCTTTTATAGTAGGATATAAAGTAAATGGAGGAAAAAAAAAGTTATAGTAATGAAATATGGCCTCACATATGACTTGGTACAGAACTTCCCCTTTTTCTGGAGTCATGAGAAGATGAAATACTTGGGAATTTGGCTAAAAGAAAACTTTGAGCAAACAGCTGAAGAAATTACTCAAAAGATTACAGCTAATACAAGACTATGGAAAGTGGTTATGGACAGGGACGAGAAGACACGTGATTAAAATGTCTTTGGTCCCGCTAGTTCATTATTTATGACAGGCTGATATGTACCAACAGAGAGATCATATATAAAATATAGAAAAATTATTTTTTTTTTATTTTTTGCAATGAAATACAACAGTGTAACTGGAAAAAAAAATAATACTAACAAAGGAACATAGTTTAGCGCTTCCAGACGTAAAGGCATACAAGGCCACACAGCTTGGATTAATATATTTCAAAGTTTCATAGAATAATCAAAGATCAGTCTTAAAAATCACTCCTGCCTTGCAAGTACCCAGTTCATAGGTAGGTACTAGGCTATTGGCTTTAGGGCCTATATAAGCCTAGCCAATAGGTACCCTGGCTTTTGCCACCCAAGAAAATTATTTTCCTGTGCCACTGTCGAGCAGAGCCACAGAAGTGGTCCCCGCAGTGAATTTCCTATCTCCCATCAAGTCATCAAGATTTTTCTTGAAGAGTGCTAATGAAGAGCGTTGATTGAAATAGACAGGTAGTTTGTTCCACAGTATGTGAAGTCTCTGGGACAGGAATCTATTCCTCCAGCATGTTCTGTTTATTGTGGTGACAAGGTTAAGGTAGAGCGTGTAGCTCGGAGGGATTGGGATTTCTTTAAGTGGAGCATGTCCAAAAGCTCTGGGTTTGGACATAGCTTTGTGTGTTAGGCAGAGATCGCCTTTGAGTAGGCGATATGCAACGGAGTAAAGCTGCAGTTTTTTGAGACGGCCTGTACAGGGCATCTGTTTGAGGCTGGTAATCCTCTTTGTGAAGTATTTCTGCGAGCTTTCCAGTTGTTGTAGATGTCTTGTGAGGTACATACCAAAAGGGGCATTGTACTTAATAATGGGTCTAATGAGTGACGAGTAGAGGAGAACAATGACCTCTTTTTTCCTGGATGAGAAACCTTTTGTTATGAGGTGTGCCACGTACAAGGATTTCCTGACTACTGTGGCGATGAGATTATCAAAGGAGAGACTAATGTCCACCTGTATCCCAAGGTCTCATCACTCTTTCGGTGTTAAGTAGACTACTGCCTATGTGGTAGTTCATGGGTACAGAGTTTTTACCAAAAGGGATGATAATGCACTTTTTGGCTTTGAGCTTGAGGCCATGGCTTTGACACCAGGCATCTGTCTCAACAAGGCCCTTTTGTAGGATGTACACATCTTTTGGAGTTTTGATTATGGCTCCTAGTTTGCAGTCATCTGCGAACTTCGTTAGCCAAAGACCTTCTATGTTACCCTGTACTTCAGAGAAGTAGATACCAAACAGGAGAGGACCCAGGACTGAACCCTGTGGTACTCCACTTGGCACTGGTCTGAGGTTGGAATTGGAGTCTGCTACTTTCACAGTGTGGGTTCTATCAGTGAGCCAGTTGGCAACATATCTTGTGACATAGGGATTTATGCCTAGTTTAGTGAGTTTATCTATAATTCCAGAGTGGGGGGAATGGTGTCGAAAGCCTTGGCGAGATCTAGATAGGCTGTGTAAACCACCTTACCCTCATCTACGGCTTTGGTGACCGCTTCAAAGAAGTCTATCAGGTTTAGGAGACATGATCTGCCTTTTATAAACCCGAACTGGGTGGGGTCCAGAGTTTGGAGATTACCAATGTCATTGTTTATACATTCCATGATGATACTTCCACAGACTTGCAGACCAGGCTCCTCAGGCTAATGGGGCAGTAGTTTCCGGGGTCCGTGGTGGCTCCTCTTTGTGGAGTGGGATAACCGTCGCTGTGCACCATTCAGTGGGTACATATCCTGAGGTGAAGCTATAATTAAACATGGTACTTAGGTGGGGTGCCAGTTCGTTCTGTAGTTCATGCAGAACGTAGCCTGGGATGTTGTCAGGTCCCATGGATGCTCTGTTCTTGGCTTTGGAGTGTGTTTTTTTTACCTGTGCAGCCATGATTACAGGAACTTTGCATTCTTCCAGTACAGAGCTGGGGCCTTTAGGGGATGAGAGGGGGGTAAAGTTAGCACTGAACCTACCTGCCAGGATGGTGGCAATATCAGTTGGTTCTGTATATTTAGTGCCATTGTGCTGTAAACTCAGAGCAGATCTGAGTGTTGCCATACAGATTCTTGACAGTTATAGAATGCTTTGTGGTTGTCTTTAGAGTCAGTGGCAATTTTGTTTTCCTAACTAGCATTGGAGGATTTTATGAAGGATCTCAGCTTCTTACAGTATTTTATTTCTTTCTTTTTAATTTTTCTAACATAGCTAAAGAAGAATTTGTAATTATCTTTGGCTTCAGAGGCCATCTCAAGTTTAGGGGCTCCTGTGGACCTGATAGAGTTCTTCAGTTTTATATAATGCTACTTATATTATCCTTGAAAAGAGGAGATTTTTATCTTCTGAATAAGGACTTTTGCTGTACACTATTACTGGCAGCAGACTGTTTGGGGTGGTTTGTTTTTTAATATCCATGGTTCTGCTAGATCTATTTTTTTCCCTTTTTTCATTTCTAAATGGATGCTGAATTCTTTATGTGACGCATGCTGCTGTACTATGGTCAGGAGAGGTGCAGCCATTAAGTGAATTTTGACAGTTCATCACACAGCAGGTTTGCAGGTCACAACATCTGTAGTCCTTAAATTCAGCGGGATTTGCTGAAGGAGCTTTTAGGAGTTTAAAGGGAAGGTTACATTAGTTTACAGTCAAATTTCACTAGGGAAGGAGATACCAGAGGAGTAATGCCAGACGCAGCCATATATGTAAGAAATCAGGTCAAGAATGATGTATCCTCTAGAAGGTATAGTTGTCAAGGAATCTTGTGTGATCATCAGGGACAAAGATGTTCTGCACCAAGCTATCTATTTACAATTAGTTCAATGAGTTCAGTTTCTGTGTTCCTTGGGATTTGCCTGAAGGTAATATCCTCTTTTATAAATACTGAGACTCCACCACAAATACCATTGGATCTGAAGGAATAAAAAGTTCAAAACCCTGGTGTAGACTGAGTACACTCAGTTTACATTTAAAATGAGTTTTGGTAACTATGCAGTCATGGATGTTTTCCAAATGGAGGTGGGCCTCTGAGACTTTTAGTATTGAGATACACCTTAATGTGATCCAATTTTGGGACTGAAATGTCAGTTACACAAGAATGCCCATCAAATGGACTATTTCTAAAAAGAACACTGTGCAGCATATTACATGGGGAAAAACTGAGCATAAGCTCAAACAGCGGGTTTATGAATATACATATGATATGAAAGTACTAAAGGAAACGAGTGCTCCTGTGAAAAACACTAAAGAATTTCCAAATCATACATTTAAATTTGTTGTTTTAGAACAGGTATTGGTAAACCCTACGGAGGTCCATGGAATATTCTTCTTGAACAATGTGAATTGTGGTGGAACTTGTTTTTAAATGCATCACTGTTTCTCATCTTAAATGATGTTGTGTCTATTTCTAATGTGTTGAAATTAAAAGTATTTGATAATTTTTCATAAATGTATTTTAGCATTATTAAATCTTATATATGCTAAAAAAAGAAGTTATGTACTCACCATAACGTTCCATATGAGTAGTTATACTTCATTTTTCTGCAACCTGTGGGTATACGAATCCGTATCGGATCCGAGCCAGCAACTTTTTTTTTTATCTAGCATCTGCTCCAAGGCTCCTCCCCTTACCCATAATGCCCTACCATATCCTATCTTCCCTCAGATCAAGTTTGCTGCAACTAAAAACATAAGCAACTCAGCCCAATGAACCAAACCTGAAAAGACAGGACAAGGTCCGGGGGATGGAGGGAGGGAATGTTGCAAAAAATGAAGTATAACTACTCAGATGGAACGTTATGGTGAGTACACAACTTCTTTATCTGAAGTAGTTAACTTCATTTTATCTGCAACCTGTGGGACAGAGTCCCCAGCTACTCCAATCCTGGGAGGCCCTTATGGAAGGATATTCCTGAGCACCGCAGAGCCAAAAGATACTCTACCCCTAGAAATCAGATCTAATTTGTAATGGAAAATGAAGGTATATGAACTAGCCCAGGTCGCTACTGGACAAATGTCATCCAAAGGTACCCTAGACCAAAAGGCAGCAGAAGTTGCCATGGACCTGGTAGAGTGAGCCTTAAAATACCAGGAGATGATCAACCTTTTGCTTTGTAGGCATGTGAAATACAAAGAGTGATCCATCTGGCCAAAGAAACTTTAGAAATAGTTTTTCCCATAAATGCTTTGGAAAAGGAAACAAACAATTGGTCAGTCCTGCAGAAAGACTTTGTTCTATGAAGATAAAAATGAAGCTGTCTATGAACATCTAACAAATGAAGTTTGTATTCACCTTTATTTTGGAAGTTAGGGAAGAAAACGGGCAGAGTAATGGACTGGTTTATGTTTGCTTCAGATGCCCCTTTGGGTAAGAAGGAAGGATTAGTATGGAGAGAGACCCTATCTTTGTGGTAGACCAAATACAGAGGCACGGCAGACAGAGCTTGAAGCTCAGAAACCCTCCTAGCAGATATAATGGCGACTAGGAAAGTGGTCTTCCAGGACAAAAATTTAAAATCCACCGAAGCTGCAGGCTCAAAAGGAGGAGCTACCAATGTCTGTAAAAAAAGGTAAGGTCCCAAGGAGGCACTGAATCCTTGACAGGTGGACGTAACAGAAAAGTACCTTTAAGAAAAGCCTTACATAGCCTAGAGGCGGCTAAGGCAATGTTGTCTTCACCAACGTGAAAATTGGAATTGCCAATTGTACTTTCACTGTGGAGGAACCAGCTCCTTGCTGAAAAATGCCAGACAGGAAATCCAACACTGCTGGAAAAGGGGTTGTAAAGGGATCTAATTTTCTCTGTGAAGCCCAAATGGAAAAGCGCTTCCATCTACTGCGATAAAGTTTCCTAGTGGAGTCTTTAAGAGAAGCCACCAGAATGGATTTTACTGGGGATGAAAGACCGGGAGTCCTGGCAATCAATGAAACTGGAGCAACCAGGCAATCAGCTTGAGGCTGCCCAGATCAGGCGGACGGGCCCCCGACGGATGGGAGACTAGATCTGGGCAGGGATCCTGAACCCACGGGGGAGCTAAGGGATGAGACCAAAGGAATGGGAACCAAACCTGACGAGACCAGAATGGGACAATGAGGATCACTTTGCACCGCAGTCGGCAAGCTTTCTGAAAACATTTTGGAATGAGTGGCAATGGTGGATAAGCATACAGAAGCCCGGGGGGCCAAGCATGGACTAGAGCATTTCTGGGGACTTCCACTTGTGAGGGAATCAGAGCAAAGAACTCGCTGCACTTCGCGTTGGAAGGAGATGCGAAGAGATCGCCGCAAGGCTGACCCCATGCAAGGAAGATCTTCTCCACTACCGACTGTTTCAGAGGTCACTCGTATGGCATCAGAATAGCCTGACTCAATCTGTCCGCTAAAATGTTGGAGCACCCCGGGATGTGCGTTGCTATCAGAAACCAACCAGTGCAGCTCGCCCATTCCCACACTCTCATGGCCTTGCGACATAGGGAGTAGGATCTGGATACCTCCTGCTTGTTGATATGCCAGACAAAAAACATGTTGTCTGACTGAATTGCAGTCAATCTGAGAGGAAGGACAGTGTGAAAGGCTTCCAACACTAAAAGCACTGCCCTCATCTCTAGAACATTTATGTGCAACTTGGTCTCTGACTGGGACCACATGCCTTGGACTGTCCTTCCCAAACAGTGTCCCCCCCACCCGAGTTGGGAGGCATCCGTGGTCACTGTGGCATGGACTGGAGATGACACGATGGGCGTCCTTCTGATATCTCCGTGAACTTAACCACTAAAGAAGAGACGTCCTGCAGACGTGACTGATCTTGATCAGAAATTCCATGGGCGGGTCTAGCCAAGACCATTGAACAGCCAGCGTCCATTGAAGAACCCGCATATGGAGGCACGCACAAGGGAGAATCGATATGGAGGTAGCCATGGAGCTCAGAGCCCGGAGAATCTCGCTTGTCTTTGGAGACTTGGAGTTCGCTACCCGAGCTATGTGGCACCTGAGGTGTAAGATCCTGTCTGCAAAGTGTCTAGCCATGCCTCAATGAAGTCTGGAACTTGCACTGGTTGCAAATGGGATTTCTGAACAATGACTAATTCCCAGTAGATCTGCCAAGTGAATGAAGTAATCTCGGGCCAGATACAGGTGATGCTTGTTGGGCACAGCGAAGAGCCAGTCATCCAGGTATGGAAACACCTGAATACCCTGAAGCCTCAGGTGAGCCGCTACAAGTGCCATTACCTTGGTGAACACCCTGGGAGCTGTGGTGAGACCAAAGGATAGGGCTCTGAACTGAAAATGACTGGTTCCCAGTCGGAAGCACAGAAACCTCCTGGAGCTTCTGGGTATTCTGATGTGGTAGTAAGCATCCTGGGGGTCTAACGAGCATATCCAGCCGCACGCTCGGAGATGAGGTAGAACGGACTGTAGGGTGACCATCCGGAATTTCTGTATGGCTACAGACAGGTTTAATGTTGACAGGTCTAGAATGGGCCTGAGGTAACCAGTCCTTTTTGGCACCAAAAATAACCTTGAGTAGATGCCTGATCCGGACTGATCGGGGGGGACTTGTTTGATGGCTCGTTTGAGAAGCAGCTTTAAAACCTCTACAGCTGCGGCCTCCCTGTGAGTGGGTGGAACATCCGGCAGGTGTTTTGGAATATCTCGGGGGGGCAATAAATGGGATACTGCAACCTCTGGATATTATCTGTAACACCTAGCGATCTGTTGTAATGGACTCCCATGCCACTGGGTGTAAGGACAATCTTCCCCCGACTGCCTCCAGAGTAGGACAGTTGGGCAACCCCTCAGGGCTGCTGACCGGGTCTATCAGGAAAAGGTTCTCTAGTCTCAAAATTCCTGGGACCCCCCTTCTACCTCTGGGTTGGCGTCGATCCTGTCCCCCTCTGCCTCTGGGGGAATAGTTGTCCTGAGAATCCCGGGAAAACTGAGATTTTCGGAACCACAGTTTCTTCTGCCCTCTTTGATTCCTGGAGAAGGACCGCTTAGGGTTAGAGAAGCAGATCCCAACGGCAGAAAGTCTTCCAGTCCTTTTCGCTCTGGACAAGTGCGTCACGTACTGTCTTCCCAAAAAGGGAAGAACCGTCGTAGGGAGCATTGATAAACAACGCCTTGAAAGGGTCCGCAAACTGACAACCTGAGCCAGGCATGACACCTCATGGCTATGCCTGTCCAAGCCGCCCTAGCTGCTCCTTCCGTGGCATGGGAAAGGAGCCGCATCAGCGTGTTTGAGACCGACTTCAGAGTAACCATTTTCACAGAGAACAACTGTCTGTCCTGCAGCGATAAAGACTCTGGGGGCGACTCAGTGAATTCCGAAGCAGGGTCTCACTAAAGCAGGATCACATGTGCCAAATAATTCAGAGCACAGATTAAAAAAGTCACTGAGGAATAGACGCGCTTCCCAAACCTATCCACCGACCTGGACTCATTGTCTGGAGAGTGGACTGAGGAACTCTCCTGTGCTAGTTCATTCTTTGTGGCCACTGCAACCAACATAGCATCAACTGGGGCTCCATTTGACCAAGGTTGTTTGTCAGAAGGGGGTAGATAAAATTTTGTCACGGCGTTTGGGGATGGGCTCTGCGGTGTCAGGCTCCTTCCATGCCCGCATGGTGATAAAGTCCACAAAGGGGTCTTCTGGCTGGGACAACCAGGAAGTAGATGGGCCCGTGCCAAAGGCCTCCAGGAACACTGACGCATCCCCAGAAAGTTTTGGGGCTGACCAACCTCCCCTCTGGCAGAGGATCTCCATGATTTCTCCGAAGGAGACGTCTTTGTGAGGTGACCTGGGGGAACCTTCTCCTTCATTTAAGTCAGTGTCCATAGTGAGGGTCTCGGGGAAGTCCAACTGCCTCCTTTTGCACTTGCACTTATAGTGACCCTCTTCAGTGGGACTCTCAGAAGGGGATTCGTGAGCTGCAGGGGCTTCCTCAGGGATATTAACTTGGGGATCCTCTGGCACGGGCTGTCCCTGAGATAGGATAAAGGGAGTTGTCGCCAAATCCAAGGGGGCCTGGGTGGTATCCAAGGGAATGGGCTGAGGTCTCAATCCCTGGGAGAGAACCCTCTCCACCACTTCGAAGGCCGAGGGAGAGCGGACCTCCTTAGCACCCAAAAAGGAAGACGCCTTTCCCGGAGCCGAAGTGGGGACGGGAGCCAAAGCAAGGGTAAGCCTGATGTCCGAGGGAACGTGTCAGATCCGAAAAGGTCAGAGCCGAAGAATCCAATCCCTCGGGTCCGACTCCCTGTCCACAGCTCCGAGAGTCGCTCGGATACAAACAAGTCGGATCTGCGGAACTCGAGGTAACAGCTGGAGTCGAGGTTGGAGGAACAGTCAGCACCGAGCTACCAGCTCCAAAAATCCTCGGATCCAGGAGCCCCAAAGCCGAAGCACGGATCGGGGAAGGAGAGATGGGGTGGAAAAAAGGCATGGAGGTCCCCCCTCCAGAGGGAGAGGGGCCTGGCAAGACTCCCATCTGTATTTGGGTCTGAATGAATCTCCGCATCATCCTGTCCATGTCCATGTCCGATAAACTCCGAGTCGACCTCAAAGAGGCCACCGACTCGGATCTGGCTGGTCTGCGCAATGGGGAGGAAGGCCTTGGGTCCGAATGTTCCAACGGCTCCGGTGGAAACAAGGAGACTGGAGCCCTGGAGAAACAGGCCTCATGGCCTTAGAAGGGGGACTAAGAAAGAGCTCCCTGTCCGGGGATCTCTTGCGATGTCTGTCCTTTCTCTTGTTCCTATCCTCTCTGCGCCTTTCTTTGTCTTTTTCTTTTTCCTTGTCAGTCACTCTGACTGTAGATTTGTCTTTCTTAGACCCATCACCAGAAGAAGAAGAGGGAGGTGGAGTCCCTGTCTGGGTGGGAGGTTGAGCACTACAAACAGAGGCCTTGGCAGATTCCAGCATGGCAGCGGGGAGAAGGCCTTTGGCTACTAACTTGGCCTTCCAATCCCTAAGGGCCCTCAGACTGAATCCGGTGCAGATAGCACATTGAGTGGAGAAAAGTGCCACTCCCAAGCAAATCACACACAGAGTGTGACCATCAGCCAGGGAGAGCTTATGGCCACACACTGTACATTTTTTGAAAACAGATTTTGGCTGATCAGCCATGGTCCTGCACTCAAAAAGGAAAAATACTTCCTACCAGAAAAAATTCCACACAAACACAGGTAGGGGGAAGGGCAGGCCTAACAACTACTCTACCAAGTTAACAAAACTTTTTTTTTTTTTAAACCAACGAACAAGCGATACATTAAACAGGGGGAGGAAGGGAAAAAAATCACTCAGACACACACTAGATTTAAGTATTAATAACACTTACTATCCCTGAGCTCAGAGCAAAGGAGACCACGATGCACACTACTGGTGCGGCAAACGAGATCTGTGGGAAGATAGGAGATGGTAGGGTAAGGGGAGGAGCTCGGAGCAGATGCTAGAAAAACAAAAGTTGCAGGCTCGGATCCGATAAGGATCCGTATACCCACAGGTTGCAAATAAAATTAAGTTAACTACTTCGGATAATAATTTTATTTTACATATTTTTAAATTATTGCTGTAGTAAGTATTGTTTTAAGGGTTAATTATTTATGTTAACTGAAGGGTATTTAAGGGTGGTCATATGACTGTTTTCGAATGTCTGAAGAAGGCTGGTATAACCGTCCAAATGTGCTAATGTAATAAAGTTCTTTATTTTATTCTTGCGTATTATGCCTTTTGCTGTTCTGAATTTTACATAGTTTATCATTGGTTATAGTTGTATAAAAAGAACACTAGGCTTTATAACCAGTAAGTGAAAGACTTAAAACAAGAGGTGCAGACCATCCTTAGTGAAACAAGCTGACTCTCTAGCATATCATCCCATACTACCTTCATAAATAAACAAAATAAATAAATGCTGACAGATAATGGATCCACCTGAAAAGACACCAGCTAATTAGCTATCTTTTTGCAACATACATGGAAAGTTTTGGCATCTCTCTATCCCTTAGGGTTTTACATTTCATGTAGTTCACCCTCACTTGTAGTACCACACATTATATTAGTACTTCTGAACAGCTGGGTTCTTTAAGGCCCTTGTAATATCAGTGATCCTGTAATCATTGTAACTATGCATCTGTGTTGTCCATTTTCATTCTTCCACAATATATGGGTATCTGATCTGACCGACGCTTTTTTTCCACACACTCAAACTCCTACCCTTACCCATAATGCCCCTTGCCATTGTATTACCTCAGATCGAGTTTGGTGTCACTATATATAACAGCCTAGAATACAACTTACAAAAAGGAAAGGAACAGCATAGGGACTCAAACAGGAACAGTGGTTCCAAAAAACTCTTTCAGGTCACTCCCAAGGAAAGGAAAGGGGGTAGTGGGGGTGGGAAGTTGAATAATGAAAATGGAAAACACAGATGCTTAGTTATGGTGAGTACATAAATTTTAATATGACAGCCTAGAGTAAACACCTATGAACCTAACGACCACAAGGGCCTTTTTTAACCCTACCCATTCATCCCAAATCTCTGACAAGTTCTGATACCCTTGATAAGTGTAAGCATGATGTTGTCATTTTCATTCATTCCTCAATGCAAGGGACAGAGTCCCCAGCCACAATAAACCTGGGTGTGCCTCATGGAAGTATATTCCTGAGTACCACATAGCCAAAAGCAGCCAGGTTTCTGGAGATGATGTCAATTGTAATGAGTAATAAAATTACGAGAATTAGACCAAGTGGCTGCAGCACAATCATCAATTTAAGCTCTGGCTCAGAAAGTAGCAGATGTGGCCATAGATCTAGTAGAGTGAGCATCTAAACTTCTTGTCAAAGGTAAACCTTTCAGAGTGTAAATGCAAGTAATACAATCTGATATCCATTTAGCTAGGGTGATTTCAGATACTGCTTTTCCCAACTTTTAACGGGCAAAGGAAACAAGAGTTGGTCAGTTTGTTTTTTAAATCTTTCATTCTATGGAGGTAAAAACCAAGATGACTATGTACATTCAAAAGGTTTTATTTATTTTGACATTTGTTAACCAGGTATGTCCGACTGAGCAGGACTCTTTCAGCGGAGGCCTGGGGAGAAAAGCTCCATACAGCAAAGGTTCTATACATAAAAAGCAACAAATGTAAACATGTAACAAAACAGATAGCAAACAAATACAATCAAAAAATCAAACTACAGCAGAGGTTATCGATGCAAACTACTATTGTAAAACACAGGTCAACTTGAGGAGATCAGCAGACAGTGGGGGTTCGAGATTACAGACGTACTTGTAGTAGATAGTAGGGCAGGTGAACAAGCTCAGGAGTTAAGTTTAGAGAAAGGGTTCAACCAAGTAAAGCAGACTAGAGTAGTACATAGACAGGTCACAGAGCACATGGGTAAGTGTAGTGAAGGCTAAGATAGTTCGGGCTTAGGCAAGGGCAAATCCAGGAATTCAGTAGGTTTTCGTTTAGAGCTTTTTCTGAATTTGTGAGTACTGGATATAGTTCTGACATCCAGCTGTAGTTTGTTCCAAGCTAAGGCAACTGGGTATCTGTATAAATGCTGGCCAATTGTTCTTTTAGGCTTGTAGATTTCCAAGAGGGACTGGTCAGAGCTCTGGAGGGTCCGGGTAGTAGTAGCATAAAACAAAACAAGAGCGGAGATAGCAGGGCAGGTGGTGGGTTTATTGAGGACGGAGTGGATGATAAGCAGCTGAGATAGTAGAAGCTGGTGAGGGAATTCTAGCCAGGTTAAAGATTTCAGAGAGAAACAGTGGCGAGAATTACAGGGCTGGTTTGCAGCAAACCTAGCTATTTTATTGTGAGTGAGTTCAAATTTAGTGCTTAGAGGATTATAAGTTAGTTAAGATCTGTGAACCATTAAGAAGACAGGGCAGCAGGCAGGTGTAGACTAGGGGGGGGGGGGGAGTCTGGAGTCTTTGGTGAAGAATTTATTTTTATACAACAAACCAAGTTTTTGGTGTGTTTTTATGCAATAATGGATGTGTAGATCAAATCTGAATTGGTCATTAATGATCATGCCTAAAAGTTTAGTGTGTGTTTCTGCATTAATGGTAGTGTTGTTAAGAGAAGATTTCAGATGAGTACGGGATTTGGGGAGGAATAGGAGAAGTTTTTTTTTTGGAATTGAGAATGAGCTGATTATCAGCAAACCAATTTTCTACCGAGTTGAACAAGTTTTGGGTTAAGCTGTGAAGAAGACTGGCAAATTAATGACCTGGTTGATGCTTGCTTCAGAGGCTATTTTTGACACAAAGGATGCAATAGTACATAGAGTAGCACGATCTTTATGGAAAATAAAAACAATGGTTTTGACAAAAGTGCATGGAGTTCAGAAACTCGCCTGGAGGAAGTAACTACTAGGAAGATCATTTTCCAAGAAACAAATCTGAAGTCAGATTTAGTTGAAGTTTCAAAAGGGGGGGGGGGCTTACCAAGCTTTGTAACAACTGTGAGACCCCAAGGTGGAGTAGGATCTTTAATCAGAGGCCTAAGCAGAAACATGCCTTTAAGGAATGCCTCACATAACCTGGATGAAGCTATAGAGGAAGCATCATCTCCAGTGTGGTAATTAGAGATGGCTGTTAGCTGAACTTTGATGGTGGAAAAAACAGCACCTCATTAAAATATTGACACCAGAAAATCCAAACCAGCAGAAATGGGAGCAGTAAAGGGATCTAATTGTCTTTGTGCCAAAAGGAAAACCTTTTCCACTTACTCCTATACAACTTCCTGGTCACAGGTTTCTGGGAAAATGATAAAATCTGGTGAACTGGAGAAGAAAACCTGGACTGTCTAGCCATCATCGGAATTGGAGAAACCATGTGGTCAACTTGAGGTCTGGAATGTCCAGATGAGTCATCCCTGAGGGATGAGACACTAAGTCTGGACTGGGGTCCAGTATCCAAGGAGGAAAAAGAAGGCAAGACCACAGATATGGAATCTAAACTTGCTGAGGACAAAGGGTCAATGAGGATAACTCTGCTCTTCAACTGGAGAGCTTTCTGAAGAAACGTGGGGATAAAAGGTAGGAAAAAGCAAGCGTACAAGAGACCAGAGGGCCAAACATGGACTAGAGAATCTCTCGGTGACTCCCCGAGGGGGAATTGGTGCAAAAAAACCTGCTGCACTTGTTGAGGGAGGAGATGAGATCACAACAATGTTGACCCCATCTGCAGAAGATGTCACTGTATGACTGAGAAACCACCTTTGAGGCATCAGCATAGTCCTGCTGAGCTTGTCTGCTAGAAAGTTGAATTTCCTGAGTATGTGCATTGCAACTAGAAAGTGGTTGGAAGAGATCGCCTACTGCCAAGCTCTCATTGCTTCTAGGCAAAGGAGGTAGGGACCTGGCTCCCCCGTTTGTTGATGTACCATACTACTAACATATTGTCTATCCTGATAGCAGATGCCCCTACAGGGAGAGAGTTCTGAAAGGTCTGCAATACTAAAAGGACCTCTCTCCTCTCTAAGACATTTATATGCATATTGGTCTGTTCTGGGGATGATGTGCCTTGGACAGTTTGCTCCAAGAAATGATCCCCACCCCAAATGGGAGGTGTCCGTGGTCAGTATGGCCTTTGGGGGAGGAAGAATAAAGGGATGTCCCCACTGAAAATCGATGGACTGGATCCACTAAAGTAGGGAGTCCCTGCGAACCTGAAAAAGCTTTATAGGATGACTCGATGCTTGTTGAAGAACTGACCATTGTACTGTCACAGAACCTAATGTCTAAAGTACCAATTTTTCTGGAGGAGAGGATGACACAAGATCTGACTGAAATGTAGTTTCAAAGTATGAATTCTGTTTTGCGGCAGAAAGGCCAACTGACTCACAGTGTCCAGGTGAGCTCCTATGAAGTCCAAGAGTTTAACTGCCTGAAGCTGTGTCTTGGGAAGATTGACCAGAGTCATGGAGTAACTAATCCTGGTTTCTTGAGTAGACGCCTGGTTGGAGTGGTGAGAAGCTAGTCTTCCAATTAAAGAAACGCTCTGAATCTGAGCAGACTGAGATGAGCTGCTACCGCTGCCATATACTTGGTGAACACCCTAGGGGGGGTGGTGAGACCAAAGGGAAGGGCTCTGAACTAATAATGACTGGCTCCCACACAAAAGTGCAAATACCTCCAAGAACATCTGTTCATTCTGATGCGATAGTACACATCCTGGAGGTCTAGGAAGCGTATCCAGTCTTCCTTCCACAGAAAATGGAGAATGGGCTGAAGCATGACCATCAGGAACGTTGAGATCTCTACAAACTGATTCAGATGACAGAGATCCAAAATTGACCTCTGGTTATCTGTTTTCTTTGGTACAAAAAAAAAAAAAAACCTTGAGTAAACTCCACATCCTGTTTGGTTGGTGGGACTTCTTGGATGACTCGTTTCTCTAGCAGCTTTTGAATTTCTAGGGCTGCTAACTCCTGCTGATTAGGTGGGTACATCGGGGAAATGTTATTGTTTGACTGGTGGAATTTGTAAAAAGGGAATGAAATAACCTCTGGATATGATCCCTTGCACCCAAGAATCTTTTGTGATATCTACCCAGACATCTGGGTGCAAAGACAAGTGCCCCCTGACTACCTATAGAGAAGAACAGGCAGGCAACCTTTCAAAAATGCTGAAAGTGCCTATCCAAAACACAGTCTTGGAACCCTTGACTTTGCAGAACCTCTGCGGTGAGCACGGTGTCTTCTATTATTTTTCTCTTTGCCTCTGTGAGAAATTTCCTCTTGTGATTCTGAAAAAGACCTTGGGATTTTTGGAACCACATCTTTTTCCTGCCATACTGATTCCAGGAAAAGGATCTTTGCAGGGTAGAAAAACAGATTCCCACAGCAGAGAAAGTCTTTCCATCTTGCTCATTACAGGAAAGTGCATCTGTAACAGTGGGCCCAAAAAAGGAAAATCCATCAAAGGGAGCATTGATGAAAAAAGACTTGACGAGTTCCATAAAAATCACACAAATGGATCAAAGTACGTCTCCTGATGGCTATGCCTGAACCTGCAGCCTGTAAGGAACCTTCAAGCTGCATAAGAGATTAACCTTAGATATGGATTGGACGGTGGCCAGTTGCAAAAAAAAAAAAATATTTTGTTCCTCTACCAACATGGACCCAGGTGTTTCCTTAATCAAGTTCCTCTGTAATCTAGTAAAGTGTGCCAAATAATTAATCGACCATAAGGCAAAACTTGCTGATGCATAGGTGCACTTTCCAGACCTGTCCAATGCCCTAGCCTCTCTATTAGGGGAATGGACAGTGGAGCTCTGTTCAGCCAGCTCCTTTTTTGGGGCTGCCCCAACAATCACGGCATCTACAGGAATTCCCTTACTCCAAAAGGGTCTATCCTTGGGTGGAGCTAGGATCATGTCCTAGCGGTGGGGAATTAGTTCTATGGTATCTAGTTCCTTCCAAGCCTGGCAGTAGACAAGGTCTATTAGGTAATCTGCCAGGGGTGTGGTAACCCAAGATGTAGATCCGCTGGATCCGAAAGTTTCTAGGAACACAGTCTTCTCTTGGGAAGGGGGTTTAGAGGACAAACCACCTTTCTGATGAAGGATTTCTAGAATGTCTCTGAGGGAGACATCTTCTGCCAGTGATCTGGGGGACCCTTCCGTTTGATCTAAACTGGTGTCCTTGGTAAGAGATTCCTAGGGGGAATCTAAGTGTGGCATGAGCAGATGAGTTTAAGAAGCTGGATCCAAAGTAGTAAGTGTCAAGTGTTTTCGGATGAAAAAATATTCTCTCCACCACCTCAAGGGATCAGGAGAAGCTGAAGCCAACCACACCAGAGCCGCAACTCCCAGTGCCATCAAGCCCCGAAATGTCCAGTGCAGAAGCTCCAAGGGAAAGCAACCGCTCTAAAACTCTTGCAGTCAAAGACATCCCTCTGGATCTGGCACCAACGCTTTGTCTCCGAGACCTCTCCTGCTCCAGGGAGAGTGAACACTGAACAAGTCAGGGATATGGTTGAAGTCGAACAGGAGGCCATCTTCAGATTCAACATCTTGACTCTTGGGGGCTTTCTGATTTGAAGGCTCCAAAATCACAGATCAGAGAAGGAGAAACACTGGTATGGGAAACAGGTTGAAAGTTCACAGATCAGATGGGTGACAGAGAATGTAGAGCCCCCATCTAGATCTGGGCTCTGAGAAACTTCCTCGTCATGTTATCCACATCAGCTTTGGAGAGACTTCAGGCAGACCTGATAGATGAAGTGGAGGGAGGACGAGACAACCTCCTCTGAGTTTCCTGAAAGATGGTGACCAGAGCTGTGGCGATATTGGCTCTGGAGTAAACCAACAGCTCTGGGGTCAAGGTAACTTTGATGCAGAAGAGTTGAATCTGAAGAAGCCAGATCCAAACTTTTCAGAAGCCTGGCCTGCGGCACGAATACTGCAGCAGACTTTGGGGACAGAGCAGGACAAAGTTTCCTATGCTCCCTGGGCTTCAAAGAAGATTGCACATTTTTGGAGGGGGTTTGAGCCCCTGATGCTGACGAAGATGAAAAAGGAGCTGAAGCAGGAAGAAAGTCCTTCAGAACTAGTTTATTTCGGATATCACTGACAGTTCTGGCATTAAACCCCACACATACTTGAAAGGGGGAATCCAGGTGACTAGGACATAATAAATGCCCTCCCTGTGAACATCAGAATTGTTTACCTCATGCCCACAGGAAGTGCATTTCTTAAAACCAGTTGGCTTTTAGCCATAATAAAAGAAAGCAAAGGACAGACAAGGAAAGGTTTTGTTTTAGTCAAAGAAAGAAATGGAAAGCAGGGAAAAATGACCATTAATGGTAATTACAATACTACCTTGAAAAAAATAGGTACGAAAAGGCAAGGGGTTACCGGCAAAGGTAGACAGCCAAAAAGGTAAACATAAAAGTGGAAATAATGGCTCTAAAAAGAGTAAAGGGAGGAATACAGAATTAAGCAAGAAATATAAAATCTATTCTTTTACTCACTGATGTTAGAAAAAGCTATGCCCACAGCTCAAGGGAGCATGACCTAGGTCTGAAATGACTGAGCAGCAAAAGAGATCTGAGGTAATACAGTGGCAAGGGGCATTATGGGTAAGGGAAGGAGTTAGAGAGCTGGATCCAAGAGTCTGGAAGATAAGTGTCTGAGTCAGATCAGAGATCAGATAAGATACTCATACTTTGAGGAATGAATGAAAATGACAATCCGATCTCGCTGTAACTCTCTTCTTGTCCAGCCTTGTGAGTGATGAGTCAATGTGCCTGACAACAGACTTACCTATCACTAAATCACTTCAACTGCTACTGTGGTTCAAAGTGATAGAGTTGGAGTGTTTTTTGCACAGATTGACTCTAAGGAAGGTACACATGAGGTGGATAACTTTCAAGATTTTTGGGCAGACAATCTTTGTATTTTTAGGAGGTTCTTTCAGTACCTGTTTTACAGCTTGTTGGTGTGATTAGAGAAGGTTTGTGGTGGAAGTGTAGAAAGCTCAGACGGAAAGTTTACAGGAGAGAGGTATGCCACCAGATTAATTAGGTATTTACACCTCTGAGATGTAATTATTGGTATTGAGTACAAGTCTATTATCTGTGAGCATAAGGTAGTTTTGTATATGGTCTTTAGGATACCTAGTGCTAAAAGGCTGGCAACAGAGATAAAACTAGCAGGACAACCTTCAGTTTTGTCCAGTGTTTACATATTTAGATGAGTAAAGAAAATGCAGCACTAAGCAGGTAGGAGGATGTGAAAGACAGGTTACTGCAAACCTTAACACTTAAGGGGAGGAACTTTCCAGTTTGATCATCTACTGATCACTAGCATGAGCAGATAACAGAAGACCTACAGGAGCTACAAAAGGCTCATCGATAGTAAGGACAGATAACTAGAGTGTCACCAAATTTAAAACAGCAACACAGAATGGCTTGGTAGATAAAAAAATTCTGGCTCTATGGAACACAACAGGAAGGACAACTGATAGCTGACACTTCACAAAATGATACTTGTGTGCTTATTGATAACAGGCATTAAAACAGGTGAGGCAGGAAATTATGTAGTCAATACATCATGACGGACAGTTAAAAAGATGCACTACAGCTATTTACTGGAATAATATAGGCTTAGTCAATACAGATATAGACTGTTAAAATGAAGTAAAACAGATATAAAAATGAAAAATCCTCACTTATCTCTGCTGTTGAATGTATGGAACCATCTCAAACCAGCAGATGTATAACAAAAACACAGCAGTAACAGCTTGGGAGGATGGAAACATTCTTAAACACAGCTTTGTTGCTGACTGGCCTGGAACTACCTTAAAAACAAAGTTCTGCACTATACTGCCTCTCACCTTCACAAGAAAGAAACTAGGGTTAAATACAAACAGACTATTTAAATGCCAAATTGCAGAGCAACTACTTAATGAAATTACAAATATAGGTTTAAACAGCTTAGCTAAACAGATAAAGACTGCTAAAATGAATTAAAAACAAATGAAAAAAAAAAACAAAAACAAAAATTATTCAATTAACTCTTTGAAAGTACTGGAACTATCTCAAACCAGCAGCAATTTAAAAGGGCAAAGAAATAACAGCTTGTGAGGATGGAAAAATTCTCAAGCCACTTCACTTTGCTGCTGACTGGCCATGAACTGCCTTAAAGCAAACAAAGGTCAACTAACCTCTTACTCCACTGCAGCTATTTACTGGAATTACTAATAGCGATTTAGGACTAATATATGCCTACATGGAAGCATATAAGCATAGTGCCCAGCAAAGCAGTACCAGGCTTGCACATAGACATTTGGGTAGATTTAAGGACAGAATATAAGCAGTGTTATACACAAATGTATACACAAAGCTGTTAAGCAAATCTTCACTCTAAATAAAGTTAGACTTTAGAAAGTAGAACAATACTAATAGACTACACTACATATAATAATAAAAAGACAGAGAAGTAATAGTAGTAATTAGTAATGAGGATTTGGAGGGGGAAAAACGAGAGGAGCTCCACATAAAAGATAAAGTACAGATATCCTCAGAGCATTTTTTTACTTGGGAAGGGAGGAAATTAAACAAACCCAACTATACACAAAAGGGTGTGCACATTCACACTTTGGTAACAAAAAAAGGGAATAAAACAAAAATAAAAGTTGATGGAGGAAGGGGGACAACTGCAACAGTACCTTATTAGAAAATCTACTGTTAATGGTAAGTTAGAGCCCCTTGAGAATGACCCTAGCAAAGTCTGTTCTGCACCTTGAAACAGAATCCAGCTTGTAGCGTTTTGTAAAGGTATCTACAGAGGACCAATTTGCTACATCCAGAATACTTCTAGAATCTACCCCTTTGCAGAAAGCAACCAAAGAAGCCAAAGCCCCTGTGGAAGGGGAACTAACCCTGCTTGGAAGTGACTTATAATGCTGAGTATAACAGACAGCAATCGCACTAGGCAACCACCTGGAAACAGTCTGTTTCGACACTGGTCACCTTTTCCTCTTACTTTCAGAGAAGACAAAGAGCTGATCAGCTTTCCTGAGGATTCAGGTTTTGTCCAAGTAATATCTCAGTTGGCTGAGAACATCCAGAGTGTGAATCTTTTCTGCCTTGTTTTGGGGGCTCAGGAAAGAAGATAAGTCTTAAAGTAAACATTGAGATGATTTTTAGGAATAAAAGGTTAGTTCAAAGAAACCTTGTATTGTGAAAAATGAGGTAAGGATGACTAAAACCATGAGCACTTGTAACTCAGATACTCTCCTAAGCAGAAGTCAAAAGCAATGAGTAAGGCAGTTTATCACATTGTTGTGTCTCGGCTTTTCCCAGTTAGGGGTCGCCACAGCGGAACTCTGGTCCGCTAATGATTGGTAGTTGATTTTTACGTGCCAAGTTACCAGCCCTGACGCACAACCTTCAACGAAGGTACGCCCATTCACGCATGTCTCCACGCAGAAGACACTCTAGCTAAGAATCGAACCGGACAGCGTCTTACTGCGAGGCCACAACGCTACCGCAGCACCACCACCGCTGACAAGGCAGTTTATCACATTAAGAATCTCAATTCAGTCTGAGAGGCTGGATCAAAGGGAAAAAAAAAGACCAAGCTTTTCAATCACAAATTTAACAATGCAAAGTGACACCTTTTTCCTGATTGGAGAGATATGAAACACACCTTTTTAAAAACTGTTCAACTTCAATATGGTTAGAAAGGAAGAGATCAAAGAGCAAACACTCAGAAATGCCACACAAATGCACCATGTCACAGGAACAGGAATGGTCAGATACAGTAACACCCAAATAATCAAGAACCAGAGACAGCAGGGTCTTGAAGAGGCACCTGGTTCTTGGTCTGGCACCATTTTTTCACCACTTTTAGTGCCTGCCATACATCCTCAGGAAAAAAGTGCCTAGAATGTATCAAAATTCTATCATCCATGCAGTTAGCTGTACAGCTTTTAGGGTGCAGTGCATCAAACCCTCATCTTTTTTAGTCCATTCTGTAGGGATGCTTGTGGTAATTACCCTTGGCCAGACTGAAAAGGGAGCATCACTATTGCCCGATTCAAGAGGGGGTCAACACCAAAATGTTTCGAGTCCTTCTGGATCTTTAGAAGAACCCTGGATATCAGTTGAAAGTAGAAAATCATACTGAATTATTCCTTTCCATAGGCATGAAAAGGCATCTGTTCTCCAGGACACCTGGTACAGAATTTCTTTCTGTTATGAGAGGAGGCAAACAGATTTACTGGAGGTGTTCCCCACAGTTTGACAATCAAAAAAGAGATACTGTCAAAGGGCAATAAGTTACGGCCAAGCAGGATGTCCTCCAAAAAGGGTGATTTTGAAATAAAATATAATTTATTAAAAGATGTGTTTAAGGAGAGAGGGGGGTACCCACATAACCTAACTGAAGAAGTTCAAAATGAGACTTTGGAAGTTAGAGGTGATAGATTTGTACCTTTTTTAGGGAAGAATATGACTGATCTGAGGGTGGTCCATGAGGGAGAAGGGTTCAAGGAACAAATTAATTCTTTTCAGAAGGCCTCTGTGACAAATTATAATGGTGATGCTTATGTGATTAAGAACATTGTAGAAAGGGAATATGAAGAGTTTTGCAAGTTTAACTAACCTTACTAACATCCTTGGGTAAACCTCTTAATTATCTTCATTAAAGAACAAAATATTAAGGACCTTTTGGAATACAAGGGGCTTCAGACTAATATTAATAAGAAAAGAAAAAGGACATTTAAATGTGGTGCTTGTTCACAATGCCCATATATCAGTCACAAAGAGAGGGTGTACATTCAGAGTCGGGACATATTTACAGAGAGTAGAACCTACTCCAACTGTTCATAGGTTCATACTAGGCTATCTGCCCTAGGGCATTTATAAGCCTAGCCAGAGTGTGTTTGGCTTTCGCCAACAATTTTAAAATAATTTTGCTATGCCCTTTTTCGGGGTTAGTATACTGTGCCGCTGTCTAACAGTGACACAGAACTGATACCCGGGGTAAACCTACGATCTCCCATCCACTCATCAAGATTCCTCTTGAAGAGAGTCAATGAGGGAATCTGCCTAACCTGGACTGGGATTTTATTCCAGAGTGAAGAGAGCCTCTGGGTTATGAATCTGTCCCTCCAGCATGTCCTATTTATTTCAGTGCTGAGGTTCAAGTCTCTCGAGCGCGTAGCTCGATGGGATTTGGATTTTCTGAGGTGCAGCATGTCCATTAATTCCGGGTTGGACATGGCTTTATACGTCAGGCACAGATCGCCTCTCAGCAGGCGGTATGCCACTGAGTAGAGCTGGAGTTTCTTTAACCGGGCAGCATATGGCATCTGTTTGAGCCCTTTGATCCTCTTGGTGAGGTACTTTTGGGGTCTTTCCAGTTGCTGCAGGTGTCTGGTAAGGTACATCCCAAAAGGGGCATTGTACTCAATTATGGGCCTGATGAAGGATGAGTAAAAAGGCAAGATGACCTCCCCTGACCTAGATGTGAATCCCTTCATGATTAGGTGGGCTATATAAAATGTTTTTCTAACCACTTTGGCCACGTGGTTGTCAAATGAGATATTGCTATCAACTTGGGTCCCCAGGTCCCTAATTACTACTTCTGTACTTAATGGATTACCACCTATGTGGCAATCTGTGGGCACTTGCCAAAGGGGATGACTATACACTTTTTGGCGTTTAGCTTGAGGCCATGGCTCTGGCGCCAGTTGTCTGTTTCTATGAGGCCCTTTTGGAGGATGCTTGTGTCGGCTGGAGTGTCGATTATGGTGCCCAGTTTGCAGTCATCTGAAAACTTGGGCAGCCACAGTCCTTCCGTGTTGGCCTGTACCTCCGAGAAATATATACCGAACAAGAGAGGTCCCAGGACTGAGCCTTGTGGGATGCCACTTGTAACTGGTTTGGAGTCTGACATGGCTCCAGCAATTCCAACCATTGGGTTCTGTCCTTGAGCCAGTTTGCAACCCATCTAGTGACATAGGGGTTTATATTTAAGCTGGTGAGCTTATCTATAATGCCCAAGTGGGGTATTGCATCGAAGGCTTTTGCGAGGTCCAGGTAGGCTGTGTGGACCACCTTCCCCTCGTCAATGGCCTTAGTGACTGTTTCAAAGAAATCAACCAGGTTTAAGAGGCAGGATCTGCCCTTAAAGCCAAAATGGGTAGGATCCAGTGTCTGTAGGTCCCCAATATCATTATTTATGAGGTCCATGATGATCCTTTCCATAGCTTTGCAGACCAAGCTAGTCAGGCTTATGGGGCGATAGTTTCCAGGATCCGTTGAGGCACCACCTTTGTGGAGAGGGACCACTGTTGCTGTACGCCACTCTTTGGGTATATATCCTGTAGTAAGGCTGAGATTGAACAGTAGTTTTATGTTTGGGTTTAGCTCTTCTTGGAGTTCATGTAGGACGCAGCCCGGGACACTGTCTGGTCCCATTGATGCTGTGTTTTTTGCTTTAGAGAGGGCAGCTCTTACCTGAGCATCTGAGATGTCAGGGGGGCAGCACTCTGCTGGGATAGATATTTGTCCTTTTGGTGGGGGGGGGGAGTTTGCGCTGAACCTGTCAGCTAGGATGTTGGCAATGTCTGTGGGTTCGGTGTATTTTTTTATCATTATGGACTAATTCTGAGCATATCTGGGAATTCCCACCCAGGTTCCTAACATAACTAAAGAAAGCCTTGTGATTATCCTTAGTGTCCTGTGCAATTTTTCTCTCGAAGCTGGCCTTAGACGATTTTATGAGTGCCCGTAGTTTTTTGCTAATACTGATCAGAGATGCCTTCCCTTTTTGGGATTTTGCTCTATCATGTAGTAGCTTCCTCCTTCTATTGTATAGTTTTGTTTATGGCTGGGGTCCACCAGACAGGACGTCTGCCTTTGGAGGATTGGGACTTGGTTTTATTTGGGATTGCATGATCCATGCATTCCTGAAGGTGTTCACAGAATGCGTTTATAAAGGATTCTGCGGTCTGGGCCGTATTTTCCACAGGCCCGGGGGCTTTGAAGGATTCCACCTCGGTTTTGAGGAGTGTGAAATTTGCATTAGAGAAGTTTTTCACTGTGGTTTTCAGGGCAGGGGGTGGAGTCGGGATGTGACTATCCAGTGAGATTAGTTTATGGTCTGATCTTACCAGTGAGGGATACACTTCTGGTCTGGAGCATAGCATCCCCATGTTGGTGATGATCAGGTCCAGTATGTTTTCCCCCTCTTGTGGGAGTGGTAACAAGTTGTTCCATAGCATTTGAGTTTATAAATTCTAGGAACCTTTGGGCTAGGGTGCTGGAGCTAGAGTAATGCTCCCAGTCTATGTTTGGGTAGCTGAAGTCGCCCAATATAATGGTGTTTGGAGAGACCTTCACATTTTCCAGTATTCTCAGGAAGGCCAAGTGGGGTTCCTGGGTTTGGGAGGGTGGTCTGTAGCAGGCTATAAACTGGAAGGCAGTTTTACCCACTGTTAGTTGCACATGGATAGTCTCTGATGCTTCGTGCTGTGCCACCAACCTGGAGGTGTGGGCATCTTTGACGAATATTGATACTCCCCCTCGTTTTGTGGTTCGGTCCAAGTTTTGGGGCCGAAAAGCATGGTATGAGGTACAACCTGGTAGTGCTGGGGTGCTCTCGGGAGCCTTGAACCAGGTTTCTGTTACTACACAGATATCGATGTTCTCCATGCTAAGGAGAGTTTTGAGTGCATGCATCTTGAGGTTTAGACTTCTGGCGTTGAGTAGCATTACTCAGTTTCTTATCCCTTGTGATACCTATGGAGGTGGGTTTGTCTTTTGAGCCTTGCCTAAAAAAGGCACTATGGGGGTAGCAAGAGCCTTTGCCAATATCCAAAAGCCCAGGGGTGACAGGTGCAAGCCGTCCCTAGCGAAGCATTGTGGCTTGTCGAGCATGTCATCCCAGGCTGACAGGCATTGGATCCCCTTTGAATGACACCAATACTTAAGCCAATTGTTGAAATTGTTCATCTTGTCTTCATATTGTGGCATCATTCTTGGTGAGGGTAAAATGCTACTCAAGGTCAGGGTCATACCGGCCTGGGCTACATGCTCAGAGAGCTCCTCTATGTCTCTTTTCATGTAGTCCAGGGAGGTATGGCTCAAGTCATTCACACCAGCATGGACAATGACTGAGTCATATTTGTACTTGCCTTGGAGTGACCTGAGTGCTTGTGTTATGTGGCGGATCCTAGCGCCCGACAGGCAGCTCACCGTGACCTTCTCCTTATTCAGCCTGGTGAGCGGGACGTCCGTGTGCCTGACGATAGAGTCACCTATTACAAGTGTATCAGGTGTGTTGTTTAGCCTTAAGGGCTGTGACTGTTCGGCACACTGGCTTTGTGAGCTATGTGTTGTACGTGTTTTGTTTTGGGGTAGCGTTTGCTTGGGTGTCTGCTTTAGAGGTCTCTGCTGCTTAGGCAGATTTTTATTTAGAGCCTCCGAGTATGTTTTTGTGTGTTTATGTGTTTGGTTTGCTGTCGGGGTAGGCCTATGTGAGACTGGAATTGTAGTGAGTGTGGTTTCCTTCTCCTCCTGACTGTTTACGCCAGTACTGAGTTGAGAGAGCTTAGCCTCCAGTATGGCTATATGGTTGCATCTCTCACATGTGTTGGAATTTGTTGGGAGGAGGAGAGGGTTGTCTGTGTACATGAGGTAGTTGTAGTAACATTGCCTCAAGATTCCCAGATTCACCAGCTGGACCGGAGAGGAGATTGACAACTGACCTTTGGACATGCTAGAATAGTATTGGGAATTCCTTTATAACTGAAAAAAAAAGGGGTTAATGGGGAACAAGGTACTCAAGGGAGTTTGTGAGGGTGTAGTGCTTTTAATTTTTTAGTGCTGACTTATATAATTGCTTTAGTGGGCAAGTGCCAGGTAACTTAAATACATTAGGAGTGGTATACTTGGCTCAGTGTGAGGCATGTGAGGCATTTTACACTGAGAAGACTAAACATACACTCAAAAGAGGAATATGCATTATGATGATGTTCGGAATGGTAACGAACACAATGCATTTTGTTAAACACACACTGAAGTGCAAGGGAGACAAATTTATATTCTTTGGTTTGGAATGCATACCAAAGAATGTTAGAGGGGAGCCCTGAGAGACAACTACTGATTTAAGGAATTATACTGGTAGATCATTTTAGAGGCCAACAAACCACCAGGGCTCAATGAAAATACTTCTTTGGCCCCAGTGTTAAAACAGAGGGTGGCTAAGTTGTGAGGTTACTATGCATTATTGCTCCCTCATTACTGTTTGGTCTTTATTAGATTTGTCTTTTTTTTTTTTTATTTTTTTTTTTTTTAGAAAATATTTGTTCATTCCCTTTCTATAAAACCGACTATTATACAAGGACTTTATATAAGAACTTAATGTAAATGGGATTTTTACTTATTTTTGACATTTGATTTTTCTGTGAATGTCCTGAATGTTGCGATATGGGAATATACCACTAGATGAAGTCAGGTACTACAGGCAAATGACACCAAATCTTTTTTTTTATGATTCTTGAAAGTTGATTTCATTGTACAGATATTTCCTTATAGAAATGTAGGTTAACAGGTAAATTAAGATGTTTTAATTAACTAATCATTTTTAAGTTAGGGAATTTGTTTTAGACAAATTTTTAGTAGAATTTGTCATAATTAAGAGTTAATTGATTTTTTTTAAAAGTTAAATATTTTAACATTTTTATCTTGAATTCTACTGGTGATGGGTAAAAGAAGTTCAGGGATTTAAAGGTTGAATGAAGTTTGTATGCTTAAAGACAAATGCAGTGATCATGTTAATGCGTTCATGTCATTAGTTTAAAGTTTGCTGTGGAACTAATGGACTGGTTTTGCTCCTTCCTTTAGTGCTCAATCGTTTTTTTGCAGTTTTGAGTATCGGTTTTGGCACAGTTCCTTTTCTTTATGGTTTCTGAAAACAAAGGGTATGAATGTGGAATCAACTGATTTGAGGTACCAATGCTTTTTTTGACTCGTGCAGTCTGGACAAAGGAAGCCTGAAAATCAGGTTGTCATGTATCCCAAATTCCAGAGAAATTCCTTTGCAGATATGAGGCTCTGAATGGAGCAACTCAACTGTTAAAACATTTCCTCTTTGTCTGGATGGAGGAAAAAAGGCTCTTACCAGGGTAGAATCTAAACATCACCCCAGGAATACAATTCTCTGAGAACGGATAAAACAAGAGAGTTCTGAAAGTACATTTGAAAACCCAGAATTAGTAGGAAATACTAAACAGCTGCTAAAGACTCATGACTCCTGGAAAGGACGCTGCAAAGACTAGAACAACATCCAAATATGGAAAGATGTGAATGTACTGAAGCCTGCAATAAGTGCTAACTGAAGCTAGACACTTTGTGAATGCTCTTGGTGCATTGGAAAATCCAATGGATAAGACCAAAGACTTATTAATGTAAGCCAGCCACAGCAAATTATTAAAAACACATCTGAATTGCTCAACAATGGGAATATAAGCATCCTTTAAGTCTAGCTTTGCCATGAAAGCTAGGAGTGAACACAGGTGAAAAAACCGAAGGGCTGATATATTTTGAGCTTCAGAACCTTGATAAAGATTCACAAACGAAAGGCTTAGCATAAGTCGCCATGATCATTTCCTGCTTGGGATCAGAAACATTGTTTTTTTTTCAAACAAGAAACAGCTTTACTGAATTACACTAATGAGACAGGAACGCATACATTTACATAAATGAAAACAAACCATAATGACATATTTTTGATTGCAAATTATAATCTATCCAGTCACTGTCAATCATACATTACAAATCTCATTCAATTCCTGCCTTCCCTTAGACCTTAGTCTCCAAAACATTATAATGCATGTATTGTTCCCACAATTTCCACTTTTTTCTATGTAATTTTCTCCTACCCTTTTCTAAGGATAACACTTAAAGTTGTTTTCCCTGTATTCACTACTTCTAGTATAGTTGGTATAGAACTTGATTTCCATTTTCTAATTGTTTTTTGGCAGCCACCAGAATTAAACTGAGCAAGACTTTACTATGCATCTCTGATTCTGCATCACAGCTCAAAAAATTATTTCCTTAGTTACACCAATTTGCTCACCTAGTATTTCTGTTAGTCGTCTGCAAGAATTTTTTAAATTCTGCCAACTCATTACACTCCAAAGAAATATGTTCCCATTGCCTCTTTCTTCCCCATCACACCTCCAACATTTGTAATATACCAGAGGAAAAATTATTTGGAGTATACAAATACCTATGCAAACACTTCCAAGCAAAGATGCAAAATCTTCTACCTTGTTGCATATTTGGGAGCCATCCATATATCTAAGGACTGTTTCTTTGTGGATTGCTTATCCAGTCTCTTACCAATCCTTTCTAACCTCCTCTGACCAATTCATGTAGTTATCAGGTAATATTTTATATGCCCTACTAATTATCTTTTTAACAGCAGCTTCTCTTCTAGTCTCTACTAAAAACTCTACCAATGCTGGTCTTTCACTTAGGATTCTGCTATTTCTTTCTCTTCGCCTATACTCTGGCATCCAACCCTTGATAAGGAAGGCAATCTCCAGCCTATAGTCCACATGCATTATTGGCTCTTCCCACTCTATTATCTTTCCCACACTATTTGCTCCCAATACCTTTGTTCCTCTGCCAGTTTTCTCCAGTAAATTTCAACCCCCTCTTGCCTTTTCTCTGTACCCCTCAACTGCAGTCATCCCTATCAGTAAAATCTCTTTTCTCCATCCTCGTGCTGGCTTAGTTCTTATAATGCATTCTTCTACTTTATGAATATAACATTCGATACGGTTATTATTATTAAGGATCTGCATCCAAAATTTCAGTGTGTCCTTGCTTCTTGAACTTCCCCTCTGTTTAAGGAACATCCTTTTCCTCTCTGAATTATAATTTTCGGCTTGTGCTATGTATAATTTCCTTAACTGTGTAGTTCTGAAATACCTCCTTCAAATCAGGTAATCCCAAAACACCTTGTTTTACTTCAATGACAAACGTATCCACTTGTTCTTGTCCTCTTCCCTTCCCAGATAAAATCCTTTTATTATCTGCTATCCACTCCTCCTCCTCCCCTAGCTGATAAAAATATGCTTGATCTGTGTATAAAACTAAAGGAACTAAAAACATTTTAACTGCTTGTATTTTGCAATCCATATCCATAAAACAGCTTCCAATTCCTCAGTTTTGTATTATCTTTTGTTTAGTCTCTTCCCGCATATCCTTAACTGCCAAAACAGAATTCTTTTTAATCTAAACTCCAAGTACTTCATTTTAGCATGCCCCCATAAACATGGGTATTGCTGAACCAATTCATGCATGGGTGCATAATTTACAGGTATTGCCTTTGTTTTATCTTCATTAATGATATAAAGCGAAAAGACTTGAACATGTTCTCAGAATGCTCCACAACACAAATGTCCTTTTCTGGCTTTTATCAGGTGTAAATCTGCAAATAAAGCTGATTTTTGACTGCCATACCAATTACATCCTTTTATTTCCTAGTCCCTTATTTTCTTTGCCAATGGTTCTAAATATAAAGCAAATAAAGGGAAAATGTTTCCACTGCCTGGTTCCTCTGCTCAAACAGAACTTATTTAGAGAAGACCCCTCCCACTTAAATTTTCACCTCTGATTCCTCACTTATCCTCCTAATCAACCTTATAATTTTATCAAGGAATGCAAATACTTCACTGCCCTACTCATAAGATCCCAGCTTACTCGAGATTTATTTGCATCAAGACACACAAAACACAGTGGTATTTTACATTCTGCTTCCCTCTGGATCATCACTGTTCTATTAATGTTGCCACATGTTTGCTCCACAAAACCACACTGATCCATATCAATTTTGGCATCACCTTTTCCATTCTTTTAGCCATTATAGACAAAAACTTTACAATCACAGTTTAGAATTGAAATGGGCCTATATGAAGCTTGATCTGATAGGTCTTTATTAACTTTGGGTATTACAGCCACTACTGCTTTCTTCCAGAATATTGAAGTATTCTCCTCCTCTTAAAACAGCGTTAAAAAAAGCTTCCATATCTTTATTAATTTCTTCACTTCTAGCTTCCAAACTTCCATAGGAATACCATCTATTCCTGGGGACTTTTCTGTAGATTGGTTATAAATCACCATGTGTCTTAAAACCTCCTTTCCCGTCAGTAATTGAGCCCCATCTACTTCTAACTTTGGCATATTTTATTATTCCATAAACATTTCCATTTGTCCTTTTGCTTGGCTTCCACATTTCTCTGTTTTATACAGATTTTCATAAAATTTACAAAATATTTTTAGTACTTTTACAGGATCTCTGGTTAATTTCTTTGATTCCCTAAGCTTGGCAACAACCCTTTCTACTATCTGTCTGAGCTGTTGTGCTAAAAGTTTTTTGTGCAATCTTTCTACACACTGCATATTAAAGACGTAGTCTCTTATTTTCTCTTTCGCACTTAGCAATTGTGACTCCTCTTCTTCTGTGGGGTTTCCCCTATTTTGTAATACTTTAGCCTGTCACTCTATATAATTACTACTTCTTAACCATATATTAATTTACTTTTATTTCTACGTTATTTTTAAACTCCACTTTAATTTTATCCCTCTCCCTAACTATATTTTCAGAAGAAATTTCTATCTTGTATAATTCCCAAACAATTTACATTATAACCCTGCTAAGAGAACTGTCCCAGACTGACAGCCACACAAAGGCTTGAATTAACATATAATGAAGGTTATCTATGCAAGGATGCATGATATAGCCTCTGCTTCTACTTCGACCATGTAAATCTATTTTTGTCTCATCTTTATTCGCCCAAATGAAGAAAACAACCTGAAGCTTTCAGAAAACATTACCTCAAAGCCACAGAAAGAAAAAAGTGCTCTGCTTTTATTGCCCCTTATCATACGGTCTCCATAGAAACAGGAGAACCAAGTTGTGCTCCACTACACATATTGCAGTTAGCATTTATGTGCTAGAGAGAAACACTACTCAGTATTCATTCTATTCAGTGTTCTTTTATTTGCATACCCTTAAAAATTGTTATTAAATCAAGGAAAGGGCCCTAATCCAGTCATTCTCATATGCTAAAATAGGGAGAGGCATATCAATTTTTCATTTATCAAGCACTTTTGTAAAGGCTTTCTTCTCTTTTTACATTGCAGTTCTTACACTTCTTAAAAATGAACAAGAACGAAGGAAAAAACATGGGCACCTGTTTACTTTAGTATCCTTATTATGCACAAAAATAACTGAAAAAGCTTTACTTTATAGCATGCAGTATATACCAAATATTATAAAACTACTATTAAGAACAAAATCTTGTTTTACTTAATTAACTATTTCCTTCCTCTCCCCCTCTCCTAATTCTTCTTCCAAACATAAATGACATGAAGTAGGGCATATCTTTAAGATCTTTAAATTACTAGTCTCCCACCAGGACACAAGTGCTCTTCAGCAACTGAATTCTGCTTGCTGAGCACACTCAAGCAACTCTACAGTCTGCGGCTACCACCCCAGTATAAGAAAGAATCAGTACTGCAAAACTAAACAAGGATATACATTTTGAGCCTGAAGAGCAGGGTCAGTCCACCCAGGCATTCTACTTTATGTTTTATGACAGTGACGCTAGAACATTAACGGTATTTCTTAGTAGTTCTCAGCGTGTTAATAAAACTGACTGTTGTAGCCATGTGTCCACCCCAGCTAGTGCAGTAATCCTAACTGTCCAATAGACAGTATACATTTAATTCAGATCTCTGTGATTAAATTAACCATTAAGCAGCCCTCTCAGTGCTTTCTGCCTTAGTTTGTATCACTTGAAACCCACCTGTTTATTTGCATCTCTATACAGTCCCCTTCATTGCTAACATAGCTCCCTACTCTAATCTGTGCACAAACTGGCTACTAATAAGCAAGTCAATGTGAAGACACACTCCCAACCTTAAACTTTGCTCTCTCTTCTCTCCTTCACTTTACAGGTAGAGCTTGAATTATAAGTACCCACTCTGAGGCCTTCATTGATAGATTTCCACTGAATGCCTCTCTGGTTTCGCTGGTTTCTTTGCATTCCACCTGGTTTACACCCCTTGTGCTATTCCCCCTCCCCCAATACTAAGTCTATATTAGAATCCTGCTGAGCATGGAACCATCTTTAAATTACTAGTCTTCCACCATGACCAAAGTGCTCTTCAGCAATTGAATTCCGCTTGCTGGTAAGTCATTAGACCTCTGGAATTTGTTTAAAGTGTTCAGATTTGTAAAGTAACACTTACTTTTTGCTGTATTTGGATCTATACAACTGGTATTCATTTTTCTGATTCATGACTACTGACCTGCTTCTTTGTTTAATTGGTTGATTCTGACATTCAGCAATTGTGTTTTACTGACACTACCACTGCAGCTATGTTGTCTCTATGCAACTATGATGTACTAAAACTGCTGTTATAACTAATGTAACTCTAATTTACTGACTTAGTGTTGCAGTTAGAAAAGTACAGTTTTGTACCTACCATAAATGTAGATGTTCGAGTGTTCACACTGCTGCAGTCATCACACTTGGGTTATCCTGCCGTCAGGTGGTCCCGCAGTCGGCCAGAGTTCCAAAGTCTTGGTCTGGCATCGGTTGATGTCGCTTCTTCCCTGACGTCAGTGCGCCAGGGGTATACAAGAGGCATCCGATGCCATTTTCTTCAGTTTTTCTTGCCCCAGATGTCAGGTGCCCCCAAGTACGTAGGCAATACATATTGCTAATAAAACATATAAATGTAATAAAAGGAATACCTTCAGTTACAAGCAAATACACCACAAAGGTTGTACAGGATACAGAGGTATTGAAAAATTCAGCTAGGTCAGAGAGGATGGAGGGAGGGTAACCTGGACTGCAGCAGTGTGAACACTCTAACATCTACATTTATGGTAGGTACAAAACTGTACTATGTTCATCATGTTACACTGCTGCAGTCATCACACTTGGGTTGAATCCCAAAGCTAAGGATGGGTGGTGGAACTAAACAGGGTTTGGAGAAGCTAGTAGGCCCTGCAGAAAGTACAGTTGTGTACACCTACCATAAATGTAGATGTTAGAGTGTCTTCACTGTTGCAGTCATAACTGTAGGGTGATCCTGCCGGCAGGCAGCCCGAGGTCGGCTAGAATCACAAAGTCTGGGTCCAGCGTCAGCTGTACAAGCTAGTACCCTGACGTCAGTACGCTCTGGTACATAGCCCTCAGCCGACGCCATCTTCTCCAGCCTTTCTTGCCCCAGATGTCAGAAATCCCCAATAAACAAAAAATGAATCCCACAAGGAAACACAAACACACCATAAAATGAAAAAGGAGGGGATAGGAGGGAGGGAAACACCGACTGCAACAGTGAAGACACTCGAACATCGACATTTATGGTAGGTGTACACAACTGTACTATGTTCTTCGTGTTTCACTGTTGCAGTCATAACTGTAGGGTGGAATCCCAAAGCAGAGAAGAAAGGGAGGAGGCTTAGATAGAAGAAGGGGCAGCAAGAAGGCCCTGCAAAACAGCAGAGGCAAAACCTGCCCTGTTCATAGAGTACAAAGGGAGATTGTAGTGCTTGGAAAAGGTATGCACAGAACTCCAAGTGGCAGCTTCCAAGATATCCTTGGTAGGTACTCCTCTGAGAAAAGCAGTAGAAGTGGCAGCAGCTCTAGTAGAATGACTTCTCACAGTACCTGGAAACTGTTTCCCATGATGAGTGTAACAAAATCTTATTCCATAGGCAATCCATTTGGAAATAGTTTGTTTGGAAATAGCCTTTCCAAGAGAACTGGAGGCAAAAGAGACAAACAATTGGTTAGATTTTCTGAATTCTTTAGTCTTGTCCAAGTAAAATTGTAACTGTCTGTGTACGTCCAATGAATGCAAAATCCTTTCCCCTTTATTTTGAGGATTAGGAAAGAAGGTAGGAAGGTGAATAGTCTGATTTAAAGCAACTTTCGAAATCACCAAGAAGGTAGGAAGGTGAATAGTCTGATTTAAAGCAACTTTCGAAATCACCTTAGGCATGAAAGTAGGATTGGTCCTCAAGGATACTCTGTCAAGATGGAAAATTAGGTATGGCTCTACAGCCATAAGAGCTTGCAACTCTGAAACCCTTCTGGCAGAAGTTAATGCTAACAAAAGAACTGTCTTCCAGGATAAAAATTTAATATCAGAAGCCGCAGCAGGCTCAAAAGGAGGCAAAGTGAGTTTTTCCAAAACATAGTTAAGATCCCAGGCAGGGACAGAAGGGGTCCTAGGAGGCCTCAAATTCTTAGCCCCTCTCAAGAATTGTCTCACCAATGGATGAGAAAAGACAGGAGGATCAGTATTAAAATGAGCAGATAAAGCAGAAGCATGAATTTTAATGGAAGAAAAAGAAGCCTTTAGACAAAAGGTCTGAAAGGCAAAGCAAAATAGACGAGAGATCAGGCACAAAAGGGTTAAAGCCACGGTCCTGCATCCAAATGCAAAACCTTTTCCATTTAGAGGCATAGGATTTTCTAGTGCTAGGCCGTCTGGCTTCTAGAAGTACATCCAAAACTTGTTTGGGGAGCTTAGAAGAAATCAAAGTTCCTTGAAGAGCCAAGCTGCCAGGCAAAGGGTCTTGAGATGAGGGTGTAGCATCTGACCCTGATGCTGGGACAGAAGAGAAGGGTACAGAGGAAGGATCCAAGGAGGTTCCAAGCAGAGGTGTTGTAAGGTTGGATACCAAAACTGTCGAGGCCAATTCGGAGCAATCAAGATGATGAACTTGGACTTGTCTTGTTTTATCTTCAGTAATATCCGGGGAAGAAGAGGAAGAGGAGGGAAGGCATATCCCGAAAGGTTCCTCCAACTGAATGACAGGGCATCCACTTTCCAAGCTGTTTTGTGGAAGGCCCTGGTGCAAGAGAGAGGCAGCTGATGGTTGAGATGGGATGCAAACAGATCTATCTGGGGACACCCCCAAACTGCAGTTATCCTGTTGAATAAGTTGGTGTCTAGCATCCATTCGTGAGGATCCAAAATGTTTCTGCTTAGGCTGTCTGCTAAGAGATTCTGCTTTCCTGGAATGAATTGAGCCTGAAGATGCAGATTCAAACTTAGAGCTATGTCCCATAAAGCCATAGCTAGTCTGCAAAGGGGGTATGAATGAGAGCCCCCCTGCTTGTTTATGTACCACATGACTGTGGTGTTGTCTGTACGAATTAGAAGAGGCCCTGGTTGCAAAAGGTTCTTGAAGGCCAGAAGAGCATTTTGAACTGCCAACATTTCCTTCAGATTGATGTGCCAATGAAGGTGATTCGTTGTCCAAGTCCCCTGCTGGCAACTGTTTAGAAAATGTGCTCCCCAAGCATAATCCGAAGCGTCCGTGGTTATGATTTGAGAAGGTTGAGGTAGACGAAAAGGCTTCCCTTCGTTTAAAGTGCACACCCTGGACCACCAAAGGAACTCCTTCTGGAAGCAGGGGATCAGAGGAATCAAAGTGTCCAGATCTTGGTAATGCTGAGACCATACACTTTTCAGGTACCATTGAAGCTTTCTCATATGAAGCCTTGCATTTGGAATTAACAGAATGCATGAAGCCATATAGCCCAGTGCCTGCAGAAATTTCCTTGCAGTGAGCCGAGTTAAGGTTGCCAAGGTTTTGAAAATTGAAGCCAGCTGTAATTGTTTTTCTGGCGTAAGGAAAGCCCTTTGTAAGGTTGTATTTAGGAGGGCTCCCAAAAATATCATTTGTTGAGAAGGAACCAATTGGGACTTTTTTATGTTCACAGAAAATCCTAGGAGGAGGAAGAGACGTTGAACAAAATCCAGATGTTGAAGTAAAAGGTCCTTGCTGTCTGCCTGGATAAGGCAGCCGTCCAAATAGGGGTAAATCTGAATCCCCTGAAGTCTGCAATAAGCCACTACTGGGGCCAGGCACTTGGTAAAAACCCTGGGCGCAGTAGATAAACCAAAGGGCAGTACAGAGAATTGAAAGTGCCTCGAGCCTGCTTTGAATTTGAGGAATCTCCTGCATTCCTGCCTGATGGGAATGTGTAAGTAGGCCTCCTTTAGGTCCAATGTCACCATCCAAGCGTCCTGGGTGAGTACTGGAAGCAGTTGTTGTAGAGTAAGCATTTTGAATTTTGGAATTTCCAAAAAAGTGTTTAACACTGAAAGGTCCAGAATAGGTCTCCATGAGTTTTGTTTTCTGGGAACCAGAAATAGTCTTGAGTAGAAGCCTTTTCCCTTTTCTGAGAGAGGAACAGGCTCTATGGCTCTCATGGCCAGTAGAGCATCCACTTGATTTAAGGCCTCTGCCCATTGATGTTTTGGCAGATCTGGCCAACCGATAACCCTTGGCAGAGTATGAAAATGGAACTTGTAGCCTTTTAAAATCACGTCCAATACCCATTTGTCCTGGGTAATAGGAGTCCAATTTCTGTAAAAAAGAGAAAGCTTTCCTCCGAGAGGGGCATCCAGGTAAGGGGGTCCTGAAGCCCAACTGAGAGAGTCATTGAGTCTGCTTCCTTTGAGATTGGGATCTGTCTTCTCCCCTTCTAGGTGAAGAAGCAGTCCATTGTCTGGATCTGTAAGAGGCCTGGGCTTGACCACGACCTCTGGAGCGTCTATATCTTCCCCTTTGAGGCCTGTCAGACGTGGAAAGGACCAATTTTTGGAGGGCCAATTCCTGGAAAATCTAGGAGGCTGAACTTGTAAGAAATCTTTCACAGTCTGCATAGATTTTGCCTTTTCTTCCATCTTTTTAATAACCTCTTCAGCCTTGGATCCAAATAAAACATCATGCTGAACAGGGGCATCTAAAAGTTTAGCCTTAACCTGTTCAGGCAAACTTTGTTCTCGAAGCCAGGCATGTCTCCAAATAACAGGACCAGAGGCTGCGGCCCTGCAAGAAGCTTCCAAAGCATCAAAACCACAATGCAAACTATGCTTGTTCACTTGTTCAGTTGCATGCAATACATCCTGCAATTCCTTATCCTCTGCACAAGCCGGAGAGGTAGCAAGCTTTTGCTTCAAAACAGACAAAATAAATTGCTGATACTTAAACATATGAAACTGGCAATTTAAAGCCCTAATAGCAAGGGTAGCAGAAGTATATACCTTTTTACCCCACCTGTCTAAGGCACGAGAATCCTTCTCGGAGGGAATAGGATTTTTGGAAGAAGCCACCTTAGCAGCCTTAGAACCCTGAGAAATAGTTTCAGGATCTGCAGAAGGGTTCTTGAATAAGAACAAATGAGAATCAGGGACCCTGTAAAATCTATCAGGCTTAGAAGGAGCAGGGGGCATGGAATCAGGATTCAAATTAGCCTCAGAAAAGGCATCATCCACAATATCAAGAACAGGAGGAATAGCTAAAGGTCTGTGTTGAGGAAGGAGGAATTCCCTAAGCCTCTTCTTGGAAGCAGAATAATCCTGACCTTCCCAATGAAAATGTTCCCTCATCTCATGTAAGGTCTCCCCAAACGAGAAATCCTTAGGCGGAGAAGCAGAGGGCAGGGAATCCTCTGCATCTGAATCCTCATAAGGAGGAAAAGAATATTCCTGATCAGAGGAAGAAACAGAAGATACAGAAGCCTGGTCAGAGGAATCCAAAGGAACATCCTGTCGAGGCCTTTTCTCTGGAGGGGGATGAGAACCCCTAATCATTGTAAGCAAATCCTCAGCCATCCTTAGCAATTGCTTCTGTGTCTTGGGAGTAGCTTCAGAAGTAGCTGGAGCAGAAACTTTAGGTTTAACTGGAGTCTTGGACTTTGCCTTTGCCTTTGAAATGGTAATGTGAGTAGGCCTGAATACCCCCTCAGAAGCCAGTACCTGCACAGCAGTTCCGGACCCATCTAAGGGAGTGACATCCGAAGGTCCTGCAGCCGATAAAACAATAGGCCTTGATGGCTCCCCCATGGGAGTCCGTATCGGCCATCGGTTCAGAAGTGGCGGACGACAGGGGCTGCAAAAGCGCCCCACTGACGACAGCCGAACCGGACGCTGACTCCAGCTGCGACGAATCCTGTTTGGACCTCGGAGGCCTGTCCTTGTCTTTGCGCTTCTTTTGAATTCCGGTAGAATCAGACGACATTCTATAATTGAAGCGTCTGCCAATGTAATTTAAAGCCCAGTCGTACCGACGCTTAATGGTGCGAGAATTGAACCTGGCACAGAACAGACAACAAGAAACGTCGTGGTCAGGGCCTAAGCAAGGTAGACAGTAAGAGTGGAAATCTTTATGAGGTATCTGTTTTCCACACGCTATACAATTATTAACTTTTTCTGACATCGGAGGAACAAGAAAAAGATTCCCCAACGGGGTACTTAGAAGAGAAGTAAGAACTTCGGACCGACAGCAATCAAATGCATAGATCGAAAATCGCCAACCAACAACTAGCGAACTGCTTTCCACCGCACGGCAAGAAAGACTGGAGAAGATGGCGTCGGCTGAGGGCTATGTACCAGAGCGTACTGACATCAGGGTACTAGCTTGTACAGCCGACGCCGGAACCAGACTTTGTGATTCTGGCCGACCTCGGGCTGCCTGCCGGCAGGATCACCCTACAGTTATGACTGCAACAGTGAAACACGAAGAACATCTGCAGTGGCAAAGCCAGCTCTGGTTTTAGAGTATAGAGGTAAATGATAGTGCTTGGTGAAGGTGTGCACTGAACTCCAAGTTGCAGCCTCCAAAATATCCTTGGTTGGTACCCCTCTGAGGAAGGCTGTTGATGTTGCTGTAGCCCTGGGGGAATGGGACCTAATGTTACTAGGTACAGGTTTCCCATGGTGTGTGTAGCAGAAATGGATACAATGTCCTATCCATTTTGAAATTGTCTGTTTTGAGATAGCCTTTCCTTGTGATCCTACAGCACAGGATACAAAGAGCTGGTCAGATTTTCTGAAAGCCTTAGTTTTATCCAAGTAATAACGTAATTGTCTGTGAATGTCCAAAGAGTGTAGGAGCCTTTCCCCTTTGTTCTGGGGGTTTGGATAAAAGGTGGGCAAATGAATGGTTTGGTTTAGGGCCACACTGGATACCACCTTTGGCATAAAGGAAAGGTTAGTTCTTAAAGCGACTCTGTCTTGATAAAAAATGATGAAAGGCTCCACTGCCATTAGGGCCTGTAGCTCTGAGACTCTTCGTGCTGAAGTTATTGCTAGCAGCAGGGCAGTTTTCCATGGTAGAAACTGTAAATCAGCTGTAAAAGCTGGTTCAAAAGGCGGTAGTGTAAGTTTTTCCAAAACAAAGTTGAGATCCCAAGTTGGTGTTGGTGCTCTCCGGGGTGGTCTTATGTTCTTAGCCCCTCTGAGGTACTGTCTTAGTAATGGATGTGAAAACATGGGAGGATCCGTGTTGTATTGAGCTGAAATAGCTGAGGCGTGGATCTTAATAGATGAAAAGGAAAGTCCTTTGTGCAACATCTCAGATAAATATTGTAGAATCTGAATAATATTTGGGACAAGGGGATTCCGGCATTTAGCCTGGTCCCAGGCGCAGAATCTTTTCCATTTGTCTGAATAGGCTTTCCTGGTGCTGGGCCTCCTGGCCTCCCGAATGACATCCATAACAGCTTTAGAAAGAAGTGTTGACTGGTTGTTTAGGTAATTTGCCATGCAGCCAGATTTAAAGTCTTGAGCTGGCTGTGTAGAATCCGATTGTTTTGCTGAGTGAGCAGGTGAGGAATTTGAGGTAAAATCCATGGTGGGCCTTGAGCCATGTTCCTTAGTATTGGATACCAGTGTTGGCGTGGCCAGTCTGGAGCAATGAGTATCATTTATGGCCTCTCTAATCTGGCTTTCAGCAGGACCTTTGCCAGAAGAGGCAGTGGAGGAAAGGCGTACACTGTTAATGTTTTGCAACTGAATGAGAGAGCGTCCACTTTCCAAGCTAGTGTGTGGTAAGTCCTTGTGCAAAATTTCCGTAGTTGGTAGTTTTGGGGGGAGGCAAACAGATCTATGTCTGGGCTCCCCCATTTTTGATTTATCATTGCGAATACTTGTGGGTCCAGTTTCCACTTGTGAGGATCTATGATATTTCTGCTTAGATCGTCTGCCAATGTGTTTTTCTTTCCTGGCAGGAATTGTGCTTGTAGTTGAACTTGGTAGGTCAGTGCTGTGTTCCACAAGGTCACTGCTTGTCTGCATAGGGGGTAGGAATGTGTGCCCCCCCCCTTGCTTATGTACCACATCACTGTGGTGCTGTCCGCCTTTATTAGTAGTTGCCCTGGATGTAGGAGGTCCTTGAAAGCTGTTAGGGCATTTTGTACAGCTAGCATCTCTTTTTGATTGATATGTAGATGCCTTTGATCTGCAGACCATTTGCCCTGAATACACTGTCCTGCCATGTGTGCTCCCCAGGCATAATCCGATGCATCCGTTGTTATAGTTTGCCTGGGTAAGGTAAAAGGCTGACCCTTGTTGAGGTGACATGCCTGAGCCCACCATAGAAACTCCTGTTGAAGGCAGGGAATGAGTGGTATTATTGTTTCCAAGCTGTGGCTGTGTTGAGTCCATACACTTTTCAGGTACCACTGTAATTTCCTCATATGCAGTTTTGCATATGGTATTAGTAGTATGCAAGATGCCATGAATCCCAAGGCCTGCAGAATTTTTCTTACAGGGAGTTGGGGTCTTTGTTGCCATCATTTTGAAGTATTGAGTCAGTTGTCCTTGCTTGTCTGGTGTGAGATAAGCCATCTGGGCCATTGTATTTAAGCTGGTACCCAGGAATAGTATGTCTTGTGAGGGCACTAGTTTTGACTTCTTTTTGTTTACTGTGTACCCTAGGCAACTTGAAAGGTTTTTGACAAACGCCAGATGCTTTAAAAGAATGTCCTTGCTTTCTGCTTGAATAAGGCAGTCGTCCAGGTATGAATATATTTGAATTCCTCTTTGTCTGCAGTATGCAATTACTGGTGCCAGGCATTTTGTGAAGACTCTGGGTGCAGTAGATAAGCCAAAGGGCAGTGCAGAGAATTGGTAATGGGTTGAACCTGCTATAAATCAGAGGTATCTTCTGCAATTTTGTCTGATAGGGGCATGCAGGTATGCCTCCTTGAGGTCCAACGTTACTAGCCAAGCCTTCTTGCCCAGCATGGGAAGAAGTTGCTGTAGTGTTAGCATCTTGAGTTTGGGTATTTCGAGATATGTGTTTAGAAGTGAGAGGTCCAGACTGAGTCTCCAAGCTTTGTCCTTTCGGGGAACTAGAAAGAGTAGAGTAAAATCCTTGTCCCTGCTCCTGTGTAGGTACCTGTTGAATGGCTCTCATGTCCATGAGAGCTGTAATTTGTTTTTGAGCCTCTGCCCATTGATTTGGTGGCAGGTTTGGCATTCCTTTTATCCTTGGTAAAGTGTGAAAGTGGAATCTGTATACTTGAGATACAATATTTAGGACCCATTTGTCTTTTGTGATGATGCGCCAGTTGTCTGCAAAAAGTGCTAGCTTTCCTCCCAAGGGAGCTGCCAAGAGGGATTTGCTTGGCAGTCCGAGGGGTAAGTCATTGTGTTTGTCTTCTGGTAGTTTGAGACCTGTCTTCCCCTCCTTTCTGGGTTGTGGGCACCCCATTGTCGAGGCTTGTAAGAGCCTTGTGACTGACCTCTGCCCCTTGGGTGTCTGTATTTGCCCCTCTGTGGTCTGTCAGAAGCTGGAAAGAACCAGTTTTTGGTTGGCCAATTTCTGCTGAAAAAGGGGGTTGAACCGGTAAAAAATCCTTGACCGTCTTTGCCTTATCTTCAATTTTCTTTAAAACCTCTTCTGCTTTTACACCAAATAAAACATCCTGCTGTAAAGGTGCATCCAATAACTTTGCTTTTACATGATCAGGTAAAGTTTGTTCTTTTAACCAAGCATGCCTAAGTATGACAGACACTGTCACTGCTGCTCTACAAGAAACTTCCAATGAATCAAATCCACATTGCAAAGTATGTTTTCCCACTTGTTGAGCTGCATGCAACAAATCTTGCATTTCCTTGTAATCAGGCTGCTCCTGTGTGTGTGATCATGTTTTGTTTTAATTGAGACTTCAAATATTGTTGATATTTCAGCATGTGAAACTGGCAATTTAAGGCCCTCATAGCTAGAGTAGCTGAGGTATATATTTTTTTCCCCGTCTGTCTAGTGCTCTAGAATCCCTTTCAGAGGGTACAGGATTTTTAGCAATAGAGGCCTTAACCCCTTTGGGACCCTGGGAAATGGTTTCTGGGTCAGCAACAGGGCTTTTATATAGGAATTTGTGAGAGTCAGGGACTCTGTAGTATCTGTCTGGTTTGGCTGGTGCAGGAGGCAGTGAATCTGAGTTAAGGCTACATTCTGAATAAACATCATCCACAATGTGTAACACTGGTGGAATAGCAAGTGGTCTGTGCTGGGGTAGTAAAAGGAACTCTCGGAGCCTTTTCTTAGAATCAGAGTAATCCTGGCCTTCCCAGTGGAAATGTTCCCTCATGGTATGTAAAGTTTCCCAAAAAGAGTAGTCTTCTGGGGGAGATGCTGAAGGAATAGACTCTTCAGCATCAGAGTCTTCATAAGGGGGAAAAGAATATTCCTGTTCTTCAGAAGAATCTGAGGAAATTGAAACCTGGTCAGAGGAAGCGTAGTCTCCTCCTGTCTAGGCCTTTTATTAGGAGGGGGATGGGAACCCCCGAATAGGGTAATTAAGTCTTCAGCCATCTTAAGCATCTGTTTCTTAGGCATGGGGCCTTGTACGGGAGACTGCTGTACAGTCTTCTTTGCTTTTAAAGGAGTTTTCAGCTTTGCATAGGATTTAATAGCGAGTGTAGTCTGTCTGAAGACACCTTTTGCAACTGAAGGGGTTTCAACTGCACCGGAATATCCTTCAGCCATGGAGTCGGAAGGGCCTAAAGATAAAGGTTGTGGAGGTCTAGCAATCTCCTCTTGGGAATTGGATGCCGCCTGGGGTTCTGAATCAGCGATCGTCAGGGGCTGCATAGGCACCTCACTGAAAATCGGAGAACCGGCGACTGGCCTAGCAGAGGCCTCGGAGTCTGGTTTGGGTCTGGGCTGCCTGTCCTTATCTTTGCGTTTTTTGTGCATTCCCGGTCGTCGGTTGCTCTGACGGCATGGTATAATTAAATTTCCTACCAAAATAATGTCAGGCGAAATCAAACCGACGTTTTATAGTTCGTTTGTTAAACCTAGCACAAAACAGACAACCTGTGACGTCGTGGTCTGGGCCTAGGCAAGGAATAAAATAAGAATGAAAGTCCTTATGAGGTATTTGCTTCCCACAAGAAATGCAATTGTTAACTTTTTCTGACATCGGACTGAGGCAAGAAAAGGTTCCCCAATGGGGTACTTAGCTTTATTGAAGACTTCGGTCTGAAATTCGATTTGAAAATCTCAGGAGTCGGCCGACCGGCACTTGCGAACTGCTTCTGCTTCGAGCACCGCATGGCAAGAAAGACTGAAGAAAATGGCGTCGGTTGCCTCTTATATACCCCTGGCGCACTGACGTCAGGGAAGAAGCGACAGCAACCGATGCCGGACCACGACTTTGGAACTCTGGCCGACTGTGGGACCGCCTGACGGCAGGATAACCCAAGTGTGATGACTGCAGCAGTGTAACATGATGAAAGTACAGTTTTGTACCTACCATAAATGTAGATGTCCGATAGGTATGCATCTGCAGTCATCACATATGCTTGTCCTGCCTCAGGCAGCCCTTCGGTCGGCTGGATTCCAAAGTCTGGGTCCGGCGTCGACTGATGTCGCCCCTTCCCCGACGTCACAGCGCCTGGGGTATAAAAGCATCAGCCGACGCCATCTTCCTCAGTTTTTCTTGCCCCAGATGCCAGGTGCCCTCTAGGAAGGCTAAATTTGGAGAAATGCAATAAAAATCCAAACATTTGCAAATATATATATATATATATATATATATATATATATATATATGTAAAAACAAATACACCATAATAGATCCCCCCAGCTAGCTAATAGAGGGGTAAACACCCTAGGAATACCACAGAGGGGAAGGAGGGAGGGTAAACCTGACTGCAGATGCATACCTATCGGACATCTACATTTATGGTAGGTACAAAACTGTACTATGTCCTTCAAGGATGCATCTGCAGTCATCACATATGGGTAGAATACCATAGCCAATCTGGGGGTGGAGGAACTAGGAAAAGGATGGTGTAGCTAAGATACCCTGCAGGACAGCCGTAGCAAAGCCTGCTCTGGATCTGGAATATAAAGGTAAATTGTAATGCTTGGCAAATGTATGCACGGAGCTCCATGTGGCAGCTTCTAAACTGTCCTTTGTAGCCACCCCTCTTAAGAAGGCTGTGGAGGTGGCTGTGGCTCTCGTAGAATGAGGTCTAATGTTAGCTGGTACAGACTTTCCATGAAATGAGTAACAAAAGCGAATGCAATGTCCTATCCATTTTGAAATAGTCTGTTTGGAAATTGCTTTTCCTTGAGTACCAGCAGCATATGCTGCCAGCAGCTGGTCAGTTTTTCTGAAACCTTTAGTTCTGTCCAAGTAGTAGCGCAACTGTCTGTGAATGTCCAGGGTGTGCAGCAGTTTCTCCCCTTTGTTTTGTGGATTTGGGAAGAAGGTAGGCAAGTGAATGGCTTGATTCAATGAAACCCTGGATACCACCTTTGGCATAAAAGTAGGATTAGTTCTTAATGAAACACTGTCCTGGTGAAAAATAATAAATGGCTGAACTGCCAATCAGGGCCTGCAATTCCGAAACCCTTCTTGCTGAGGTTATTGCCAGAAGGAAGGCAGTCTTCCATGAAAGGTACTGTAGATCTGCATTTGCTGCTGGTTCAAATGGAGGCAGTGTTAGTTTTTCCAACACATAGTTAAGGTCCCAAGCAGGTAGAGGTGGTTTTCGAGGAGGTTTGATGTTTTTGATTCCTCTTAGAAACTGTCTTAGGTGAGGATGAGAAAAGACAGGTGGGTCAGTATTGTACTCTGCTGAAATTGCTGAAGCATGAATCATAATAGAAGAGTAAGACAGACTGTTGTGAAACATTTCTGTCAAATATTCCAGGATATGTGCCATGTTCATCACTTTCGCATCTAGGCCCTTCGTGGTGTTCCAGATGAGAAATCTTTTCCATTTTGCTGAATATGCCTTTCTTGTGGAAGGGCGGCGAGCTTCCATAATAATATCCTTCACTCTCTGGGATAGTTTATCCTGAGGAGGAGTCAAGGTATTCTCCACGCTGTTAGTTGCAATGTTTTCAGGTTGGAATGTAGAGTTTTGTATCTGTGCTGTGTCAGTAGAAGTGGTCATAGAGGTAGAGGCCATGGTTTCGTACATGACATGCTCCTTAGCAGTGGGTACCAGTGCTGTCTTGGCCAGCCTGGAGCTATCAGAATCACTTTTGGCTGCTCTGCCCTGATCTTCAGTAACACCTTGGTCATTAATGGGATAGGCAGAAATGCATACACTGTCAGATTTCTCCAGCTGAAAGAGAGGGCGTCCACTTTCCATGCTTGTGGGTGGTATGTCCTTGAGCAGAATTTCTTCAGTTGATGATTGTGGGGGGAAGCAAATAGATCTATGTCCGGGCTCCCCCAAGATTGTGTTATCTGTTGGAAGATGTCTGGGTGCAGCATCCATTCATGCGCATCCATGATATTTCTGCTTAAGCTGTCCGCCAGTGTATTGTCTTTCCCTGGCACAAACTGAGCTTGTAGCTGTAATATTGAGTTTCAAGGAAAGATCCCATAGATTCATTGCCAGTCTGCAAAGAGGGTAGGAATGGGTACCTCCTTGCTTGTTTATGTACCACATAACTGTGGTGTTGTCTGTCCTTATTAGTAGGTGGCCTTGATGGAGAAAGAGTCTGAAGGCCTCGATTGCATGTATCACTGCTAGCATTTCTTTTTGATTTATGTGCATACGTAGCTCCTTTCATGACCATTGTCCTTGGATACCTCTGCCCTCCATGTGTGCTCCCCAACCTAGGTCTGAGGCGTCCGTTGTAATAGTTTGGGAGGTTTTTAGCTTTGTGAAGGGCAACCCTCTGTTGGACTGGCTGGCCTGAGCCCACCACAGAAATTCCTTGTGAAGGCATGGAATGAGTGGAATTAAAGTTTCCAAACTGTGAATGTGCTGAGTCCATAAACTCCTTAGGTACCACTGTAGTTTTCTCATATGTAGCCTTGATTGTGGAACCAAAAGAATACAGGATGCCATGTAACCCAGGGCCTGCAGGATTTTCCTTGCAGTCAGCTGAGTTTGTCTTGTCAGATTCTTGAAGTAATCCGGTAGCTGACTTTGTTTTTCTTCTGTGAGATAAGCCATTTGGGTGGTTGTATCTAGATCCGCACCCAGAAAGGTTATTCTTTGGGATGGAACAAGTCTTGATTTGTACATGTTGACTGTATATCCCAAGGCCTGTAGAAGATTGATGGCATAATTTAAATCCTTTATCAAAGTTTGTTGGTTGTCCGCTTGTATAAGGCAGTCGTCCAGATATGGGTAAATTTGAATCCCTTGGAGTCTGCAGTGTGCTATTACTGATGCCAGGCATTTCGTGAATACTCTGGGCGCAGTAGATAAGCCAAAGGGCAAAGCTGAGAATTGATAATGCTCTGACCCTGCAAGAAATCTGAGGTGTCTTCTGCAACTTTGTCTGATAGGGACATGCAGGTATGCCTCCTTGAGGTCTACAGTCACCAACCAAGACCCCTTGCCCAGCATGGGAAGGAGTTGCTGTAGAGTCAGCATTTTGAATTTTGGCACAATGAGATAAGTATTCAGTGCGGACAAGTCGAGAATTGGTCTCCGTTGATGCTCTTTTCTTGGAACAAGGAATAGCCTGCAGTAAAATCCTTGTCCTTGTTCTGAAATAGGAATTTTTTCTATGGCTTTCATTTGTAGTAAGATTGAGATTTGTTTCAAAGCCTCTGCCCTTTGATTTGGTGGCAGACCTGGCATGCCTTTTCTTTTTGGCAATGTGCGGAAATGGAACCTGTATCCGTTGTCTATTATTTGGAGTGTCCATTTGTCTCTTGTAATGCTGTGCCAATTTTTTGAGAATAAAGAAAGCTTTCCGCCCAAAGGTGCTTCTAATTGAGCCCTGGTTGGCGGGGTCAAAGCAAAGTCATTGAGATTGTCCTTGTGCAGCAGTTGCAGGCCCTGAACTGCCTGTCTGGATTGGAGGTTGCCACTGACGGCCTCTGTAGGAGCCCCTAGCTTGCCCTCTACCTCTGGCACGCCTGTTCCTGCTCCTTTGAAATCTTTCTGTGTCCGGAAAGGACCAATTCTTGGAAGGCCAATTTCTGCTGAATCTAGGCGGTTGGACTTTAAGAAAATCCTTAACTGTTTGTACAGATTTTGCCTTTTCTTCAAATTTCTTTAGGACTTCTTGAGCAGTGGAACCAAATAACTTTTGCTTTTCCAGTGGAGCATCCAAAAGCTTAGCTTTAACATGGTCTGGCAGAGATTGTTCCTTCAGCCAAGCATGCCTACGTATGACAACACCTGTCATTGCTGACCTACATGAAGCTTCCAATGCATCATAGCCACACTGTAAGAAATGGTTGCTAACCTGCTGGGAGTTATGAACCAGATCCTGAAGGGATTTACGGTCAAGGGGTTCAGTAGAAGACAGTTTCTTATGCATTTCTTCTAACAAATACTCTTGAGTACTGTATAATATGAAATTGACAATTTAATGCCCTCATAGCAAGAGTGGCAGAAGTATACACTTTTTTACCCCATCTCTCTAATGCCCTGGACTCCTTTGCAGAGGGGAGTGGGTTCTTAGTAGTAACAGCTGCAACCCCTTTAGGGCCCTGTGAAATAGTTTCAGGGTCAGCAGAGTGGGCTTTGTAAAGAAAATTATGTGTGTCCGGGACCCTGTAATACCTATCGGGCTTAACAGGGGCCGGAGGCAGAGTGTCAGGGGTCATACTAGAGTCAGAATACACATCATCAATGACATTTAAAACAGGAGGAATAGCCAAAGGTCTATGCTGAGGTAAATGAAGAAAAGTTCTTAGTCTTTTCCTGGAGTCAGAATATTCCTGGCCCTGCCATTTGAAATGCTCTCTCATAGTGTGAAGGGTCTCCCCAAAGGAAAGCTTTTCAGGAGGGGAGGCTGAGGGAATCGATTCCTCTGCATCCGAATCCTCATAGGCCGAATAAGCCTCCTCCTGGTAGTCTGAGTGATCCGAGCCAGCAGAGGCCTCCTCTGAGGAAAGGGGATCAGGGGGATCCACCCTGGGCCTTTTGTCTAGAGGAGGTTGGGAGCCCCCTGTCCGGATGGGGCTGAGAGCCCCTAATTAAAGAGATAAGATCCTCTGCTAAGGTTAGAATATGTGAACTAGAAGAGGGTCCCTGAGGAATAACCCTGGGAGGCATGGCTTTAGTGTGCTTTGCAGCTTTAGCCCTGGTGAAGGCCTTAATAGACATGGATGCAGGAGGCCTGGCTGCACCACGTGCTGGTGTAGCTTTGTCTACAGGAATGGTGTCGGAAGATTCCAATACACCAGTTTCTGAAGGCAATTCTGTAACCGACTTGGTAGGGGCCTCCGGGACCGAGGCTGTCGGTTGTATTAATTCAGGGTTCGGAAGTTCAAAGGACTCTGTTTCGACCGAGACACTCACAGTAGGCCTAGCCGCGGTTTCAGCCGAAACCACGGTCCGCGTGTGTCGGTCCTTGTCTTTCAGTTTCTTAATTAAATGAGATGTCGGGGTTTCAGATGACATTTTGTATGAAAAACTATCCCCAAAAAACTCTTCTGCGAACTCCGACCGACGTCTAAGAGTGCGTCGGTTGAAGGAAGCGCAGGCTGAACAGGCCGAGACGTCGTGGTCTGGGCCTAAGCAGGGGAGACAGTAAGAGTGGAAATCCTTATGAGGTATTTGTTTCCCACAAGTTAAACAATTATTAACTTTTTCTGACATCGGCTGAGGCAAGAAAGAGTCCCCAATGGGGTACTTAGCTTTTGAAGTCTTCGGATAGCGATTTTACTGGAGCTGGCCGACCGGCACTTGCGAACTGCTTCTGCTTCGGGCACCACGCGGCAAGAAAGACTGAGGAATCCGGCCGACCGAAGGGCTGCCTGAGGCAGGACAACCCATATGTGATGACTGCAGATGCATCCTTGAAGGACATCATCAGTATTTACTGATTTAGTACTATAGTTGTCTCTGTTACTGATTCAGCTGTGCTAAGTGTTCATTTTCCTTTTTCTTGTATGTACAGGATAATTGGCTGATAAATGTATTGTGCATGATTTATTAACCTGTTTCCAAACTAAGTTATGACACTGTGATGTGGTAACTGTTGAAGCACTCACAGACTGTAGCAGTAGCATCTTTTCTCCTGCTTTATCCACACTATCCTCAGACTTCTATCTTTTATACCCTCTTATCTCCTCATTGTTTCCTTTAACCTATCTTTGTCTCATTCTACTAGCTTTATCCTCTCTTTTTTTCTCTCTTCAGAGCACACTCAAGCAACTCTGTAGTTTGTGGCTAACATCCCAGTATAAGAAGGAATCAGTACTGTAAAACTAAACAAGAAAATACATTTTGAGCCTCAAGAGCAGGGTCAGCCCACCCAGACATTCTACTTGTGTATTTTATGAGAGTGAAGCTGCAATATTAGCAGTATTTCTTAGTACTTTTCAGTGTGCTAATAAAACTGACTGTTGTAGCCTTGTGCCCCCCCCCCCCAGCTAGTGCAGTAATCCTAACTGTCCAATAGACAGTATACATTTAATTCAGATCTCTGTGATTAAATTAACCATCAAGCAGCCCTCTCAGTGCTTTCTGCCTTAGTTTGTATCACTTGAGACCCACCTGTTTATTTGCATCTCTATACAGTCCCCTTCATTGCTAATATAGCTCCCTACTCTAATCTGTGCACAAACTGGCTACTAATAAGCAAATCAATGTGAAGACACACTCCCAATCTTAATAAACTTTGCTGTCTCTTCTCTCCTTCACTTTACAGGTAGAGCGTGAATTATAAGTACCCACTCTGAGGCCTTCACTGATAGATTTCCACTGATTGCCCCTCTGGTTTTGCTGGTTTCTTTGTATTCCACCTGGTTTACACCCCTTGTGCTATCCCCCTCCCCAATACTAAGTCTTTATTAGAATCCTGCTGAGCATGGAGCCATCTTTAAATTACTAGTCTCTCACTAGGACACAAGTGCTCTTCAGCAATTGAATTCTGCTTGCAGGTAAGCCATTAGACCTCAGGAATTTGTTTAAAGTGTTTAAATTTGTAAAGTAACACTTTTTGCTGCTCATTACTCTTGTCTTGGTGGGCTCTGCCCCACTCCGGTTGCCCTCGCTAATGCTAACACTCGGGCTCTGTTCGCTCCCCTGCCTTACCCCCAATTCCCTCCTGCCCCAACTACCTCTACATTTATAGTAATCACAATCACACCCACAGCACAACCTTACATCACCTCCACAAATCACATCTCAAGTCAGATCACATTACACCACACCAACTTGCTCCAACACAAAATGCTCCCAACCACTCTCATTCTCACTAGGCGTTACTTACATCACACTACACTACTTACCCATCCACATATAGTGCAACCCTATAATTCCTATCCAGACCTCCACCTACAACCAACTTAAACTTTATAACCATGACTATCATACAACTAAAGTCTAGTCTGTCTTCTCATAATTCTTTATAACTCCACAAGTTATCACTCTAGCAATATCCCTAAACTTAGTAGCATAACACTATGTTATGCACACTCACATACAGACACCGCACGTTATAGTATCTGTCCATAATTGTTCAACTACATAACAGATCAGTTCAGAACTAAACACATATGCTCTCATTCCTACTCCAAAAAAACACAGTACATTCTCACACATCACCAAACTAACACAAGGCTCACCATAAGTGGGGATATCCACCCCAACCCAGGCCCAAATCCATCCTGTCCAACACAATCTGCTCCAACGCAAATGTCAGAACATAACAACCCCACTATCTTCATCCCTGGGCAAATCAACAGCAGCAGCAAAACCAACCATCTTTTAATGCTAAATATTAATATGAGAAGTATCAAAAATAAAATACCTGAACTCCAGGACACAATAGCATACTACTCCCCAGATATAGTTGCTTTAACAGAAACCTGGCTAAATAAAAACATAGTTAACTCATTTCTCCCTACCGGCTACAATATCATTAGAAGAGAGAAACCACTTCATAAAGGGGGTGGAACTGCCTCACTGTGTAAGTCCAACTTAACTGTACGTCAATTACCAAACTCCTACCCTCCCCCAATAATTGGGACATACTTATCTCACAACTTCAACTTCACCCTAAAAAGGTCATCACCACAATTGTGATCTATATTCCACCTGGTAATACACCTGCTAGCCTTAAAGACCTCTTATCCTGGTTTTCTTCCACATACTCGCAAGAAACCCTTATTCTAAGGGATTTCAACCTAGATTGGTTCACCTGTATATCAGAACCACAAAGTAATCTAATAAATCTCCATGGCTACCAGCAGCTAGTCCAAATTCCAACTAGATATGATAAAAAAATCTAAAAGGGAATCCATCCCTGACTGGGTCCTAACAACCCCATATTGTACCCCCACACAGGCAGTCTCCCAGACACCTTAAGTGACCACAACATAACATAGCTCATACATAGTAGAACAAGCATATGCAAAACCACTAACTATAAATCCACTAGAAACAAAAAAAAATTCTCTCCTGAGGTCAATACTTTACTCCAACTGTGACTGGATCCCCCTAAGAACCCTCCCACTTGACCAGGCTGTAGCATATTTCAACAAAACTTTTCTACAACACCTAGACACTGTCGCTCTATTGCGCAAAATCAAGGTTAGAACCTCTACAAACTCCTGGCTCAGTAAAAAAATAAACAAATCCTCAAGTCCAGAGACACTGCCTGGCTTTACTATCAAAAAAACAAAGAAACACAAAGCCTAAGTACCAAGAACTGTGCAACCATGCAAAAAAATGCATTAGGCTGGACAAAAAAAATCCTACTACAAACTAAATACCAACACAACCCACAAAAATTTTGGAAAAATTTAAACCAGCTACTAAAATCCAACCAATAGGCTACCCCCAAACCAACCACCCCTGACACTAAAGTTCCATCGAAACACAATTCATCTCCCACTTTGTGAACTCTATTCTATCCTTAGTATCGCAGGACAGTTCCTACCTCACTATCCCCCCCAACAAAAACACTAATACAAGCTTTACCCTCAAAACAGTTTCCACCATTTCAATCAAAAGCATGCTCTCCAAACTAAAAACCTCATCAACAGCAGCCGACCTATTCCCCAGCTATTTCTTGAAACTCACAGCAGATGCTATTGCTATCTCAATCTCCACTCTCATAAACAGATCAGTCGTTGAAAACTATGTGCCCAAACTCTGGAAAATATCCTAAGTTACACCCACACAAAGGTGGGACCTCCACTGAAATTCACTACAGACCCATTGCTTTACTCCCCCCCCCCCCCCGGCCAAAATCCTAGAAAAAAGTATCCATACACAGGTGCTAAAATATCTCCTAGACAGCAACATCCTGTCACCTACTCAGCATAGCTTCAGACCTGCCCATAATACTCCTTACAGCCCTCTTCTACTTCACAGACACAGTAAACCATCTCAAAAACGAAGGCCTGCAGGTGTCAACACTTTTTCTGGATATGTCCAAGGTATTTGACACAGTCTCGCACCAAATCCTGCTAAACAAACTAAACTAATATCACCTATCAAATTCCACTCTTACCTGGTTCCAAAGCTACTTAACTGACAGGTACCAAGCTGTGAAATGAGAAAATTCTCTCTCTCCTCAGCTATCCATAACTATAGGAGTCCCACAGGGTTCTATATTAGGACCAGTACTATTCACAATCTTCACAAATGACCTCCATACCTCCACACAGCATGCATCTATTATTCAGTATGTAGATGCTACTACCTTAATCTGTGCTACACAAAACATTCCCGCCCTCCTGCAAACAACTCAACTAGCATTCTCCGATGTTGAAAACTACCTTACCAAAGCCCAACTTATCCTCAATCCAAACAAAACACAGCTTATGATTAACCAGTTCTAACAAAAACACTGATAGCAGTCAATTCACTATCTACTCCATAAATAATACTCCAATTGCTCCAGTGGCACAGGCTAAGCTATTGGGAATAACCATAGACTCCCACCTAAAATTTGATAGTCATCTCAACTTAACTATTAAAAAAGTACATGCCAAACTGGGATCACTCTACCATACCAAACCATTTCTTACCAACACAAGATCAGCCATTGCTCGCTCCCAAATTCTATCCACCCTACTCTATGCATCTCCCATTCTGACTAATCTCAACAAAACTGAACAAAGCAAAATGGAAGCCTGCTGTAACAGAATTGCCTGCTTTGCTGCAAATTGCTCATATAGAACTCATCACTGTACTGCTATGAGACAGCTCCACTGGCTTGAACTGCCCAACCTCCTAACCTACAATCAGCTCTGCCTCTGTCATTCTGTTACCTCCCCAATAAGTGTCCTGCCCTCAAAAACCAAGTACATCACTCAGCCAAAAGGCCTCTTAGATCATGAAGCAAACTACTACTACAAGTCATCAACAGCTACAATAGCTTTGGAGACCCACTATATAGTAGTTAAATGGCTAAAAAATGGAACTCTCTCCCCCCACTAGCATACAAAACACATTGCCCAAAGCCTCCTTTAAAAACATCATTAGGCAACATCTCAAGCAAAGTTGGCAGTGCCATGATTGCTCCCCAGGCTAGTGAAAGCAGATAAGGTACACATACTAAACCTAGAGTATTTGATAATAGTTTTCACTCTTACTCACAAACAATAGCTAACCTACAATGTATATACTGTACCTGTGTACTATATATGTATTTTACCCATGTTCCAAATTTCAGCTGTACACCACAAATCTATTACCTTTATTTTTAAACTAATATTTTCTTGTTTGTTCTCTCCTCTGTAACTGCTGATGTGCTGCATACCACTGTAAAAACAGGCCTATTGTAATTTGTGTCATGTATAAATACCTAACTGTATCTGTAATTTTTCTATGTGGAGGTTTTCTCCTCGGCCTCTGCTGAAAAAGGGCCTTTTTGGCTCAGACACCCCCGGCTAACAAATGTAAAATAAAATAAAATTAAATAAATATGCTATGGAGTCCCCTACAAGTTTATCAAAGTCAAAAAAGCCCAATATTTCCAGGTTTTCTTGTTCTGCCAATGTAATTAATTAATGCTTTGTAATACCACATTTATTCATCAATTTCTGCATTGCTGGTTTTCTTCCTGTTGATCTGCATCTCCCAAATCCAGCTGCTGGTTCACTTCCAACATACTCTTGGTTCTTCTAGTCAACTCTTTTTTTTTTTGTCACTCAAGCATTTTCCTTTGGAAAATTGTAAAAGGTTCCACTGGCACAGACTCTATACAGGCTTTATCATCAGAAGACTAAGCAGCAGAAACCCCTTCTCTTTGATAACTCATTTTTTGCTGGACAAGCTTCCTCCTAAGCATGTTCTGCATCAAAGAACGATTTTGAACCTCAGGGTAAAAATAGCTGGATACAGCAGCTTGAATCTCACCCTGTTTCTTGACATTCCCTGATTGCTGGAATAAATTTATTCCTCTTATGCCTGGTGTACAGTGAGTAATCACTTTCCACACTCACCCACTTTTAGTACCTTGTCCTTATGTCACAATTTTGTCAGAATCAACTCCTTCTGCTGGAAGGATTGCATTGTTACTATTAAATGTCTGGGCTGCTTTCTCATGGCCAGGTTTGGAGCATACGCTCAATGTGCTTGCAGTGAACTCCTGATGTGAAATACCAGTCCAGTTGTTTTATCTGTGCTTTCATAAAACTAATACAGCCTGTTCCTTCCAGTTTCTCTGGTACAGCAGTAAATTTCAAGTTTTCCTTAAGTGCTGTCCTCTAATTCTACCATTTTGTTTGAAGAATCTCTTACTGAGCTGCCTCATAACTCAGCCAGCCTTTTTTCATGTTAATTTCTGATTTTTGCAATTTTAATGACCTCAAACAAAACTCATCTGATTATCTGTTTAAAGCTTTTTCCATTTCTTCAAGCCTTTTATTTAAGTTGATATACTCAGTGTTTTATTTTAATCAGCTCTGAGCACACTGGCCTTTTTTTTTTCCTCTGGATACCCAGAAGTCTTACCATGCTCAAAATTTGGAGTTTGAACTGCTTTTTAACATCTGCAGGATTAACCCCAGTCAGTGTTTTCTCCTCACCTTTTGTGATTTTTTTTTTTTTTTAGAATTTCTTTTTTGCTGACATCCAGGCAGTGCAATTCCTAGCTGGCTACTGAAATTTACCCAAAAAGACAAATTCACTGGCTCTCTATTATGAGTTTCTATTTTCACACTGGGAAAGCAGAAATTAAACTTTTACTCAGTGTGCAACAATCATGGAAGTCCTCCATATCAGAAAAAGTGTTAAGCAAAAGTGCCTTTGCCCATCTGATAGAGAGCACTGGTTCTACTACTCCATGACCAAGCACATTTAACACCTAACAAATCATAATACATGTCTGTTACCACTTGAATTTCATTCTGTTCTCACTGAAAAAACTATCAAAGAGCAAGTCTCTGAAAAAAGTCAAATCTTAAAAATAATAATCTAAAATCATACTTCCAACAGAAAGATCAGACTGAATTTTAGGGGTACAACAAGCTCCCTGCAATGCCTGCTCATATGAATGAAAATCAAGGTCAAAGTAAGAGGGAACTAATTTTTCTTGCCTTAAAAAGAAGAGGCAAGGAAAAAGCACTAACAAGCTCCTTAGAAAATCTAATATTTCCTGTCCACAGACATGGAAGCAGGACACTGGATGTTTTTCTTACTATTCTTTGCTTTTCACTGGGACACTCCAATTCCTTAGTAAGCAGACTTGTCCCTGATTCAAGTATCCAATCCCAGCTGATGAAGGAACCTTCACTTGCCCCTTCCACTGAGACTAACAAGAGTGTTTCTCCCTTGCCTGAAGTGATTATCACCCAGTCTACAGTGGTTGCAGATACAACACCAAGAGAATCCGGGGAAAGGTGAGAGGTCTGAGGAACAATAACCAGCCACAGCAGAGTCACTCACCAGTGGCTAACGCAAAAGGGGAGCCAGCCTGGCACTCAGACTCCTTAACTTTTTCTAGTAGATGGGAAAAGTAAAACTGATGAGACCAGTGGTTGCTCCTTGGGTAAGTTGAGAATGAGACTTCAAAAACAGATAGAAGAGACTGAAGAAGTCTGCAAATGGTAAGGTATAAAACAACTGGTAATGAAGTAAACCAATGACAATCCACCACAAGCACATTATTCTACCCCAAATAAACTGTCAAAAAAAGATTTTTTTTTTAAATATAAAATGTGCTCATAAGCATGTACACACAAACTCTCCTTAAAAATGCATGACAGTCCTAAAAGCAATTAGTTTCCTAGGAAAACACTATTTCAGTCAGAAAAACACAAGCTTTCCTCAGAATAATTTCAGTGGAATGATTTCTCCAACAGGAGACGTATCTGCCCAGCTTTGAGGGATTGTTAGACAACTGACAGTGTCATGGTGCCTGCCAAAGGAGCACTGATCAAATAACAGACACTGAAGGGAGGAGACGTTGAGTCGACAGCTGCCAGCTGAAAGATCATATAACCCTGGGGTAAGGTAGTTTTCACTTTTTATATGGTCTTAGAGTTAGTATATTTAATTTAGCAGGGATTTGGTGATGCAGTCCCCCCACATATGGAGATGGAAGTTCTTCCCCTGCAAAAAATAGTTAAAGGTACTCCATTTGTCAATGTATTTTCTTCTGAAAGGTGGAGTACAAGGAAGAAAGACAGAGACACGCTATATTATTTGTTCTTTTCACCTTTAATCTCTTCTTACCTTCTGTTATTCAAATAACCTAAAAACATAACTATTCACACAATTAAAGTCAGATCTACTGGCACAGAGGGATAAAGATCTAACCATAACCCAGATGACTCAAGCTTCTCTAACAGCTCAGGCATACATTGGATCTTGAGCAGAGGAGGAGAGCAACATGCACATTTCTCCACATTAAATATCTTGATAGAGAAGCATCTGTCTACACAGGGGGCAGGGCCATTTGATTTCATAAAAACACAGGTGCATACGTACACAATGCAGTAAACCACGATAACTCTTAAGACACTCTGGACCTACAAAGGGGATGCTCCCACTCCTGGTGCACTCAACTCGCACCCCAGGACAGAGACTGACCAAATGGCTCTTGCGAACAAATATGTCTATACAATTCCAGGGACAGCAAGGAGTGACTACCTACAAGGGAAGTGGCCCAAAAAATATATATTTGCAAGCTCATATTTTTCAACATACATCACAGTTACAATGAACATCCTGGATTTTTCTTACCTCTACAGCATCCTTCAATGAGCCTGCTAGAAGGAAGAATGCTGCTGAGTGCTCAAAGCGTTGTTTTCCCAGCAACGAAAATGCATTCTTTAAAGCTGCCTTTCGCCACCTGTCTTCATTAAAGTTGTTTCCAAAAAACTCTGTCATCTTTGCACTTCCTTGAGACCTGTAATAAAAACATGATATGACTTCTCAATAGTACTTGTGCAGCAGCTGATAAAATATACTTACATTTTTTCTCTTCGTGTGCAGAAAGAAATCTTACTTTATTTCCTTTAGGTTTCATCTCTTGCATCTCTCACTGAAAGAAAATTTGGTAAACCACCATCTGCCAAATGGAGCCCTAGTATCTACCCTACTGCATGAATCAAAGTCACCAAAAATGATAAAGCCAATTCACTGGATTATTTCAAAAACAGAATTTAAACAAGCTCTGCGCAGTTTACCACACAATCTCCACATCCCTGGGTTTTCCCATTACTCTTAACTGTACAGACCATTGCCTCATATTTTTGGTCCATGCCTCATAAAAACTATGCTTTTTTGACAAATCAATGGGATGGTCTAAGGATCAAAGTCACTAAATAATGATACACATTTGAGTTTCAGACTTCGTACCCTTCAGAAAATGCATGCTAACAAATCCTGCTATTCTAGCAAATGTCTAAGTTTGTAAGAGTAATATTTAAAATGTCTCCCTGTTTTTGGGCCTCTGTCCCCCATGATGTCAGGCTTTGTCCAGATTTCTTATGCTAAGAATTTGAGAGGCATAGTTTTCCCAATGTTTATTATTACATCTTTATATGTTGCCTTGCCACCTGAATCCAGACATATGATTACCAAATGGCTTGCCATCTGTACTACCATGCATGTATAGAAAACGCAAAGTAAAATAAAACTTGTTAGTAATGAAATTAAAATACGAGAACCTCTACATGAGGCCTGCAGAAGCACAGCAAATGTAAAAACTTAACATTTTCAGCTAAGCTTAAGTCAGAATGCTCAAGCAGGATTTGTACAGCCTTGAATAAGCAAGTACAGCCTAGAGATGAAAATTATGAGACTGGGAACAAGGTGTACTACAAAAAGAGTGAAAGATTCCTGAAGTTGCCAGTGAGCAAGATGCCATGTTTGTCACTGTGAGATATGGAAGCTTGTGTGTTAATGTATACCATTCAACGTTCAGGAAGGTGAGAACATAATACCAATTGCTACTTGCCAACACTGCAGTGCAACACAATGAACATTTCTAAAAGGGTAGATACAGACTAATTTAAGGTCATATAACAAGACCAACAGTTCAATATTGTGCTGAACCCTTAATGTAGAAGCACCCTAGTGTTACCTATTTCATAAAGAGATACACTGGAGAGAAATTATCTGTGTATTTCCCTTCTAAGTTTCACAAACTCCTGCCAAAATGACCATATCTCTTTCTTAGCCAAGTCATGTTTTCCCAAGATGCAAAAAGAATTGAGCTCTCTACCTTAGTCAGCTGCTCCCTTAATCTTCAGGAATCTCTTCATGTCCCTTCCAATCATAATCCCAACATCCTAGTTAAAGTACTTTGTACATTTTTTTTAAAATCTGCCTCCTGTATGTTATATTCCCAATCATATGTTCTCAATTGCCTCTCTGTTCACCAGCACACATCCCATATTTGTTATTTAGATAAGAAAAAAAAACTGAAGTCTACTTTGGGTATAAAAATACATATACAAACTCTTCCTATTGTTTCTTTATCCATTTCCTTTTCACAATCTTTAATCACATCTTCTGATTGATCCTACACAATATTTTATATGTCCTACTACTCATTTCTTTTGTAACAGCGAATTCTTCTAGACACATCTAAAAACTTCACTTAAGCATTTCCCTATCCCTTTCTCTTTGCTTAAACCCTGTTAATCCCTGACGGTAAAGGAAGCCTCTACCCATCATCCACACCTACTCCCATCCCGCTCTTACGTTTCTATCCAGAATTATTCCCCATAAATACTTTGGTTTCTCTTAACTTCTTCCAGTAAATTCCAGCCCCTCTTGCCTATTTTCTATATCCCTGCTTGCAGGCATGCATACTGGTTACATCTCCTTTCGCCATTCCTGCACTGGCTTGGTTCAAAGAACCATTCAGCTATTTTAAGACTATAATACTCAACATGATTGTTTTTTCCTTAAGGACGTGCATCTAAAATCCTAGTCTTTCTATCTATGCCCCCCAACTTCATTATCATCCTTTACCACAATGATTTACAACTTATGAGCCTTAAATGAGTAGCTCTAAAATATACCTTCAAATCAGGCAACCCTAAACCAACTTGTTCTATAGGAAGAATCTGCCTAACCCACTTAATGTTTGCCTTCTTATTTTCCCAGATAAACTCCTGTATACAGCATTAAGGGGATTAAAAACATGTTCACGGTTTGGATTATACTATCCATAATCAAGAACTTCCACTTAATTTTTATACTATCTTTTACCAAGTTTATTCCCATATATCCTTAAGTCACCAAAACAGAATATTTTTAAATCCATAGACCTAAATACTTCATTTCATGTCTCCATAAGTATGGGTTACTGCTGAACCATCTCTTGCATGAGTACAAAGTCTACTGCAATAGCGTTTGTTTTATCTTCGTTTATTTTACATCCTGAAAAAAATCTGAAAATGCTCTGCGACACCAATCCATAATTTTCTGGATTTATCAGCTCTGTACTTTTATAATACCATCTGCAAATAAAGCGAATTTTTCTTGAATAACGTACCAGTTATATCCCTGAGTTTGGGAAACCCATACTTTCTTTGCATAGCCATAGCTGGCTTATTTGGTACCCGAAGCCACTTCCATATCTAGCTACCCTCAACACAAATAACTCAATGCAAGGAGGAGCACCAGGTCTCTAAGCCTTATGTCTCATGTCCTAATGTGAGAGCAAAAGCAAATGTCCCTTGTCTGACCTGGTACGCCTCCATTCTCTAAGAAGCGCCAGATCCCAATCTCTCTCTACTGTCCCATGAAGGACATGTGAGCAGCAGAAATTAAAAAAGAAACACAAAACATAGCTGCCAATCATACCACCTAACAAACTATGCCCTGGGCAGCTGCCACCTTTGCTCCACCATAGTGAAGTTTGTTTCTTTGCCAATGATTCTAAATATTAAAGGAAAACTCCACCTTATAACTTAAAAAAGTGTTTTTTTTCACTGTATCTTTGTTTTTCAAGCTATTTTAATCCCCCAAAATCACTCCAAGTGTTTCTTTAAAAATTTTAATGAGTGTCCGACAAAATGGTAGCCAATTAGGTCTGCCTTGGTAACGTGATCTTGTTTTCTTGCTTTGATTCCTTCTTACCAGAATATATTTCACATCCTCTTTGTATGACTGGTGCTGTTTTATCATGCCGTTAAGATAGAATGACAGGAGTGCAAAGTGCTGTCATCTAACACACCTTCTGTAACAGAGCTGCTTCTATGTTTCCTGGATTGAGCCTCATTTACGTGTCTATCAATGCTTGTTCTATGCTATAAATAACTGTTAGCTACTTCCAGCAAAAGTAGGTAAATAGCAGGCTTTTGTAAAAGGATTCCTTTGCAGTTCCAAAGGAATTGTCAGACCTTACCCCACACACTCTTCCTGAGGTGTGAAAATTCTCACTACAATAAACAAACCCTGCTGTAAAATGCACAGGTGACAGCAACTACTGGAAAGGACTCCAAAGTAGTCCTCTACTTCCGAATGCCTTCAGTGGGAAGTTTTTTTCTCATGAATGAAACAATTAAAAAGTACTTTACTAGTTCAAAAATTATTTCTGTTATTTTTACTCACCTTTTTTTCTATTTTGTATTTATTTATAGTTGGTTAACCAGGCTACAATGGCAAGGATAACAGCAGGTAATAAATGCATTTAGCAATACAATAAAAAAAAAAAAAAAAGAAAACTGACAAACTTCTGACAAAGACTGCAGGTACAACACATAGCCAAGGTGAGACAGTGAATAAGTAAAACATTAAACAATATTTACTAGTGTGTGTACATTAAAAATGCTTAACTATGTTAACATTATTATAAATGAATTGTACAGATGCATTTCACACAACTCACAGCACTGTAAGATTTTACTATTCTCTAACTATACAGGTGTCAATAAGTGTTTTATGGTTTCAGAAAAGAGGGGGGGGGGAATTGTATTTGCATCACTTTTGTTGTCATAAGACAGTATGAAAGCCTACTAAATTTATACATTTTTAATGTAGCATCTATTATAGTGGAATCCATTAACTGGTATATGATTGTGTTAGCCCATGTATTTATTACACTTGCATTTGCTTTCTTTGAGTTTCAAGAAACAGCTCAGAAGCAATCTGTTCAATCAGTAATCTGTATTACTGATACTTTATGGGAGACTGTTAAAAAGAGCTGGAATTATTTTTAAGAAAGCTATTTTCACAAATACCAAGAGTGAATTGGGGCATGAATAAACACGTACCATCATTATTTCCAACAGTACATGACTAGCTTTGAAAACTGCTATCTGCTTTGGAGTCTTGAACAGCAGCCATCTTTTGTTTTTTAGATGGGTATATTGTGCAATAAAGTTACTCCAGCCATTTGTGGTAGTCAGTTGTTGGAGACGGGAGATGTGCAGTGATGCCTGTGCTTCTTAGCTGGGTATATGGATCAGTGCCGCAGTGCTCTGTAAAATTTTAGTATGGATAAAGCGGATCATGTAGTGGAGGGGGGATACAGGTTTACATTCTAATTTTACCATAAATCCACCAATCAGTTGCTACATTCCTTCATGTTTATCATTTTAAATAACTTAAACCAACTTGAAGATATAGTCACTGCAATGCATTCCTGAAATGGCATAATCTGCTCACCTATCAATGGTACATTAATTACATGCATGCTTCAAAGAAGGCACCACCTTAAAACAACTGGGACAAGTACATCAATATGGAAAACCTTGCTTTACAACTGTCATCTCTTCTACCCTAATGACTGTCAGTGCAACAAGCATCTAAAATAATATTTATAAATATATATATATATATATATATATATATATACACACACACACACATACACACACACACACAGTTTACAATCAAAAGACAAAGTCAGTTTGACGTTAGTCTCCTGTTCGAACATGGTAGGAGCGACTGTTATAATGCTGACAGTCAAGTGAACAGCAGTTAAGATCGTCAAGAAGGCAGAGATATGCAGCATGTCTGTAAACGGCATCTGTCGATATGGATGTGGAAAACAGACTGTCAGTTTTATTTGTCGATCTTCTTACCTACTTATTATTAAAGAGGCAATGAAATGCGTTGCTAATATGACCATTCGCAATTAGTAACTTCATGTTTTTGATAGTAATCCTATACACACACACACATATACATACATATATATATATATATATATATATATATATATATATATATATATATATATATATATATATATACATACATACATACACACACACACACACACACACACGTGTATATGTATACATACATGCATATATATTTATTATTTATTTGCATATGTTTACCGGGATGGTCCATTGGGCCAAAAGTACCCATTTTCAGTGGAGGCCCAGGGAGAAAACTCCACAATGAAATAACATACATACATTTGAATAAACATACATCCATACTTTGAATAAAGAAACATAAGAATAATAGATAAAATTTAATCAAAGTTTTCACAGCGTCTGAATCGATTATGTAATTTATAAATCAAGTAATAAGGTAAAGTGGCTGTGCATATATCTAACATCTAACTTTATAAGTTTGCAAAGGTATAGAAATAGGTGGTTGTCCATGAAAGATGCGGGTTTATAGAAGGGAATGTAGGGAGAAGGTAGGAAAGGTGGGAGTAGTAGAAAGAGAGAAAGTCAGGTTATAGGAAGTGAGGAGCGAGCACATTAGCATAGTCAGTGAGAAGAAAAATGTTGTCACAAAGATGTTTTGAAGAGAGAAGTGTTAGAAGTGGATCTAAGTGAGCATGGGAGTGAGCTCCAGAGTTTGGCAGTGGAAAGGGAGTGGAGCAAGTCACCAGCAGGGAGGTTAGGTTTTTGTACTAGCAAGAGTGTTTGTTTTTCAGAGGAGAGGTCTAGTAGGGTGATAGACTGCAAAAAGAGAGGAGAGGGCAGGGCAGCTGGATGGATTGAATATTAGTTTATGGGCTGGGCAGTTGTGAGTTGAATGTAGGTAAGATGATGAAGTTCTAACCAGTTCAGTAGCTGAAGGGAGGTACCGTGGTGAGATAGGTGTTGTCCATTAGTGACAAACAGCAATTTTGTTATAGCATTAGTCTAGTTTGGATTTAAGGCCAACCTGTATGTGTGTAAAGAGAGCAGCACCATAGAGAAGAGATGGTAGCAGGAAGAAAGAGGCAAGGGCTGGTTTTGAGGAGTAGTTGAGGAATGTTTTGTGACAGTAAAGCGTTCCTAGTTTCTGATGAGGTTTTTTAATGTTGAGGACATGTCTATCAAAAGTGTTCATCGACGGTGATACCTAGAAGTTTAGTATGTGTGACCTCAATGGTAAATATTATCATGGGAGAGAATAGAGAAAGAGTCTTTGTTTATATTTATAGTGAGGGTCCTCTCAGAGGTGTATAGCATAAGCTTAGTTTTTTGAGGATTTAGGGCAAGGTAGTTGTTAGGCATCCATGTTTCTGTGGAGGTGAGAGCAGATTGGGTAAGTTTAAGGAGTTCGAGTGGAGAGTTGGCAGTGCAGATGATAGCAGAATCATTTGCATACTGGATGACTGTGCCTTCAGTGAGAGAAGAGTGGAAGTCATTGATGAAGATGCTGAAGAGTATAGGCCCTAAGATGGATCCTTGGGGGACAGCAGTAGCGGTGCTGAGGAAAGGAAATAATGAATGGTGCCATTTGGTAGCTTGTTACCTGTCTGTGAGATAGTTAAGAGAACCACTGAAAGGTAGAGGTAGAGATTCCTAAGTCGGATAGTTTTCCAAGAAGAAGAGGGTGAGAGATAGTATCAAAGGCTTGGAAAAGGTCCAGAAATAGAGGAGAGACTAGCTTCCCAGCATCATGAGCCCAATTGACAGAGTCACAAAAGAATATTAAAGCTGTGGTGGTTTTATGCCCAAGTCTAAATCCATGTTGTGTTGCTGACAGTAGATTGTTAAGTAGATAGTTAAGGAGTTGGTTGTGGATGCACTTCGAGTATCTTAGAGATAGGGGATAGAATGGCAATGGGTCAAAAGTTAGAAAAGTCATTATTGTTTCCGCCTTTGTGCAGTGGGAGGATGTATGCTTTTTTCCAAATTGTAGGGACTTAAGACTCTTGAATGGACCTATTAAGTAGGAAACTGACTGGGTAGGCAATGGAATTTGCGACTTTCTGGAGGAATTCAGGAGGCAGGTTATCTGGGGCATTATTGCACGGTTTAAGTCTTAGAAGTAATTTCTTTGCTGTAAAATATGTGCATATGTGTGTGTGTGTGTGTGTGTGTGTGTGTGTGTGTGTGTGTGTGTATATATATATATATATATATATATATATATATATACACACATAGATACATGCATGCATACACACCACAGTACTGATTAGCACATGAAAACTTGCCATTTCTGGTACACACCAATGTTTGTAGATACCATTAACTCTATTATACATCAGTACAGAAACCCACTGTTGACCATGCCATGAAAAACGGTGCGACCTACATTGTGCCGTATTTGGACTACTCAAAATGGGCATCAGACATTATAGCACAAGTCAACAAATATTTCAGTGTATCATGTGATCCTGCCATTATCACTTGCACAGCTGACAGGGAAAATACCACAGAGACTAGGTTGAAGACCTGACAGCAGACTGGATAGAAAGCACAAGAGTTCAAGGAAATACTTAGGGTTCTAGCACCTCAGGAAGAAGAGGAAATAAGCTGAGATGAAGAACAACAGTGTCTCAAAACAGCATTTGTGCGCACTAATGAACAGATATACGGCCAAGCCAGGTACAAAAGGAAAGCTTGCTGTAGATTGTAGAAACCCATGAAGTCATCAAAAGGAGTGCAGGAAAAAGTGGGATATAAAAAACATGGACCAGGCTAAGAAGGAATACAGGTTGATTAATAGGCTAAGAGCACAGCTGCAATACCAAATAACAAGGCATCAAAGGCAGTCTACCAGCTTATGGAAAGTGACTTAGCAGATGGAACAAAAAACTCTTAGGCTGCAAAGCAAAGACAGAAAGTTGAAGATAATCATTAGACACCCTTCATAAGAGATGCTAGCAACAGCCTGCTCACCAACCCATAGGACATCAAAAGCAGATGGAAGGAGTACTCCCAAGCAGCCTCTGGATGAAGAAAACCCCACCCTAGCTACACTGCTCCAGACACAGCCTATGATGAAAGAGGAGGAAAGTTGTACTGCAGATCACTGGAGAATAAGCATTCTGGTGTCAGTGTACAAGAACAAATAGGACGGTAACAATTGTGGGCATTACAGATGTGTCAAATTCCTATTGGGCTGCATGAAAAGTTCTGGAACGTGTGACTGACAAATATGAGAGAAGTACAAAGTAAGACGGGAGATGAATAGTTCAGATTCAGATCAGGATGAAGCACAACTGACCAGAAGTTTGCAATGAGAGTTGAGAAGAAGGTAGAGCTGAGAAAAAAGTCCAACTGGGCATTCTTTGACTGAGAAAGCATACGACAAGATTCCAAGAATGACTTGGGCACTGCTGCAATGGCTTGAAGTCCAACAAACATTGGCAGAATTAGTGCAGGCTGTGTACAAAGACATGATCTGGCAAGACTAAATGGTATTAAGATTCACAGAAGGGTTCCTAGTGGGAGTTGGAAGTGAGTATGTATCAGGGTTTTCTGACCCACTGCTTTTCATACTGGTGATGGACTACATTAAGCAAACCCATCAGAGGGGACAGATCAACAAAGCTGCTGTATGCAGACAATATGGTATTACAGACACTGAGCAAGAACTTCAGCAACTGATAGGGGAACAGGGTGCACAACTGAAAGCACATGGGATGAAATTGAATGCAGACAACAGTTGCAAGGCAGCAAATGGATAAAATCAAAGAAACTGAAAATTTAGCAAACACAATTTAAAAAACAAAAACAAAGAAATAAAATAATAAAATACCACCAAGACCACCGGTCCAAGAAATAAGTGAATTTAATGAAACACTTAGCGCCTCGGCTTACACAGCCTTCCAAGAGTAAAAACACTACAAAATACTGTTTGCTTATACACAGCATACTGCACAAAACAATTAATCAATTAAGCATACAATTCAAATCACATACTTCCAATTACATTCTTTGTTGAGTGCCTGAGGCTCCACAGTACCATACTTAAAAAATCAGCAGGGTTTCTTTTTTTAAGAGTTTGTTTTTTAAAGACACACCTTCACCAATGCCAACTTGCAATTTTTCCAAAACAAAACCAATAAGGGTTAGAGTTGTGTGCTATCAAAAAATGACTCCCAAGGGGACTCTCATTTTTTATGTCCCTAATATGTTCCTTAAACCAGACTCTAAAACTCCTATAAGTTTCCCCTATGTAAAACTTCTTACATCCACATCTCAGCACATACACTAACCCCTCTGTGTTACAACTGTATTTGTGCCTAGCTGTAAACCTGATGCCATTAATATAGGGAAAAGAGCTTACTACATATTGACAGATGAACAACCATCACATGGAACAGTGCCTTTATTTATGCTTAAGCTCTGACTGACATTAACATCTAACATCTGGTAAACAAAATTGGTTATGTACCAGAATATCAGACACATTCCTAGGTCTTTTATATGCAATACTCAAAATCAGGTAGTATAGAGTTCAAAATGTTATCCCTTAGGAGCATAGGCCACAAGCTATGCGCTTTTTTAACTATTTCCTCAGTTATAACATTATAAATTGTTACTAAGAAAACTTTCTTCTGCTCTCCATTGTTCACAGCTGTATTGGTGGATTTATTTCCACCAGTACAAACATTATATTTTTCCATTACCACGGACATAATGAGAATCTCCCTGAGAGTTAACAGAATACCTCATGTCCATAATTTTTTGTTTAAATTCTTTGACCAGCGGGACATCATAGCCTCTTTTAATAAACATTTTTTCTGCTTCAGCTATCTCCAAGTTAAAGCTCATATCAAGGCTACTTAGCCTATGAATTTGTAAGAATTCATTATAGGGCAGTACCTTAACCAAAAGTTTTGGGGGACAACTGTTCCCATATAAAAATACATTTCTTTGTTCAAATTTCCTATGGAGACTTATATCCAAAAAATTCACTTGTGGGCCAAGCTGTATACCATCAAAGCTTAAGCTCATAGTATTAGATTGTAGGTCATTAACAAACCCAGGGGCCTCTGTCTGGCATCTTGACATAAAATAATACCATCAATAAATATAAAATAACTTTTGATCTGAAAAAAATCATGTCTAATAAAGTCATCTTCAAGTTTAGCCATGACTAAATTGGCATACATGGGGGTGAAAGCCACCCCCATGGTAGTGCCCTGTAACTGCTGGAAAATGTCTCTATTGAACATAAAAAAATATTTTTTTTAAACAGAACATAACTAAATCTATCAGAAAATGAGACATTTGAGAGTCCCCCCAAAAATGGAACAACGCCGAAATCCCTATTTCATGCTTAATATTAGTATATAGACTTTTGACATCCAAACAAAGCCAAAACATGTCCATATTCCAAACTTTACCCTTGGTAAACTGGGCATTCTTTGACTGAGAAAGCATATGACAAGATCCCAAGAATGATCTGGGCAGTACTGCAATGGTTTGAAGTCCAACAAACATTGACAGAATTAGTGCAGGCTGTGTACAAAGACCTGATCTGGCAAGACTAAATGGTATTTAGATTCACAGAAGGGTTCCTAGTGGGGAGTCGGAAGTGAGTAAGTATCAGGGTTTTCTGACCCACAGCTTTTCAGACTTGTGATGGACTACATTAGCAAACCCATCAGAGGGACAGATCAACAAAGCTGCTGTATATGTATGCAGACAATATGGCATTACAGACTATGAGCAAGAACTTCAGCATCTGACAGGGGAACAGGGTGCACAACGGAAAGCACATGGGATGAAACTGAGTGCAGACAGCAGTTGCAATGGCAGCAAATGGAGGAAATCAAAGAAGCTGAAAATTTAGTTGGAATGGAAAATAGTAAAACAAGTTTAATATCTTCAGGTAACTTGCAAGGATGGTTGAGGAGAAGGGAAGTCTGAATGAGGTCAAAACTAGAATCAAAGGGGCTGCAAGTAACGGGAGTAATGTGTGACTGAAGAATGCCAAAGAAATTGAAAAGTAAGGTGTACAAAACAGTGTTGTGACAATTACTGCTACATGGAACACATATCTGGGCAAAGAAGGCACATCACCAGAGGAAGCTAGAGGTGATAGAGATGAAGTACCTGAGCTTGGTGTACTACATACACTTTGGAACAAAGAAATAAGGACATCAGATAAGAAGGCCAAATAACTCCAATTGCAGAGAAAGTAAAAGAGAACAGATTACAGTGATTCATGCACATACTCACAAAGCAAAAGGTAATCTGGTGAAAAAGGATTTGGGACATGTAGAAAGCAGTAAAATGGAGGTTGATGAGGATGATGACAGTGATATAATATATACACTAATGCACATTCCTTGTCAGTGTGTATATATATATATATTTGTGTGCATGTGTATTACATACATTTACACACACACGCACATCCATATGTCAAGTGCATGTGTCCACTTACAAGAATATCCATTGCACATTTCTTTACATGTATTCACAGTGTACTGCATCCCATGTCTAATATTATACATGCTACATACATTTTATACAGGTGTGTGTGCGCACACACATACAATTACAAAAAGTTTCCATTTTGGTTTTTAAAGGACAAGGTACACACAGGCATACCATCTATTCTCCATTAAACTTGCATGTTTCTGTACATACATATAAAATGTGTGCTACAAACATGTACTTCATATATACACGTGCGCATGCATATACACACACTCACACACACACACACACAGAAACAGACACCTGCACTATACATAGTTAAAAGTGGACTAGAAAATGCTTATGCATCTACTACTACAAGGGATGACTCAGTCAGTGGGAGTCTCTTACCATGGATCTGTGTACCAGATCTAGAAGGAGGTCACAAAAAAGCATAAAAGATCTTCTTATAAACCATAACAGTGCATCTAGTTGATAGGTGTCTCTCTCTGCAGAGCATTCCTGATTTGGGCAGCTTTGCCATGTGTGGCGGGGCGGGGGGAGGGGGGGTGAAAATGGTAAATGTGTTGATACTTTACAAGAAATATTTTCTGACTTTTCTCTAAATGTCACACAAATCTAATAGCTGTATTTTCCTATGAAAGGGGGGTGTTAAGTTCTCCTCCTCTCGGCAATAAAGGCAGTGGAAAACAATTCTACAGCTTTCTGTCTTTTTTACAGCAGCTGCTGTGCTTCTGACATCAGCAGGACTAATTGCCCATCTAAGACTGACAGCAGTATCTGACAGGGTAAACTACAGATTTCTGTGTTTGAAGTATGTCATTCAGGCAGAGACAAATTACTATGCAAACTATGTGAGAAGTTAAGCTTAAAAAAGTAGATGGGCTTTCCTTTCCTTTGATTCCAAGGCAAGAAAATGAACGTTTTGTTAAATAAAGGCAAGTTTCTGTTAACTGCACAATACTGGAACCATACTGTAGGGCAAAAAGCAACCTAAAAAAAAAAAAAAAAAAAAAAAATCTTCTGCTTTTACTGTACTTGTGTTTCTTCCTACTTTGTTTTGCTTTTGCGTCATCTTAAACATTCTCAATTGTATTTATTACTGCTTGGTGTAACTCATTCTAAGCCTTTTAGTTTAAACACTTGCACTTCAGACCAGTTGTTTTACATTGAGAGGGTTTGTGGTCTGCACTGTAGTGGCAGAACAGGTAGCTTACATCCCTCTAAGTTGGGAACTGCTGATTGAGGGCTCAGTGTCTGTTATTCTAAAAGTATCTTAATTCTGGTTTAAGCACTTGGGCTTTCAGGCCAGTTATTTTACATTAAGAGGGTTTCGTGGTCTGCACTCTTGTGGGAGGAGAGGCTGGACTCTGCCCTTCTGAGCTGGGAATTTCTGGTTGAAGGCTTATAGTGCATGCATATCTGAATTTCTTCTTACTGAAATTGGTACACCTTGTTTGCTGTAGCATAGACTAGATCCAGGCCAGCTGAATCTAGCTTTGTTTGTATAACTTGAGCACTAATCCAGGCATTATTTAAAGTATTCAGTTGTATTTATTACTGCTTGGTAGTAACTTGGTTAAAGTGTAGCTATCATTCTAAGTCTTTTGGATTAAGCACTTGGGCTTCAGACCAGTTGTTCTACATTAGGAAGGTTTGTGGCATGCACTGTGGTGGCAGGACAGGTAGCTTTCATCCTTCTAAGTTGGGAACTGCTGATTGAGAGCTCAGTGTCTGTTATTCTTAAAGTGTATTAGCTCTGGTTTAAGCACTTGGGCTTCAGGCCAGTTATTTTACATTAAGAAGGTTCGTGGTCTGCACTCTTGTGGGAGGAGAGGCTGGACTCTGCCCTTCTGAGCTGGGAATTTCTGGTTAGAGGTTTATAGTGCCTGAATATTTGAACTGTATCTTACTGAAATTGGTACACCTTGTTTGCTGTAGCATAGACTAGATCCAGGCCTGCTGAATCTATCTTTGTTTTGTATGCTTGTTATTTCCCTGGAACGCTAATTCCACCTAAAACGCGGCTTCTCAGCGCTTCTGTGGATCCCTAGTGATATCTGCATTGCTTACTGTACTTATTTCATTGCTTCGCTTGAAAGAAAGTTACTGTTTGTCGTTTTTGCATTTAAGTTACCTGTAACACATTGCACTTGTTACCTGGCACTTGTTCACTAAAGCAATTATAAGTCGGCACTAAAAATTAAAAGCACTACACCCTCGCTCCCCATTGGCCCTTGTTTTCAATTATAAAGGAATTCCCAATATTATTCTAGCATGTCCAAAGGTCAGTTGTCAATCTCCTCTCCGGTCCAGCTGGTGAATATGGGAATCTTGAGGCAATGTTACAACTGCCTCATGTACACAGACAACCCTCTCCTCCTCCCAACAAATTCCAACACATGTGAGAGATGCAACCATATAGCCAAACTGGAGGCTAAGCTCTCTCAACTCAGTACTGGCATAACCAGTCAGGAGGAGAAGGAAACCACACTCACTACAATTCCAGTCTCACATAGACCTACCACGACAGCAAACCAAACACATAATCACACAAAAACATACTCGGAGGCTCTAAATAAAGATCTGCCTAAGCAGCAGAGACCTCCAAAGCAGGCACCCAAGCAACCGCTACCCCAAAACAAAACACGTGCAACACATCTCACAAAGCCAGTGTGCCGAACAGTCACAGCCCTTAAGGCTAAACAACACACCTGATACACTTGTAATAGGTGACTATCGTCAGGCACACTGACGTCCCGCTCACCAGGCTGAACAAGGAGAAGGTCACTGTGAGCAGCCTGTCTGGCGCTAGGATCCGCCACATAACACAAGCACTCAGGTCACTCCAAGGCAAGTACAAATATGACTCTGTCATTGTCCATGCTGGTGTGAATGACCTGAGACGTACCTCCCTGGACTACATGAAAAGAGACATAGAGGAGCTCTCTGAGCATGTAGCCCAGGCTGGTATGACCCTGACCTTGAGCAGCATCTTACCCTCACCAAGAATGATGCCACAATATGAAGACAAGATGATCAATTTCAACAACTGGCTTAAGTATTGGTGTCATTCAAAGGGGATCCAATGCCTGTCAGCTTGGGATGATATGCACGACAAGCCACGATGCTTTGCTAGGGACGGCTTGCACCTGTCACCCTGGGCTTTGGATATTGGCAAAGGCTCTTGCTACCCCCATAGTGCCTTTTTTAGGCAAGGCTCAAAAGACAAACCCACCTCCATAGGTATCACAAGGGATAAGAAACTAAGAGTAATGCTACTCAACGCTAGAAGTCTAAACCTCAAGATGCATGCACTCAAAACTCTCCTTAGCATGGAGAACATCGATATCTGTGCAGTAACAGAAACCTGGTTCAGGACTCCCGAGAGCACCCCAGCACTACCAGGTTATACCTCATACCATGCTTTTCGGCCCAAAAACTTGGACCGAACCACAAAAGGAGGGGGAGTATCGATATTCAAAGATACCCACACCTCTAGGTTGGTGGCAAAGCACGAAGCATCAGAGACTATCCATGTGCAACTAACAGTGGGTAAAACTGCCTTCCAGTTTATAGCCTGCTACAGACCACCCTCCCAAACCCAGGAACCCCACTCGGCCTTCCTGAGAACACTGGAAAATATGAAGGTCTCTCTGAACACCATTATATTGGGCGACTTCAACTACCCAAACATAGATTGGGAGCATTACTCTAGCTCCAACACCCTTGCCCAAAGGTTCCTAGAATTCATAAACTCAAATGCTATGGAACAACTTGTTACCACTCCCACAAGAGGGGAAAACATACTGGACCTGATCATCACCAACATGGGGACTCTATGCTCCAGACCAGAAGTCTATCCCTCACTGGTAAGATCAGACCATAAACTGATCTCACTGGATATTCACATCCCGACCCCACCCCCTGCCCAGAAAACCACAGTGAAAAAAGTACAGTTTTGTACCTACCATAAATGTAGATGTTCGAAGATCCACATTGCTGCAGTCCTTACACTTGGGTAGTCCGCTGTCCTCGGTCGGCCCGAATATCAAAGTATAAGGCTGACGTCGGTCAAGGCGCATTTGACTGACATCAGGACGTCAGGGTACAAATGCACATGACCGACGTCATATCCTCAGTCTTTTCTTGCCCCAGATGTCAGAAGACCCTAAAAATAAAGGTCAAAACCAAAAGACAGCAAACACCCAACCAACCACCCTTGCACTAACTATATGTACAAAATATACAATATACACAATATGTATAACCCAACCCACACAACCACCTCTAAAAGCAGAGGGGAAGGAGGGAAGGCAAATTGGACTGCAGCAATGTGGATCTTCGAACATCTACATTTATGGTAGGTACAAAACTGTACTATGTTCTTCATCTCACATTGCTGCAGTCCTTACACTTGGGTAGAATCCCAAAGCAGAGGTAAGGGAGGATGGCTAACTACAAGGAAGCAGGAGCTGCCAACATGCCCTGCAAAACAGCAGTGGCAAAACCAGCCCTGGATTTAGAGTAAAGTGGCAGGTGATAATGCCTAGAGAAAGTATGCACTGAACTCCAAGTAGCTGCCTCTAAAATATACTTGGTTGCCACTCCCCTCAAAAAAGCTGTTGAAGTGGCAGTAGCCCTAGTGGAATGAGGCCTAATCCCGGCTGGAACCTCCTTGCCATGATGGGAATAACAGAAAGCAATGCAAAACCCAATCCACTTAGAAATAGTTTGTTTAGACACAGGCTTGCCCTGAGAACTCAAAGCAAAAGAAACAAACAACTGCTGAGACTGCCTGAACCCCTTAGTTCCGTCCAAATAATAACGCAACTGCCTGTGTACATCTAAAGTGTGCAAAATCTTTTCCCCTTTATTTTGGGGATTTGCATAAAAAGTAGGCAAATGAATAGTTTGGTTTAAAGCCACACTAGAAACCACCTTAGGCATAAAGGAAGGATTAGTACGTAATGATACCCTATCCTTATGGAAAATCAAGAAAGGCTCAACTGCCATAAGGGCCTGTAATTCAGAAACCCTTCTTGCAGAGGTAATTGCCAACAAAAAAGCAGTCTTCCATGATAAATATTTCAACTCAGAAGTAGCTGCAGGCTCAAAAGGTTGTAGAGTGAGTTTCTCCAACACAAAATTGAGATCCCAAGCAGGAGTAGGAGCTCTACGTGGGGGTCTTATATTCTTTGCCCCTCTAAGCAACTGCTTGAATAAAGGATGAGAAAACAATGGTGGAACACAATCATAGTGAGCCGAAATTGCTGCAGCATGAACCTTAATGGAAGAGAAAGACAAACCCTTGTCCAGTAACTCAGTAAGATATTGAAGAGCCACACTCAAATTAGGCTCAGAAACATCAAAATCTTTTGCTGCACTCCAAAATAAAAATCTCTTCCATTTATCTGCGTACACTTTCCTTGTACTAGGCCTTCTAGCCTCCAAAATCACATTCAAAACTTGTTGTGGAAGTTGAGACCCTCTATGGTTCAAAACAGAATATGCCAGGCTGTCAGGTGCAGAGAGTGAAGTTTGACATTCAGCAAATGGCTGTCCTCCTGTGACAACAGGTGTGGAATTGAAGGCAAAGGCCATGGAGGCTTCCATACCAGACTTCTCAGTAATGGGTACCAGTGCTGTCGAGGCCAATCTGGAGCTATTAAAATCATCCTTGGCTTGTCCTGTCTGACCTTTAGAAGTACCTTTGGGAAAAGAGGCAGAGGAGGAAAGGCATACACATGAAGATTGCTCCAACTGAAAGAAAGAGCATCCACTTTCCAAGCTGTGGGATGAAACCTTTTTGTGCAAAACTATGGCAGCTGATGGTTTAGTGGAGAAGCGAACAGATCTATGTCTGGAGTTCCCCATGACACTGTCAATTTCTGAAATACATGAGGATCCAATTTCCACTCGTGGGGATCCATAATTCGTCTGCTCAACACATCTGCTAAGGAGTTCTGTGCTCCTGGCAGAAACCTTGCCTGAAGATTGAGCTGTAAACTGAGAGCAGTCTCCCACAAAATCATTGCTTGCCTGCATAGAGGATAAGAATCGTTCCCCTTGCTTGTTGATGTACCACATGACAGTTGTGTTGTCTGTTAGAATCAACACCTGCCCTGGAAGAAGTAATTCCTTGAAAGCTATTAATGCAAACTGGACTGCTAACATCTCCTTCATGTTGATATGTAGATGTTGTAGTCTGACAGGCCACTTGTTTTGTATCCACTTTCCATGTAGATGAGCTCCCCAAGCTTTTTCTGAGGCATCTGTCGTTAAAATCTGACTCGCCTCTGGCCGGGTCACAGAGAGTCCCTTGTTTAGGTGACATTCCTGATCCCAACACAAAAATTCCTTTTGAATGCAAGGTATTATTTGAATGACAGTGTCCAGATCCTGGCAGTGCTGTGTCCATACATTTTTGAGATACCATTGTAGCTTCCTCATATGCAGTTTGGCATTGGGAAGCACCAGAATACAAGATGCCATGAACCCTAATGCTTGAAGGACTGTCCTTGCAGTCAGCACGGACTGATGAGATAGTTGACGGAAGTAAAGGGATAGACTCTTTTGTTTGTCCGGGGTTAGAAAGGCCATCTGGGATGCTGTATTCAGTCTCACACCCAGAAAGCACATGTCCTGAGAGGGTACTAGACTGGACTTTATTTCGTTCACAGAATACCCCAGGCATCTTAGCACTGCTATCACATATTCCAAATGATGAAGAAGCTCTTCCCTTCCTTGAGCCAAAATCAGGCAGTCGTCCAAATAAGGATAGATCTGAATTCCTTTTAACCTGAAGAAAGCTATCACTGGAGCCAGAACTTTCGTGAATACTCTGGGCGCAGTAGATAAGCCAAAGGGCAATGCAGAGAACTGATAGTGAGAAGTCCCAGCTCTAACGCAGATACTTCCTGCAACTTAGTCTGATAGGAACATGAAGGTAAGCCTCCTTGAGATCCAAAGTTACCATCCAATGATCTTTGCCCAGCAGAGGTAAAAGCTGCTGTAACGTCAACATTTTGAACTTGGGAATGTCCAGATAAGTGTTGAGGGTAGATAAATCCAAGATTGGTCTCCACGTGTTCCCTTTCTTTGGTACTAGGAACAGGCGAGAGTAAAATCCTAGGCCCACTTCTGGCATAGGGACCGGCTGTATGGCCCCTATTTGGAGTAACAGAGAAACTTGCTTGTGAGCCTCTATTCTTTGTTGAGGAGGAATGTCTGGCATGCCTTTGAAAGGAGGCAAGGTATGGAAATAAAACCTGTAACCGTGGTGTATGATATCCAATACCCATCTGTCTTGGGTAATTAAACTCCAATTTTCTTTGAAAAGTGCCAACCTTCCTCCCAAAGGTGCTGCCAGACGAGAAGGGTCTGGCAGCTGAAAAGGTAGGTCATTGGGTCTGCTTACGAAAGGACTGACCACTGCCCTCACCCGAAGACTGTGCAGGAGAACTCCCTGTTCTAGGCCTGAAAGAGCCCTGAGCTCTGCCCCTACCACGTCTAGATCTACCCCTAGACTGGGAATCAAAAGAAGGATACGTCCACCCCTTAGTAGGCCAATTTCTACTAAACTTTGGAGGCTGGACCTGCAAAAAATCTTTAACAGTCTGCATAGACTTAGCCTTGTCTTCCATTTTCTTTAAAACTGCCTCAACAGGAGGACCAAACAACACATCAGATTGTAAAGGAGCATCTAAAATCCTTGTTTTAACATGTTCAGACAAATTTTGATCCCTTAGCCAGGCGTGCCTGCGAAGAACTGACCCAGTGGCAGCCACCCTAGACGAGGCCTGTACAGCATCAAAACCACATTGCAAAGAATGCTTACCCACCTGTTCAGAAACATGCACTAAATCTTGCAACTCTTTACAATCAATACCTACTGCCAGAGCATCAACCTTAGACTTTAATTGTGAAAGGAGATAGTTCTGATATTTCAACATGTGAAACTGGCAATTCAAAGCCCTCATAGCAAGAGTGGAAGAAGTATAAACTTTCTTTCCCCATCTATCCAAGGCCCTAGCCTCTTTGTCTGCAGGAACCGGATTCTTAACAACAGAAGCCTTAACACCTTTAGGCCCCTGACTAACAGTTTCTGGGTCAGCCCTAGGACTCTTAAAGATACTTATGAGCTTCAGGCACCCTGTAATACCTATCCGGCTTAACAGGAGCAGGAGGCAAAGAATCAGGATTAAGAGAAGCCTCTGAAAAAACATCTTCTACTACATCCAAAACAGGAGGTATAGCCAAAGGCCTATGCTGGGGTAAAACAAAAATTCCCTAAGCCTTTTCCTGGAATCAGAGAAGTCCTGACCTTCCCACTTAAAATGCTCCCTCATGGAATGAAGAGTTTCTGAAAAAGAAAAATCCTCAGGAGGAGAAGCAGAAGGAGTAGAATCATCCAGATCAGAATCAGAATAAGGAGAGTACTCCTGCAAGTCTTCAGCTGAAGACTCTGAAACATCCGAAGCCTGCTCAAAACCCCCCAGCTCAGGCTCCAACCTAGGTCTCTTATCAGGAGGGGGCATAGAACCCCTAATTAAAGTAATCAAATATTCCGCCATTTTAAGCATATGCTTCTTGGGCACAGTACCTGAAGAGCTAGGGGTAACACCAACTGAAGCCAAACCTGGCCTGCCCCTGGGAGAAGCCTTTGAAACAGAAGGAGAGGGCCTAGTCACCCTAGGAAGGGAGGGGAGTATAGTAACCTGAGAAGCCCCCTCAGCCTGACTTGCCTCCTGAGAGGCCACATCTTGCAATAATAAGGTCTCACCCTGGGAACACAAAGAAACCTCCGGCGGAGCCACCGGCTCCACCGACACCTCCAAAGAACCGGCGTCCGGTACAGATGGTTCTTCTAGCCTAGGCTTAACTGCCTTGTCCTTGCGCTTCTTCAAAGAAGTGGGCGTCGGAGCATCCGACGGCATTTTATAATTACACCGCTTCCCAAAGACTAACCTTGCACAATCCAACCTTCTCTTTATAGTGCGTTTATTAAATCTAGCACAAGAGCGACAGCCAACAACGTTGTGCTCAGGCCCTAAGCAAGGAATACACAAAGTATGATAATCTCTATGCGGTATCTGTTTCCCACAAGAAATGCAATTATTGACTTTCTGACATCCGGTAAATCACTGAGGCAAGAAAAAAACAAAATATTCCCCAACGGGGTACTTAGCCAACTTTGAACTCGGTCTGAAACTTCAAACTTGAAAAATCTCAGAACGCCAACCGGCACTTGCAATGCTGCTTCTGCATCGGACCATGCGGCAAAAAAGACTGAGGATATGACGTCGGTCATGCGCATTTGTACCCTGACGTCCTGATGTCAGTCAAATGCGCCTTGACCGACGTCAGCCTTATACTTTGATATTCGGGCCGACCGAGGACAGCGGACTACCCAAGTGTAAGGACTGCAGCAATGTGAGATGAAGAACATCTTCTCTAAAGCAAATTTCACACTCCTCAAAACCGAGGTGGAATCCTTCAAAGCCCCCGGGCCTGTGGAAAATACGGCCCAGACCGCAGAATCCTTTATAAATGCATTCTATGAACACCTTCAGGAATGCATGGATCATGCAATCCCAAATAAAACCAAGACCCAATCCTCCAAAGGCAGACGACCTGTCTGGTGGACCCCAGCCATAAACAAACTATACAACAGAAGGAGGAAGCTACTACATGATAGAGCAAAATCCCAAAAAGGGAAGGCATCTCTGATCAGTATTAGCAAAAAACTAAGGGCACTCATAAAATCGTCAAAGGCCAGCTTCGAGAGAAAGATTACACAGGACACTAAAGATAATCACAAGGCTTCCTTTAGTTATGTTAGGAACCTGGGTGGGAATTCCCAGATATGCTCAGAATTAGTCCAAAATGACAAAAAATACACTGATCCCACAGACATTGCCAACACCCTAGCTGACAGGTTCAGCGCAAACCCCCCCCCCCCTCCCCACCAAAAGGGCAAATATCTATAATATCTATCCCAGCAGAGTGCTGCCCCCCCGACATCTCAGATGCTCAGGTGGGAGCCGCCCTCTCCAAAGCAAAAAACACAGCATCAATGGGACCAGACGGTGTCCCAGGCTGCGTCCTACATGAACAAGAAGAGCTAAACCCAAACATAAAACTACTGTTCAATCTCAGCCTTACTACAGGATATGTACCTAAAGAGTGGCGTACAGCAACAGTGGTCCCTCTCTACAAAGGTGGTGCCTCAACGGACCCTGGAAACTATCGCCCCATAAGCCTGACTAGCTTGGTCTGCAAAGCTATGGAAAGGATCATCATGGACCTCATAAATAAAGATATTGGGGACCTACAGACACTGGATCCTACCCAGTTTGGCTTTGTTAAGGGCAGATCCTGCCTCTTAAACCTGGTTGACTTCTTTGAAACAGTCACCAAGGCCATTGTGAAGGGAAGGTGGTCCACACAGCCTATCTGGACCTCGCAAAAGCCTTGATACAACACCCCACTCAGTCATTATAGATAAGCTCACCAGCTTAAATATAAACCCTATGTCACTAGATGGGTTGCAAACTGGCTCAAGGACAGAACCCACATGGTTAGAATTGCTGGAGCCATGTCAGACTCCAAACCAGTTACAAGTGGCATCCCACAAGGCTCAGTCCTGGGACCTCTCTTGTTTGGTATATATTTCTCGGAGGTACAGGCCAACACGGAAGGACTGTGGCTGACCAAGTTCGCAGATGACTGCAAACTGGGCGCCATAATCGACTCTCCAGCCGACACAAGCATCCTCCAAAAGGGCCTCATAGAAACAGACAACTGGTGCCAGAGCCATGGCCTCAAGCTAAACGCCAAAAAGTGTATAGTCATCTCCTTTGGCAAAAACAAAGTCCCCACAAATTACCACATAGGTGGTAATCCATTAAGTACAGAAGAAGTCATTAGGGACCTGGGGACCCAAGTTGATAGCAATCTCTCATTTGACAACCACGTGGCCAAAGTGGTTAGAAAAACATTTTATATAGCCCACCTAATCATGAAGGGATTCACATCTAGATTAGGGGAGGTCATCGTGCCTCTTTACTCATTCCTCATCAGGCCCATAATCGAGTACAATGCCCCTTTTGGGATGTACCTTACCAAACACCTGTAGCAACTGGAAAGACCCCAAAAGTACCTCACCAAGAGGATCAAAGGGCTCAAACAGATGCCATATGCTGCCGGTTAAAGAAACTCCAGCTCTACTCAGTGGCATACCGCCTGCTCAGAGGTGACCTGTGCCTGACGTATAAGGCCATGTCCAACCCGGAATTAAGGGACATGCTGCACCTCAAAAAATCCAAATCCCATCGAGCTACAGCCGAGAGTCTTGAACCTCAGCACTGAAATAAATAGGACATGCTGGAGGGACAGATTCATAACCCAGAGGCTCCCTTCACTATGGAATAAAATTCCAGTCCAGGTTAGGCAGAGTCCCTCATTGACTCTCTTCAAGAGGAATCTTGATGAGTGGATGGGAGATCATAGGTTTACCCCGGGTATCACTTCTGTGTCACTGTTAGACAGAGGCACAGTATACTAACCTCGAAAAAGGGCATAGCAAAATTAATTTAAAATGGGTGGCGAAAGCCAAACATACTCTGGCTAGGCTTATAAATGCCCTAGGGCAGATAGCCTAGTATGAACCTATGAACCTAAGGATTGAGTTAAATTGGAGGAAAAGGCGGAGTTTTCCTTTAAGCAAATAACAGTGGGGAGAGAGGCTATCAAATTCTGGTTTTACCGGTTCAAATGCAGCTTGTCAGAGAGGAACCCTCACACCTTAATTCTTGCCTTTGACACTTTACATGTCCTCCTTATTAACCCTATTATTGTAACAGAAACACAAATGTCACAATTTCCCTACTTTAGAAAATCCCAGTTGACCATTAAATACTTTCCCTACATCAAGAATCTCCAATAACAGTAGTGTTTTTTAAACTGCTGCTCTCTGGATAATCATTATTTTATTAATTTTGACTCCTTTGCTTCTCCTTAAACACCACCTAAATAAGCTGCTTCATCAAACAGCATAGTCAAGAATTACAGAAACATAAAAACTGGGGCAGAAAAGGGATCGATATCTTTATTTGAAGCCCAAAGAGAGAATCTTTTACATTTTCTTTTGTGTACTTTTTTGGTTGATTCTTTTTGGGAAGCCAAACTAATATTGCATACAGGGGAAGAAAGCCTGGGCTGTCTATTACTGGAAGTGAAGAAACCATGTGGTTAGTCTTAGGGGTTGTTGGGATGTTGGATCCCTGATGGGTGTAACAGGAGATTCAAAGCTGGCTACAGTATCCATGGAGGATAGCTTAGACGATACCGTGGGAAGGGGAACCATACTTGCCAAGGGCAGAAAGGGGCAATGAGGATCACTGTGCTCTTCAGTCTGCTTGCTTTCTGTAAGAATTTGGGGATTAGGGAAAGAGGAGACTAAGCATGACAGAGACCTGGGGGCCAAGCATGAAACACAGCACCTCTTGGTGACTCTCCCTAAGGGGGGGGGGGATCAGAACGAAGTACCTGCTACACTTGTTGTTGAGGGGAGTGGTAAATAGGTCACAACAAGGTCAGCCCCAACGTCAAATCATCTCTGCCACAGACTGAGAGATCACTAGTGGGGCATCAGAATGGATTCTGCTTAGCTTATCCAGTAGTACGATGGTTTTTCCAAGAATGTGCATCATAACTAGAAAACAGTCTGAAGAGATTGCCACTCCCATACTCTCATGGCCTTTTTGCAAAGGGGGGTAAAAATAGAGTTCCTCCTTGTTTGTTGATATACCAAACTACAGGTGTGTTTGTCAGTCTGAACTGCAACAGTCCTGAAAGGAAAAGCATCATGAAACACCTGCAGTGCTAATAGGACTGCACTCATCTCCAGGACATTGATAAACAACTTGGTCTCTTGGGGGGACCACTTGCCTTGGAGTTCTTCCCAAGAAATGTCCCTCCACCCCCACTGAGAAGTATCTGTGATCACTGTGGCCATAGGGGGTGAAAGGACAAAAGGCCTGCGTAGATGTAGATCGGATTGCACCCACCAACTGACGTATCTTCTGCAAACTGGGGTGAGCCTGACTGGATAGGATAGGGGTTGGTATAGAATGGACCACGATGCAGCTAGCGTCCATTGTTGAACCCACAAAAAAAACATGCCAAAGGAAGTAATACAATGGCTGCTGCCATGGAACCTAATGCTTGCAGTACTGAACTCACTGGATGAGCTGAGTAAGGAGAAAGTGAACTTGAGTCTTTATCGTAGAGATATGATGCTGAGGTAAGGATACTACTGGTTTTGCAGTCTTTAGAGTAGTGCCAATGAACTCCAAGCTCTGTAACTGGGTTTGTATTCAACTTGTCATAACTTATAGTTATGCCCCAAGAGCTGCATATCTGGAGCAAATAGTCCCTGGCATGCAGAAGTAGATACTTGGAGGGGACGGTAAGGAGCCAGTTGTCTAGATATGGAAACACTTGGAATCCTTTAAGTCTCAAGTGAACTGCCATCACTGCCGTGCATTTGGTAAACACCTTGGGGGGCTGTGGTGAGTCCAAAAGTGCTGTTTTGTACCTACCATAAATGTAGATGTCCGATAGATATGCAACTGCAGTCATAACATATGGGTTGTCCTGCCTCAGGCAGCCCTCGGTCGGCCGGATTCCAAAGTCTGGGTCCGACGTCGGCTGATGTCGCATTTCTCTCCGACATCAGAGCGGCAGGAGTACATAAGCATCAGCCGACGCCATCTTCTTCAGTGTTTCTTGACCCAGATGCCAGGTGCCCTCCAAGGAAGGCTGTAATCAATTTGGAAGACAAAAACAGGTTTCCAGACAAATAAATAAGCAATAAACAGATACACCATAACAGATATCCCCAGCTAAGATAACAGGGAGAGGAGTGGACCCAAGGAATAGAGGGGAAGAAGGGAGGGAAAACCCGACTGCAGTTGCATATCTATCGGACATCTACATTTATGGTAGGTACAAAACTGTACTATGTCCTTCAAGAATGCAACTGCAGTCATAACATATCGGTTGAATACCATAGCTTAGCTGGGGGAGGTGGAATGCTCTAAGAAAAGGATGGTGTAGCTATCAATCCCTGCAGGACTGCCGAAGCAAAACCTGCTCTGGATCTGGAATATAAAGGGAGGTTGTAGTGTTTGGAGAATGTATGCACGGAGCTCCATGTAGCAGCTTCTAGAATGTCTTTTGTAGGCACCCCTCTTAAGAATGCTGTAGAGGTGGCTGTAGCTCTGGTAGAGTGTGGTCTGACATTGGCTGGTACACTCTTTCCAAGGAAGGAATAACAAAATCTGATGCAATGTCCAATCCATTTTGAGATAGTCTGTTTGGAAATTGCTTTTCCTTGTACTCCAGGGGCGTAAGCTACAAAAAGCTGCTCAGACTTCCTATTGGCCTTGGTTCTGTCCAGGTAGTAGCGAAGTTGTCTGTGAATGTCCAAGGTATGCAACAGTCTTTCCCCTTTGTTCTCAGGATTGGGAAAGAAAGTAGGCAGGTGAATTGCTTGATTTAAAGAAACCCTAGATACCACTTTTGGCAGAAAACTAGGGTTGGTTCGTAAGGAGACCCTGTCTCTATGAAAGGTTATGAACGGTGGTGTTGCCATTAAGGCCTGTAGTTCCGAAACCCTTCTTGCTGAGGTAATTGCCAACAGGAAAGCTGTCTTCCATGAGAGAAATTGTAAGTCCACAGAAGCTGCTGGCTCAAAGGGGGTAGAGTCAGTTTTTCTAGGACAAAGTTGAGGTCCCAAGCTGGTACTGGGGCCTTTCTTGGTGGCTTGATATTCTTGATTCCCCTAAGAAATTGCCTTAACAAAGGATGTGAGAACACAGGTGGATCAGTGTTGTATCTAGCTGAAATAGCTGAAGCATGTATTTTTATAGAAGAATATGAGAGTCCATTCTGTAGCATATCCGCCAAGTATTCCAGGATGAGTGGGATGTTCAGTAATGATGCATCATGACCCTTGCTGGTATTCCAAATGCTGAATCTCTTCCATTTTGCTGAATAAACCTTTCTGGTGGATGGTCTGCGGGCTTCTGTTAATATCCGCTGAACTTCCTTGGAGAGAGATAGATTGAGGTTATTCATGGAATCTCCCAAGCTGTTAGCTGGAGCGTCTGAATGTTGGGATGTACTGTCTTGAAGTTGTTTTGAGTCAAAAGATGGGGCCATTGGGGAAGGGCCCATTTTTTGTTGTGGCATATGCTCCGTAGTAGTGGGTACCAGTGTTGTCTTGGCCAGACTGGAGCTATTAGGATCCCCTTTGGCTTTTCTGCTGTGATCTTTAGTAGTACTGTGGTCATCAGTGGCAGAGGTGGGAATGCATAAATTTTTAGGAAGTTCCAGTTGAATGAGAGAGCACCTGTTTTCCAAGCTTGTGGATGATATGTCCTTGAACAGAACTTTTGTAGATGATGATTGAGGTGGGAGGCAAATAGGTCTAACTTCTGGCCTGCCCCATGTCGAGGTGAGTCGTATGAAGATTTCTGGATGTAACCTCCACTCGTGGGGGTCTAGGAAATTCCTGCTTAGGCTGTCCGCCAGCACATTGTCTTTGCCTGGAACAAACTGGGATTGCAATTGTATGTTTAAGCTCAGTGATTTTTCCCAAAGATTCATTGTCAGTCTGCAAAGGGGGTAAGAATGGGTGCCCCCCTGCTTGTTTATGTACCACATGACAGTGGTGTTGTCTGTCCGTATTAGCAGGTGGCCTTGCTGAAGTTGTTGTCGAAAGGCCTCGATGGCATGCATTACTGCCAGCATTTCTTTTTGGTTGATATGCAGATGTGTTTCCTTTGGAGACCATTGTCCTTGAATACATCTGTCCTCCATGTGCGCCCCCCATCCAAGGTCTGAGGTGTCTGTGGTCATTGTTTGTGTTATTTGAGGTTTTTTGAATGACATACCTGTGTTTGCCTGGCTTACCGAGGCCCACCATAGAAATTCCTTTTGTAGGCATGGAATGAGCGGTATGGTTGTCTCTAGGTTGTTGCTGTGTTGAGACCATAAACTTTTTAGGTACCATTGAAGCTTTCTCATGTGTAGTCTTGCTAATGGAACCAGGAGAATGCAGGATGCCATGTAACCCAGGGCCTGTAGGAATCTCCTTGCAGTCATCTGGGTGAGTTTTGCCAAACCTTTGAAATAATGAGTTAACTTCTTTTGCTTGTCTTCTGTTAGGTAAGCCATTTGAGAGGTTGTGTCTAGATTGGCTCCTAAGAAGGTTATTTGCTGGGATGGCTGAAGTCTTGACTTTTGGAAGTTGACTGTGTATCCCAGAGCTTGTAGCAATTGTATGACATAATCCAAGTTTTTTGTCAAAATCAGTTTGTCGTCCGCTTGTATGAGGCAGTCGTCCAGGTACGGGTAAATTTGGATCCCCTGGAGCCTGCAATGAGCAATTACTGAAGTCAGGCATTTTGTAAATACTCTGGGCGCAGTAGATAAGCCAAATGGCAATGCTGAGAATTGATAATGCTCTGGCCCTGCAAGAAATCTGAGGTATCTTCTGCAGCTGTGTCTGATAGGGACATGCAGGTATGCCTCCTTGAGGTCCAGAGTAATCAGCCAAGACCCCTTGCCCAGCATGGGAAGGAGTTGCTGTAAGGTCAGCATTTTGAACTTTGGTACTATGAGAAAGGTGTTTAATGCGGACAAATCCAGTATTGGTCTCCACTGAGTTTCTTTTCTTGGAACAAGGAACAGTCTTGAGCAAAACCCCTGGCCTTGTTCTTGTTGTGGAACTTTTTCTATTGCATTGATCAGAGCAAGCAGAGAAATTTGCTTGATAGCCTCTGCCCTCTGGTTTTGTGGTAGGTTTGGCATGCCTTGTTTCCTTGGTAAGGTATGAAAGTGGAACCTGTAGCCTTGGTCTATAATGTCCAAAATCCATTTGTCCTTTGTCAATCTGTGCCAATTGTCTGAAAACAGAGATAATTTTCCACCCAAGGGAGCTTCTGTTTGCTCTTTGGTTAGCGGAAGTAGAGGAAAGTCATTGGGATTGTCCCTGTGGGGCAGGAGAAGCCCTGTGTCACTTCTTTGGTTTGCTGGTTGCCATTGTCGTCCCCTGTAGGAACCTCTGTATTGTCCTCTTCCTCGGCCACGCCTGTTTTTGCCCCTTTGAAATTTTTCAGGATTAGGAAAGGACCAGTTTTTTGAAGGCCAATTCCTGCTGAATCTGGGTGGCTGAACCTGGAGGAAATCTTTGACTGTCTGAACTGACTTGGCTTTTTCCTCAATGGTCTTTAATACATCTTTAGCATTAGCACCAAAAAGCTTGTTCTTTTCCAAGGGTGCATCAAGAAGTTTTGCCTTAACATGATCTGGTGGAGGTTGTTCTTTTAACCATGCATGTTTACGAATGACCGCCCCTGTCATAGCTGCCCTACATGAAGCTTCCAATGCATCATAAAAACACTGAAGAAAGTGATTGCTAACTTGCTGAGAGTTCTGTACAGCCTCCTGCAAAGACCTCCTGCAAAGACTTCCTATCTAAAGGTTCAGGAGAGGCCAAAGTTTTCTGTAAATCATCTAACAGGAAATCCAGATATTGAAACATATGAAAGAGACAATTGAGAGCTCTCATAGACAAAGTAGTGGAGGTGTAAACCTTCTTCCCCCATCTCTCTAATGACCTAGCTTCCCTGTTGGAAGGCAAAGGATTTTTGGAGGTGGTAGCTGAAACCCCTTTCGGCCCCTGTGAAATAGTTTCTAAATCAACAGCATGGGCCCTAAAGAAATGAGAATGTGTTTCAGGGACTCTATAGTATCTGTCCGGCTTGGCAGGAGCAGGAGGGAGAGTATCCGGGGTAACACTGGAGTCAGAGTATAGATCATCCAAAACATCAAGCACAGGAGGTATAGCTAAGAGCCTGTGCTGGGGCTTTTTAAGGAAGGTTCGAAGGCGCTTTCTGGAATCAGAATATTCCTGGCCTTGCCACTTAAAATGTTCCCTCATGGAATTCAGAACTTCCCCAAAAGAAATATCCTCAGGAGGGGAGGCCGAGGGAATGGAGTCCTCTGCATCTGAGTCCTCGTAGGTCTGGAAAGGCTCTTCCTGGCTATCGGAGTGGCCAGAGGCCTCAGAATCTTCATCTGAAGGGAGAGGGTCAGTGGGCTCAACCCTGGGCCTCTTATCAGGAGGAGTCTGGGATCCTCTCTCAGGATGGGCCTGGGAACCTCTGATCATGGAGATTAAGTCTGCTGCCATAGTCATGATTTGTGTTTCAGGAGTAGGCTGAGGTAAGGCTTTAGCAGTAAGGTGCTTGGTCTTGCTGGCTGCCTTAGCACGTGTGTAGGCCTTGATAGACATGGACATGGGAGGCCTAGCAGCTCCACGTGCAGGAGTGACCTTATCCACAGCAATGGTCTCGGGCACTTCCTCGGTTTCAGTATCCGGAGGAAAATCAATAACTGGCGTCAGTGTGGTCTCCGGTACCGGAGGTATCGGTAATGCGGTGTCTTCGGTTCGGAGCGGTGAAATAACCGCCTCAGAGGGAACCGGGGCACTCGCGGTAGGTTTTGGCGTGGTGTCGGCGGAAGACGCGGGCCGAGGATGTTGGTCCCGGTCTTTTCGGTTTTTAGGAGTCTGCGATGTCGGTAAATCCGACGGCATCGTGTAATCGAATTTTTCACCGAAAAAGTCTTCAGCGAACTCCGCCTGGCGCCTGAGAGTGCGCTTATTGAAGCGAGCACAGGCGGCACAGGCCGAGACGTCGTGGTCTGGGCCAAGGCAAGGAAGGCAGTAAGAATGGAAATCCTTATGAGGTATTTGTTTACCACAAGACAAACAATTATTAACTTTTTCAGTAATTTCTGACATCGGCTGAGGCAAGAAAAGGTCCCCAACGGGGTACTTAGCTTTTTTGATGACTTCGGATCGAAGAATACAGGAGCTGACCGACTGGCACTTGCGAACTGCTTCTGCTTCGGGCACCGCGCGGCAAGAAAGACTGAAGAAGATGGTGTCGGCTGATGCTCATGTACTCCTGCCGCTCTGACGTCGGAGAGAAATGCGACATCAGCCGACGTCGGACCCAGACTTTGGAATCCGGCCGACCGAGGGCTGCCTGAGGCAGGACAACCCATATGCTATGACTGCAGTTGCATTCTTGAAGGACATCAGCAGGGCTCTGAATTGGTAATGACTGGCTCCCAGGCAAATGAGAAGATGTCTTCTGAACTACCTATCTATTTTGATATCATAGTACACAACATGAAGATCTACAGAGCACATCCAATCATCCTTGTGAAGAAATGGCAGAATGGACTGGATCGTGACCATTTGGAACTTTGCTTTCTTTACAAACTGATTTAAATTGCTTAGATCCAAAATAGGTCTCAGATCCCTTTTTCTTTGGTACTAAAAAGAAACGTGAATAAGGTCCGAATCCTATCTGGTCTGAAAGGACCTTTGGGATGACTTGTCTAGCAACGTCAGGACCTCTTGTGTTGCTGTCTTGCTCTGACTGGGTGGAACATCGGGAAGTTTCTTCCCTTTGGGAGAAGGAAGAAGTGAAAATGGTATGTAATAACCCCTAATTATTATGCTTAGCACTCAAGTATCTTGTGTTATATTTGCCCAGGCATCTGGGTGCAAAGATGATCAACCACAACTGCCTCCAGAATTGGCCAGTTGGGCAGCACTTAAGGAGCAGTGGAAAGGCCTGTCTGAGAAAATCTTGAAAGCCCTGATTTTGCAAACCTCCTCTGCCTCTACAGCAATGTCTGTCACTAAAATTTTCTCCTCTACCTCTGGAGGAATTGTCACACATGTATCTTAGAAAGGACCAGAGATTTGCAGAAAGTAGTTTTGTACCTACCATAAATGTAGATGTTCGAGTGCTCATACAGCTGCAGTCATAACAGATGGGTTATCCTGCAGTCAGGCGGGTCCTCGGTCGGCCGAATTCCAAAGTCTAGGTCCGGCGTTGGTTGTCGTCGCTTCCTCCCTGACGTCAGTGCGGCAGGGGTATAAAAGAGGCAGCCGACGCCATTTTCTTCAGTTTTTCTTGCCCCAGATGTCAGGTGCCCCCAGAAGGAAGGCAAACATAATGTTATGCAAAAATGCAATGTTGATAAATCAAAAACAGTAGTTGCAAGCAAATACACCATAAAAGAGTACCCCAAAAGGTAATATGAAAAGGGTTTGTCATAAGGCCTGTCCTAAGAGGGGTTGGAGGGAGGGAAACCTGGACTGCAGCTGTATGAGCACTCGAACATCTACATTTATGGTAGGTACAAAACTGTACTATGTTCATCGTGCATACAGCTGCAGTCATAACAGATGGGTAGAATCCCAAAGCTAAGTAAGGGTGGTAGGCACTAAGTGGAACTAGGAGGGGCTAGGATGCCCTGCAGGACTGCTGTGGCAAAACCCGCTCTAGATTTAGAGTATAGTGGGAGGTGATAGTGCTTGGAGAAAGTGTGCACTGAACTCCAGGTGGCTGCTTCCAAAATATCCTTGGTAGGGACCCCCTGAGGAAGGCTGCAGAGGTAGCTGTGGCACTGGTGGAGTGGGAGCTGATGCATGCAGGCACAGTTTTTCCATGAAATGAGTAACAAAAGCGTATGCAGTGGGCTATCCATTTTGAAATTGTCCATTTGGAAATAGCCTTTCCTTGAGCACCTGCAGCATAGGACACAAAGAGTTGCTCAGATTTTCTGAATGGCTTTGTCCTGTCCAAATAATAACGAAGTTGTCTGTGAATGTCCAAGGAATGTAGTAGTCTTTCCCCTTTGTTTTGTGGATTAGGATACAAGGTAGGTAAGTGGATAGTCTGATTCAAAGCTACACTGGATACTACCTTTGGCATAAAGGTAGGGTTGGTTCGTAAGGAAACTCTGTCCTGATGGAAAATGATGAATGGTTGCACAGCCATGAGGGCCTGTAACTCCGAAACCCTGCAAGCTGAGGTGATAGCCAGAAGAAAGGCTGTTTTCCATGACAAGTACTGTAACTCTGATGAAGAAGCTGGCTCGAAGGGAGAAAGGGTCAGCTTTTCCAATACGAAGTTGAGGTCCCAAGCAGGGACTGTTAGTTTCCTTGGGGGTTTTATATTCTTTGCCCCTCTGAGGAACTGCCTTAAGAGAGGATGAGAGAATAAAGGAGGATCTGTGTTGTATTGTGCAGAAATGGCTGAAGCGTGGATCTTGATGGAGAAGGAAAGTCCATTGTTTAACATCTCAGCTAGGTACTGTAAAATTTGAGGTATATTTATTACCCAAGGATTCTGTCCCTTTTGATTCCAGGCACAAAATCGTTTCCATTTGGCGGAGTAGGCCTTTCTAGTTGAAGGTCTTCTGGCCTCCAAGATGACATCCTGCACCTCCTTGGAGAGGAGAAACTTGGGAAATCAAGGAATTCTCCATGCAGCTAGATTTAGAGTTTTGAGATGGCTGTGAAGAGTTTTGTAGTTGTGCTGGGACAACAGAAGAGGGACTAGAGATAGGATCCATGGTGGGGAATGTGTCAGGCTCTTCAGGAGCGGATACCAGTGTTGCCTTGGCCAGTCTGGAGCAATGAGAATCATTTTTGGCCTCTTTGCTCTGGCTTTCAATAGAACTTTGGGCAGCAGAGGAAGAGGTGGGAAGGCATAGACTGTCAATGTTGCCCAATTGAAGGAAAATGTGTCCACTTTCCAGGCCTGTGGATGATAGGCCCTTGAACAAAATGTTTTCAACTGGCAATTTCTGTGGGTAGCAAAGAGATCTATGTCTGGCTGTCCCCATGCCAGAGTTATCTTTGTGAAAATTTGAGGATACAACTTCCATTCGTATAGATCTGTCATATTTCTGCTTAGGTTGTCTGCCAGTGTGTTTTCCTTCCCTGGCAGGAATTCTGCCTGTAGTTGAATTTTCAATTCCAGTGCTGTGTTCCATAGGGTCACGGCTTGCCTGCACAGGGGGTATGAATGAGTTCTCCCCTGTTTCTTTATGTACCACATCACTGTGGTGTTGTCTGTCCTTATCAATAGCTGGCCTGGATGCAGTAGGTCTTTGAAGGACATAATAGCCTTTTGCACGGCTAGCATTTCCTTTTGGTTGATGTGAAGGAGCTTCTCTTTTCGTGCCCATTTTCCCTGAATGCACTGATTTGTCATGTGTGCTCCCCATGCGTAGTCTGAGGCGTCTGTTGTGATTATTTGAGTTGCTTGAGGTACACAGAAAGGAAGACCTGTGTTTCTTTGGCAAGCTTGAGCCCACCACATAAATTCCTTTTGAAGGCATGGAATGAGTGGTATAATTGCTTCCAAGCTGTGGCTGTGTTGAGACCATAAGTTTTTTGGTACCATTGAAGTTTCCTCATATGCAGCTTTGCACATGGGATAAGTAGGATGCAAGATGCCGTGAATCCCAGAGCTTGCAGGACTTTCCTTGCAGTTAGCCTGGTGTAAGTTGCCATTTTTCGGAAGTATTGAGACAGTTGCCCTCGCTTGTCTGACGTGAGGTAGGCCATCTGGGTGGTTGTATCCAAGTTGGCACCCAGGAAATTTATTTGTTGAGAGGGTATTAGTTTTGATTTCTTTTTGTTGACTGTGTATCCCAGGAAGTTCAACAGTTTTATTACAAACGCCAGGTGCTGCAGTAGTATGTCCTTGCTGTCTACTTGGATCAGGCAGTCGTCCAGATATGGGTAGATTTGTATCCCTTGTAGTCTGCAGAAGGCGATTACTGATGACAGGCATTTCGTAAACACTCCAGGCGCAGTAGATAAGCCAAAGGGCAATGCAGAGAATTGGTAATGGGTTGAACCTGCAAGAAATATGAGGTATCTTCTGCATTCTTGTCTGATAGGGACATGCAGGTACCAGCCAAGACTCCTTGCCCAGCATGGGAAGAAGCTGCTGTAATGTGAACATCTTGAATTTTGGCACCTGTAGATATGTGTTTAGGACGGATAGGTCTAAGACAGGTCTCCAATCTTTGTCTTTCCTTGATACCAGGAATAGTCTGGAATAAAACCCTTGACCTTGTTCTTTTGCAGGTACCTCTTAAATTGCTTTCATGTCCATGAGAGCTGAAATTTGTTTTTGTGCTTCTGCCCTTTGATTTTGTGGCAGGTTTTGCATGCCTCTCATTTTTGGAAGGGTGTGAAAGTGGAACCTGTAGCCTCTGTCTATAATGTCCAGAATCCATTTGTCTTTTGTAACAATATGCCAATTTTTTGAGAATAATGTCAGTTTTCCACCCAAAGGTGCTGCCATTAAAGCTTTGCTTGGCAGGTGTAGGGGGAAGTCATTGTGTCTGTTTTCTAAAAGACTGTGATCTATCTTCTCCACCTCTTTGGGTTGGTGCTTGCCACTGTCTGGCTCTGAAAGATCCTTGAGGTTGTCCTCTACCCCTTGGATGCCTGTATCTGCCCCTTTGAGGTCTGTCCGTGGCTGGAAAGGACCAATTTTTTGAAGGCCAGTTTCTGCTGAAACGTGGAAGCTGTACCTGCAGGAAATCTTTCACTGTTTGCATTGATTTCGCTTTTTCCTCCATTTTCTTTAGCACCTCCTCTGCTTTAACACCAAACAATACATCTTTTTGAAGAGGTGCATCTAATAATTTAGCTTTGACATGATCTGGTAAGGTCTGCTCTTTGAGCCAAGCATGCCTACATATAACAGACCCCGTAACAGCAGCTCTACATGAGGCCTCTAAAGCATCAAAACCACACTGCAAGGTATGTTTACCCACTTGCTCTGCACCATGCAACAAATCCTGCAACTCTTAAATCTGGTTGTTCTGGTTGTGTCATTTTGCTTTTCAGCCGAGATATCAAAAACTGTTGATACTTTAACATATGGAAATGACAGTTTAATGCCCTCATGGTTAAAGTGGCCGAGGTGTACACCTTTTTCCCCCACCTTTCTAAAGATCTGGAATCTCTCTCTCTCTGAAGGTAATGGGTTTTTAGCAGGAGAGGCCTTAATTCCCTTGGGATCCTGTGAAATAGTTTCTGGGTCAGCAGTATGGCTTTTATATAAGAACTGGTGAGAATCAGGAACCCGGTAATACCTGTCTGGTTTAACAGGAGCTGGAGGCAAAGAATCAGGATTAAGGCTGGCTTCTGTGTACACATCATCCAATATATCTAAAACAGGAGGGATAGCCAGAAGCCTATGCTGGGGGAGCAGAAGAAATTCCCTGAGCCTTTTCTTGGAATCTGAGTAATCTTGGCCTTCGCAGTGAAAGTGTTCCCTCAATGTATGCAGGGTTTCCCCAAAAGAGAAGTCCTCAGGGGGGGAGAGACTCCTCTGCATCAGAGTCTTCGAATGGAGAATAGGCACAATCCTGGTCCTCAGATAGTTCTGAGGTAATAGAAGCTTGATCTGAGGAAGGGTAGTCTTCCTCTAATCTGGGCCTTTTGTCAGAGGGGGGTTGAGAACCCCTGATAACAGTAATCAAATCCTCAGCCATTTTAAGCATCTGTTTTTTAGGGGAGGAACCTGTTTCTTGGTTTTCATGGCTGTTTTAGATTTAGTGAAGGCTTTAATAGAGAAGGAGGAAGGCCTGAAGACCCCTTGAGAAATGGCAGGCCTGTCTAAATTCTGAGTTTCCCCGCCAAGAGTGGCATCGGTATCTGTAGTAGGAATGGGGGCCGAGGAGCCTGCGACCTCGGGTACTGAAGACACCGGTAATGCATTGTCATCGGTACTCAGGGGCTGTGTAGGCGCCTCGCTGATTATCAGAGAACCGGTAGTCGGCCTTAGCGTGCTATCAGTAGGTGGTGCGGACCTCGTATGCCCGTCCTTATCTTTGCGTTTTTTGCTCAAAACTGGAGTCTGAGTATCCGACGACATAATATAATTAAATTTTTTGCCAAAAAAGTGAAGGGCAAACTCCGCCCGACGCTTAATAGTGCGTTTGTTGAATCTAGCACAAAAATGGCAGGCTGAGACGTCGTGGTCTGGGCCTAAGCAAGGTATACAGTAAGAGTGGAAATCCTTATGCGGTATTTGCTTCCCACATGAAATGCAATTATTAACTTTGTCCGACATCGGTCTGAGGAAAGAAAAGTTTCCCCAATGGGGTACTTGGCTTTCAAGAAGACTTCGGCTGAAATACTTTCGTAAATCTCAGAAGCTGGCCGACCGGCACTTGCGAACTGCTTCTGCTTCGGGCACCGCGCGGCAAGAAAGACTGAAGAAAATGGCATCAGCTGCCTCTTTTATACCCCTGCCGCACTGATGACAACCGACGCCGGACCTAGACTTTGGAATTCGGCCGACCGAGGACCCGCCTGACGGCAGGATAACCCATCTGTTATGACTGCAGCTGTATGCACAATGAACATCCACATCTTCTTGCCACCTCTCTGATTCCTAGAAAAGGTTTGTTAAGGCATAGAAAACTTGATCTCTACTTCAGAGTCTTTCCCTCTTGCTTACTGAGGGCCAATGTCTCTAACTGATGGCCCAAACGGGGATGTGCCAGAGTGCATTACTAAAAGATATTTTAAAAGGTTCTGCAAAGTCACAAAGCTGCATCCAGGCATGTCTCCTTATGGCAATGCCGGAACTGGCAGCTCATGAGGTGCCTTCAGCTGTGAGAGAGATCAACCTCATTGAAGCACTGGATATGGACAAAACAGTGGCCAATTGAGAGGATGTTCTTTTGAAGCCCTCAACAGACATGGACTCGGAGTATTTGAAAGTTCCTTGGTCAAATCTCTCTGAAGTCAAGTGAAATGTGCCAGGTAATTAAGTGACCTCAGGGCAAAAGCTGCTGAGGTGAAAATTCACTTTCCAAACCTGTTCAATACTCTAGACTCCCTATTACGTAGCTGGGCAGTAGATATCTGTTCTGCTAGCTGCTCCTTGGTGGCTGATGCCACCACAGCATCTACAGGTCTGTTGGAGGGGAGAGCCAAAAACTTGTTGGTTCTCTTTGGAATGGGTTCAATGGTGTCCAGCTCCTTCCAAGCCTGATGGGCAACTAAATCAGTAGGTTTGTCCACTGGGGAGGGGGGGGGGTGTTAAACCAAGACAGACAAGCCAGAACCAAAAGCTCCTAAAAATACAGTGTCTTCTGGTGAGGGGTTTTGGGAAGACCGACCACCTTTCTGTTTCAGTATCTCTACAATAACTCCAAAGGAGATGTCATCATGCGGTGACCTGAGGGACACCTCCCTTTCATCAAAACCAGTATCCTCTGCAAGAGACTCCAAAGGGGAGTCAATGTGTCTCTTTTTACACAATTCTCTTTCAGTGAACCTCATGCTCTGGGTGAAGTCTTGGAAGAGAGGGAAAGTTCCTCCACAGTAAAGTACAGTTGTGCACACTTACCATAAATGTAGATGTTCGAGTGTATTCACTGTTGCAGTCATTACATTTGGGTAATCTGCTGGCAGGTTGCCCTCAGTCAGCCTGATTAACCAAGTCTTGGGTCCTGCATCGGTTGCTGTCCCTTCTTCTATGACATCAGGTCATCAGGAGTATAAAACATGCAGCAGACGTTATTACTTCAGTTTTTCCTGCCCCATACGTCAGGTGCCCCCCAAATGGGGAGCAAAATATGTTAAATTACAGCAATATACTTCCAATCAAAAGCAAATACACCAAAAAGGCTTTTAAACATAGGAACAGAAGGTAGAGGTATAGTCAGAGAAAAAAACAGGGGTCTGGAGGGAGGGTAACCAGGACTGCAACAATGAATACACTCGAACATCTACATTTATGGTAAGTGTACACAACTGTACTATGTTCTTCGTGTTTCACTGTTGCAGTGATTACACATTTGGGTAGATTCCCAAAGCCAAGTTTGGGAGGATGGATTTATACAGCATTAGGACCAGCTATAAGGCCCTGCAAGACAGCAGTGGCGAAGCCAGCTCTGGATTTAGAGAAAAGTACAGTTTTGTACCTACCATAAATGTAGATGTCCGAGAGGAATGCATCTGCAGTCCTTACAAATGGGTTGTCCTGTCGTCAGGCAGCCCTTCGGTCGGCCGGATTCCAAAGTCTGGGTCTGGCTTTGGCTGGTGTCGCACTTCACTCGACGTCATTGCGGCAGTTATTCGGGTATAAAGGCATCAGCCGACGCCATTTTCCTCAGTGTTTCTTGCCCCAGATGCCAGGTGCCCTCTTGGTAGGCTAAATTTGGACAAATGCCAAAGTTTCCAAATAGTAGAGAGCAAACACACAAAATAAACATGTATATACATATATACAAACAAATACACCATAATAGATCCCCCCCAAGCTAGCTGAAGATTGGTAAGTACCCTAGGAGTACCTCAGAGGGGAAGGAGGGTGGGTAATCCTGACTGCAGATGCATTCCTCTCGGACATCTACATTTATGGTAGGTACAAAACTGTACTATGTCCTTCAAGGATGCATCTGCAGTCCTTACAAATGGGTAGAATACCATAGCTAAACTAGGGGAGGAGGAAATGAGAATATATTATGGTGTAGTCAGGATCCCTTGCAAAACAGCAGTGGCAAAGCCAGCACGGGATCTAGAGTATAGAGGTAAGTTATAATGCTTGGCAAATGTATGCACAGAGGTCCAAGTAGCAGCCTCTATAATGTCCTTGGTAGCCACTCCTCGTAAGAAAGCTGTGGTAGTGGCTGTGGCCCTTGTGGAGTGAGGCCTGATGTTCTCTGGAGATTCTTTCCATGGTAGGAGTAACAAAGTCTAATGCAATTTCCTATCCATTTGGAGATTGTCTGTTTAAAAATTGGTTTTCCTTCTTTTCCTGTTGCATAAGCTACCAGAAGCTGGTCAGTTTTTCTATTGTTTTTTGTCCTGTCCAGGTAGTAGCGTAATTGCCTGTGTACATCCAAGGTATGTAAGAGCTTTTCTCCCCTGTTCTGTGGATTGGGGAAAAATGTAGGAAGGTGGATAGCCTGATTTAAAGAGACTCTGGATACCACCTTAGGCATAAATGTAGGATTTGTTCTCATGGACACTATCTTGATGGAAGATCAGGAAGGGTTGTACTGCCATTAATGCTTGTAGTTCAGAGACCCTTCTTGCTGAAGTTATTGCCAGCAGGAAGGCAGTCTTCCAGGATAAGTATTGCAAGTCTGCTGTAGCTGCTGGCTCGAAAGGAGGTAGTCAGTTTTTCTAGCACAAAGTTCAAGTCCCATGCTGGCAATGGAGGTTTCCTGGGAGGTTTTACATTTTTAATTCCCCTCAGAAACTGTCTGAGCAGAGGATGCGAGAAGACAGGAGGATCCAAGCTGTATTGTGCTGAAATAGCTGATGCATGTATCTTGATGGAGGAATAGGACAGGCCTGTGTGGTAGAGCTCAGCCAAGTACTCCAGGATGTTGGCTATGTTCACCAGTGTCACATCTTGCCCTTTTGCAGCACTCCAGATGAGATATCTTTTCCATTTTGCTGCATAATTCTTTCTTGTTGAAGGTCTACGAGCCTCCAGGATTATGTCCTTAACCCTTTGGGATAAATTTGGGTTAATTTCTGTCATGTAATGTTCCAGGCAGTTAGCTGCAGAGTTTTTAGGCTTGGATGCAGAATGTTGTAGTTGTTCTGTGTCAGCAGTAATGGGATCAGGGGTAGTTTCCATATTTGTTCCCGGGACATGCTCCTCAGTAGTGGGTACCAATGTTGTCTTGGCCAGTCTGGGGCTATCAGAATGATCCTCGGACGTTCCTCTTTGATCTTGAGAAGCACCTTGTGCATCAAAGGAAGTGGTGGGAATGCGTATGCTGTCAGGCTTTTCCAACTGAAGGATAGGGAGTCAACCTTCCAAGCAAGTGGGTGGTAAGTCCTTGTGCAGAATTTCTTCAACTGGTGATTGTATGGGGATGCAAACAAGTCTATTTGTGGTAATCCCCATTTTCTTGTGATGGCTTTGAAGATGTCCGGATGCAGCATCCATTCGTGGGCATCTGTTGTAGTTCTGCTTAATATGTCTGCTAGAATGTTTTCCTTCCCTGGTACATAAATTGCCTGTAACTGAAGGTTGTAACTCAGAGCCACATCCCATAGGTCTAGTGCCAGCCGGCATAGGGGTATGAGTGTGTGCCTCCCTGTTTGTTGATGTACCACATAACTGTGGTGTTGTCTGTCCTTATCAACAGCTGGCCTTCGTGGAGAAGAGGTCTGAATGCCTGGATTGCCAATTTTACTGCCATCATTTCTTTTAGATTTATGTGCAGATGCAGTTGGTCTTGAGTCCATAGGCCTTGAATGCACTTGTCCATCATGTGTGCCCCCCAACCGAGGTCTGAGGCATCTGTCGTGATAGTTTGTCTTGGATGACTTTTGCTGAAGGGCAGTCCTGTGTTTGATTGACAGGCCTGAGCCCACCATAAGAACTCTTGCTTCAGGCATGGGATCATTGGAATTTTGGTTTCCAGGCTGTGCTTGTGCTGAGACCACAAATTCTTTAGGTACCACTGTAGCTTTCTCATATGAAGCCTGGCATGAGGGACCAGAATTATGCAGGATGCCATGAAGCCTAGAGCTTGTAACACTTTTCTTGCAGTTAGATGGCTCTGCTTTGTTAATGCCAAGAAATAGAGAGGAAGTTGTTCTTTCTTTTCTGCAGTTAGAAATGCCATTTGTTTTGATGTGTCCAGTTCTGCACCCATAGGTTCATAGGTTCATACTAGGCTATCTGCCCGAGGGCATTTATAAGCCTAGCCCATTGTTTTGTGGCTTACGCCACCCCTTTAGTATGGGGAACTATACCCATTATTTTGCTGTGCCTCTGTCGAGCAGTGACACTGAGGTAATTCCTGGGGTATATCTGCGATCTCCCATCCATTGGTCAAGATTTCTCTTGAACAAGGCCAGCGAGGTGCTCTGCCTCACATGTACCGGGATTTTGTTCCACAGCATAGGGAGTCTTTGGGTGATGAATCTATCTCTCCAGCACGTCCTATTAATAGCAGTGTCGAGGTTTAAGTCTCCCGCCCTTGTGGCTCTGATGGATCTAGATTTTTTGAGGTGAAGCATATTCATCAAATCTGGGTTTGACATGGCCTTGTATGTTAGGCAAAGGTCACCTCTGAGCAGCGTGGCGACTGAATAGAGCTGGAGTTCTTTCAGTCGGGCAGCATAGGACAGATTTTGAGACCCTTTATCCTTTTGGTGAGGAACTTTTGTGGCCTCTCCAGCTGCTGCAAGTGCCGGGTCAGATACATTCCGAATGGGGCATTGTACTCAATCATTGGTCTGATGAGTGATGAGTAAAGGGAGACTATGACCTCCCTTGATCTAGATGAGAATCCCTTCATGATAAGGTGGGCAATGTAGAAGGACTTCCTAACTACTTTAGCTACATGGGTGTCGAATGACAGACTACTATCAACCTGGGTCCCCAGGTCCCTGATAACTTCTTCTGTGCTCAGTGGATTGCCACCTATTTGGTAGCTAGGGGTAACCTTGTTTTTCCGAAGGGTATGACTATGCATTTTTGGCATTTAACTTTAGGCCATGGCTCTGGCACCAGTTATCCGTTTCTGTGAGACCCTTCTGAAGGATATCTGTGTCAGATGTGTTTTCTACTATGGCGCCAGTTTGCAGTCATCTGCAAACTTTGTCAGCCATAACCCTCCTGTGTTTGCTTGTACTTGGAAAAGTAGATGCCAAACAAGAGTGGGCCCAGGACTGAGCCCTGTGGGACACCACTTGTGACAGGCTTTGAGTCTGACATGGCGCCAGCAACTCTGACCCTGTGGGTTCTGTCACTCAGCCAGTTTGCAAACCATCTTGTGATGTATGGGTTAACATTTAAGCTGATGAGTTTTTCAATGATACCCGAGTGGGGTATTGTATCAAGGCCTTAGCCAGATCGAGGTAGGCTGTATGGACTGCCTTTCCTCATCAATGGCTTTGGTGACTGTTTCAAAAGTCAACCAAGTTTAAAAGGCATGATCTGCCTTTGACAAAGCCAAACTGGGTTGGATCCAAAGTCTGCAAATTCCTATGTTTTTATTTATGAGGTCCATTATGATCCTCTCCATGGCTTTGCAGATAAGGCTTGTCAAGCTAATGGGCGGTAATTTCCAGGGTCTGTGGAGGCACCGCCTTTGTGAAGTGGGACCACAGTTGCAGTGCGCCACTCCTGGAGTGCGTATCCAGAGGTAAGACTTTGATTAAACAGCTGTCCTAGCTGTGGGTTTAATTCCTCATTGAGTTCGTGGAGCACACAGCCGGGGACACCATCGGGTCCCATGGATGCTGTGTTTTTGCTTTGGAGAGAGCAGTTCTCACTTGGGCTGGAGATGTTTGGGGGCTGCACTCATTTGGTATAGATATCTCTCCTTTGGGGAGGGGAGAAGTTTGCACTGAACCTGTCAGCCAGTATGTTGGCAATGTCTGTAGGATCAGTAATCTTCACATCATTTTGAACTAGTTCTGAGCATATCTGGGAGTTTCCTCCTAGGTTTCTAACATAGCTAAAGAAGGCCTTATGATTGTCTTTTGAGTCTTTAGCTATTTTTCTCTCGAAATTTGCTTTGGATGATTTTATGAGAGCTCTTAGTTTTTTACTTATAGTGATCAAGGGTGTCTTACCTTTTAAGGATTTTGCTCTATCTTGTAGTAGCTTCCTCCTTTTGTTGTAGAGTTTGTTTATGGCTGGGGTCCACCAGACTGGACGCTTGCCTTTGGTACAAAGAGTCTTTGTTTTGCTTGGGATTGCCTTATCCATGCAGTCCTGCAGGTGCTGGTAGAAGGCGTTTGTAAGTGATTCAGCGGCTTGAGTATTGTTTTCCGCCGGCTCGGGGGCCTGAAAGGAGACCACACTAGTCTTTAGAAGTGTGAAGTCGGCTTTTGAGAAGTTCTTTACTGTGGTCTTTTTATTTCAGGTGGGGTGGGATGAGGACCTCCAGCGAGATTAGTTTGTGATCTGATCTCACCAGTGAGGGGTATACTTCCGGTGTTGAACATTGTGCTCCCATGTTCGTGATGATGAGATCAAGTATGTTATCTCCTCTTGTGGGGATGGTGACTAGTTGTTCCATGGCATTTGAGTTTATGAATTCCAGGAACTTTTGGGTTAGGGTGTTTGGGCTTGAGTAGTGTTCCCAGTCTATATTAGGGTAATTGAAGTCACCTAGTATGATGGTGTTTGGTGATACATTTATCCCCTCTAGTGTTTTCAGGAAGGCCATGTGAGTTTCCTGAGTTTGTGAGGGTGGCCTGTAACATGCTACAATTTGCAGAGCAGTCTTGCCTATGGTTAATTGCACCTTAATGGTCTCCGATGCATCGTGCGTTGCCACCAGTCTTGAGGTGTGGGTGTCCTTGATGAATATGGATACCCCCCCTCCTTTCTTGGTATTGTCCGGATTTTGGGGCCGGAACGCATGATATGAGGTAAAACCTGATAGCGCTGGGGTGCTCTCAGGAGCCTTGAACCAGGTTTCTGTCACAGCACAGACATCGATGTTCTCCATACTGAGAAGGGCCTCGAAAAGTGCATTTTGAGATTTAGACTTCTGGCATTGAGCAGCATTACCCTTAGTTTTTTCCTTTTTGTGTTCTAGGGTGGTAGGTTTAGAATTTGAGCCTTGCCTAAAAAGGCACTATGGGGTGGCAAGAGCCTTTGCCAATATCCGGAATCCCAGGGGTGACAGGTGCAAGCCGTCCCTTGCTAAGCAGCGTGGCTTGTCCAGCATGTCATCCCAGGCAGACAGATACTGGATCCCCTTGAATGACACCAGTGTTTAAGCCAATTGTTAAAGCTGATCATCTTATCTCTGTATTGTGGCATCATTCTTGGTGAAGGTAGGATACTGCTCAAGGTCAGGGTCATACCTGCCTGGGCTACATAATCAGAGAGCTCCTCAATGTCTCTTTTCATGTAGTCCAGGAGGTAATGCCTCAGGTCGTTTACACCAGCGTGGACAATGACTGAGTCATATTTGTACCGGCTGTTGAGAGACCTGAGTGCTTGCGTTATGTGGCGGATTCTAGCGCCCGACAGGCAGCTTACTGTGACCTTCTCCTTACTCAGTCTGGTGAGCGGGACATCAGTGTGTCTGACTATGGAGTCACCAATGACTAGTGTGTCTGGCATTGTGTTTGGCCTTAAGGGCTGTGACTGTTTGACACTCTGACTGTGAGGTCTATGTGTTATTGGTGTTGTGTTCTGAGGTGGTGGCTGTTTGGGTGTCTGCTTTGGTGACCTTTGCTGTTTTGGTAGATGTTTGTTCCGAGCCTCCAGTATGTCTTTGTGTGTTTATGTGTATGATTTGAGGTTGTAATGGTACTATGTGAGACTGGGTCTATAGTGTGTGTGGTAACCTTCTCCTCCTGACTGGTCTTGCCAGTCCTATGTTGAGAGAGCTCAGCCACCAGTTTGGCCGTATAGTTGCATCTCTCGCATGTATTTGTGTTTTGTGGGAGGAGGAAAGGGTTGTCTGTGTACATGAGGCAATTGAAACATTGCCTCAATATTCCCAGGTTCACCAGCTGAGCAGGAGAGGACACTAGCAACTGATCCTCGACATGCTAGAAGGGTAGACGAAAAACTTTAAAAAAGATTCCGGAGACGTGGGTGACCGAGAAATGGGGTTGCCTTTTGGGGTACTATCTATGACAAGAGTGCCGTATCAAGGTAATAAGTACTGTAGGAGCAAGTGCTAGGTTTAATAGATAGAGAATAGTCTACTTGGAGTCAAGTAGAGTTGATCTTTTAGTTATAGGATACGCTGATTTGATCAGTAGTATAGTTCGAGGAAGGTAGTTTTAAGGAAAATTTGAAGAGTGGACTTTAGGTAGCCGAATAGTTTAAACCTGCTTAACCGGCACTGCCCTAGTGTGCAACAGTGGCAGCTCGCTCTAAATCGTCTAAATCGCTAACGCGTTTAGCTGCTTTTATACCAGGGGCTGGAAAAAGCTAGAAACTGGCCCAAAACGACCAATAAACTACTAGTTACTGGCTGAAACCTCACAAAACTGGACAAAAGGCAGCTCAATGCTTCCCACTCCCACTGGTAAGCAAGGTAGCTTCCTTCCCCAAATAAGGCAAGGAAACAGTACACAGGAACTACAACCAAAGCCCAGGAATCAGCAACTCTGAAACTGGACTAAACTAGTAAAGCAGGAAAAACAAGAGATATTTTTTTTTTATTTTTTTTTTCACAAAACAGGCAGAAACAGGTACAGCAAACACTTATAAATGCTATGAATCAGCTACTACAGCTTACACAGAAGAATTTGCTACAAATACAGTCAAATACTAACAAACAAGGATTCCAAGTGCAATATTAAGTTAAATGCAGTAAAAACAGCTTCAATGTAACAGAAAGGCAGGCGAAATACAGTTGCTAGGTATTCAGATGTGGAAAGCAACAAAAAATATACTTAGTATCAAGAAAAGTCGCTTATTCAGCTCTCTGCAGCCTGGATTACTCTGCTGGCCCAGAAAGGTTATCATTTGGGATGGAATCAGCCTTGACTTTTTTGTATTGACTGTGTATCCCAGGGCTTGTAGCCGGTAGATGACTCTTTGTAAGTCTTCTGTTAATTTGTTTTTGTTGTCCGCTTGTATCAGGCAGTCGTCCAGGTAGGGATAGATTTGAATTCCCTGAAGTCTGCAATGAGCGATTACTGATGCCAGGCATTTCGTGAACACTCTGGGCGCAGTAGATAAACCAAAGGGCAATGCTGAGAATTGATAATGCTCTGATCCTGCAAGAAATCTGAGGTATCTTCTGCAAATTGGTCTTGTGGGGACGTGCAGGTATGCCTCCTTGAGATCTAGAGTTACCAGCCAAGACTCCTTGCCCAGCATGGGAAGAAGCTGCTGTAGAGTCAGCATTTTGAATTTTGGAACAATGAGGAATGTGTTTAGAGCGGACAGATCTAGAATAGGCCTCCATTTGTTTTCTTTTCTTGGTACCAGGAAGAGCCTGGAGTAAAATCCCTTCCCTTGCTCCATAGATGGTACCTTTTCCACAGCTCTCATTCTTAATAATTGAGATATTTGTTTTAGAGCTTCTGCCCTTTGAGTAGGTGGTAGGTTTGGCATTCCTCTCTTTCATGGTAGAGTATGGAAATGGAACCTGTAACCTTGGTCTATAGTTTGCAAAATCCATTTTTCTCTTGTAATGCAGTGCCAGTTTCTTGAAAATAAGGTTAGCTTTCTGCCTAAGGGTGATTCTAGTTGTTCCCTGGTAGGCGGTGCCACCGCCAAGTCACTGTGATTGAGTTGTTGTAGTGGTGGTGGCTGTATCCGTGCCTCGTTGGTTGTTAGCCTGCCACTGGCGACCCCTGTAGGCACCTCTGGATTGGTTTCTGCCTCTAGAGCGCCTATTCCTGCCTCCTTGTGCCTTAGAGGATTCCAGAAAGGACCAATTCTTGGAGGGCCAATTCCTGCTAAACCTAGGAGGTTGAACTTGTAAGAAATCTTTTACTGTCTGCACAGATTTTGCTTTCTCTTCCATCTTTTTCAGAACCTGCTGTGCGGGGGCACCAAATAAATTGACCTTGTCCATAGGTGCATCCAAAAGCTTAGATTTGACATGGTCTGGTAATGCCTGTTCTTTCAACCATGCATGCCTCCTGATAACTGTGCCCGTCATGGCTGATCTAAAGGAAGCCTCCAGTGCATCATAGCCACATTTTAAAGAATGGTTACTAACCTGCTGTATGTTATGTAACATTTCTTGAACATACTTTTATCTAAAGATTCTTCAGAGGACAGCTTTTTAGTCAACTGGTCAAGCATAAACTCTTGATATTGAATCATATGAAATTGGCAGTTCAAAGCTCTAGCTGACAAAGTAGCAGAGGTGTAAACTTTTACCCCATCTCTAAGGACCTGGATTCCCTTTCAGAGGGGAGGGGGTTTTTAGAAGAAGTAGCTGCTACAGCTTTAGGGCCCTGGGAGATAGTCTCTGGATCTGCAAAAGGGGCCTTATATAAGTGGTGATGAGTGTCCGGGACCCTGTAGTACCTATCTGGTTTAGCAGGAGCCGGAGGTAAAGTATCAGGAGAAATGCAAGCATCATTAAATGCATCATCAACAACAGATAGAATTGGAGGAATAGCTAAAGGCCTATGCTATGGTAAGTGTAGAAAGGTCCTAAGCCTTTTTCTTGAGTCTGAGAAATCTTGGCCCTGCCACTGAAATTGTTCCCTCATAGCATGTAAGGTTTCCCCAAAGGAAAATTCCTCAGGAGGAGAGGCTGAAGGGATGGACTTCCTCAGCATCGGAGTCTTCGTAAGGAGAATAAGAAGCCTCAGGAGGATCTGAATGTTCTGAATCATCAGAAGAATCATCTGTGGCTACTGGCTCAGGGGGCTCTGCTCTAGGCCTCTTTTCTGGAGGAGGGAGAGAGGCCCTGTCTGGATGAGGCTGGGATCCACGGATTAAAGTGATGAGATCCTGAGCCAAAGAAAGCATATGGGAGCTGGTGCTGGGCCTGTGAGAGGGGGGCTTGGCAGGCACAGGTTTGGAAGTTTTGGCTGCTTTAGCCCTGGCAAAGGCCTTAATAGACATAGCTGGAGGAGGATTAGCAGCACCACGTGCAGGAGTAGAAATATCTAGTGGAATGGTGTCTGATAAATCCTGTGAAATCGCAACAGAAGGCTGGATTTCAGAAGCCGTTTCTACCAGAATAGAAGAGGCCTCGGTAGAAGGTAAGTTATCGGCTGAAGAAAGAACCGTTTGCTCGGTTTCGGCCGAAACCGAGACACTCGTGGATTGCTTAGCCGCGGTTTCAGCTGAAACCGTGGACCGCGAGTGTCGGTCCTTTTCTTTGCATTTTTTAGTTATTTGCATAGTCGGAGGATCCGACGGCATAATGTAGGCAAAATCGGAGCCGAAAATCTGTTCAGCAAAGTCCGAGCGACGTCTAAGCGTCCGCCGGTTAAAAGAAGCACAGGCTAGACAAGCTGCTACGTCGTGGTCTGGGCCTAAACAATGTATGCAATAGGAGTGGAAATCTTTATGAGGTATGTTTCCCACAAGATAAACAGTTATTAACTTTCTCTGACATCGGCTGAGGCAAGAAAGAGTCCCCAACGGGGTACTTAGCTTTATGGAAGTCTTCGAAGTAGTATTCGGTAGTAGTAATCTCTGGATCTGACCGACCGGCACTTGCGAACAGCTTCTGCTTCGGGCGCCACGCGGCAAGAAAGACTGAGGAAAATGGCGTCGGCTGATGCCTTTATACCCGAATAACTGCCGCAATGACGTCGGGTGAAGTGCGACACCAGCCGAAGCCAGACCCAGACTTTGGAATCCGGCCGACCGAAGGGCTGCCTGACGACAGGACAACCCATTTGTAAGGACTGCAGATGCATCCTTGAAGGACATCTTGGTAAATGGTAATGCTTGGTATGAATTGAACTCCAGGTAGCAGCTTCTAGAATATCCCTGGTAGGAACACCTCTGAGAAAGGCTGTAGATGGAGATGCAGCCCTGGTGGAATGAGAGCTGATCCCCTGGGGGAAGAGGCTTTCCATGATGCTTGTAGCAGAAATGAAAGCAATGGCTTATCCATTTAGAAATGGTTTGTTTTGAAATAGCCTTTCCCTCTGCCCCTGCAGCAAATGTCACTAGATGTTGTTCAGATTTTCTTCGAGTTTTACTTCTGTCCAAATAAAATCTCAGTTGTCTGTGCACATCCAATGAATGCAGAATCCGTTCCCCTTTGTTCTGTGGATTGGGAAAGAAAGTTGGCAAATGAATGGACTGATTAAGAGCCACACTAGATATCACCTTGGGCATGAAGGATGGATTGGTCCAGAGTGACACCCTGTCCACATGAAAAATGATGAAAGGCTCCACTGCCATAAGGGCCTGTAACTCAGATTTCCTTCTAGCTGAAGTAATTGCCAGAAGGAAGGCTGTTTTCGAAGAAAGAAATTTTAAGTTTGCAGTAGCAGCTGGCTCGAAAGGTGGCAGTGTGAGTTTTTCCAATACAAAGTTAAGGTCCCAGGCAGGGGTTGGAGCTCTCCTGGGTGGTCTCAAGTTCTTGGCCCCTCTGAGGTACTACTTGAGCAGAGGATAAGAGAAGAGGGGAGGTTCTGTGTTATAATGAGCTGAAATGGCTGAGGCGTGTATTTTAATGGAGGAGAAAGACAGGCCCTTGTGAAGCATCTCAGTTAAATATTGTAAAATCTGAGGTAAATTGGACGCTGCTGTGCTTATTCCTTGAGATTGATTCCAAGCTCAGAATCTTTTCCATTTGTCAGCATAAGATTTTCTAGTACTAGGTCTTCTGGCCTTCAATATGACATCCATCACAGGTTTGCTGAAGGATGTTAAGGGTGAATTTAAGTGATTAGCCAAGCTGCAAGGTTCAATGTAGGGAGCTGAGGGTGCAGAATCTGATTCTCCTGCTGAGACAGTAAGGAAGGTGTCTGAGGCAGGTGCCATGGGGGTATTAGAGACACACTGCACAGGAGCAGGTACCAGCGTTGGCGTGGCCAGTCTGGAGCAATCAAAATCATTTTTGGTCTGTCCTGTTTGACTTTTAGTAGGACTTTGGAGAGCAGAGGGGGAAAGGCGTAGACTGATTAAGTTTTTCCAGCTAAAGGACAGAGCATTCACTTTCCAGGCTTTTTTGTGTGGAGTTCTTGTGCAAAATGTGTCCAACTGGTAATTCTGGGGGGAGGCAAATAGATCTATGTCTGGGCTCCCCCATTTGCTTGTCAACATGTTGAAAATCTGTGGTTCCAGTTTCCATTTGTGTGGGTCCATGAGATTTCTGCTTAGATCATCTTCCAGAATATTCAGCTTGCCTGGCAGGAATTGAGCTTGTAGTTGTACTTGGTAGCTCAAGGCTGTGTTCCACAATGTCCTGGCTAGTCTGCAGAGGGGGTAGGAATGTGTACCACCTGCTTGTTTATGCACCACATAACCATGGTGTTGTCCCGTCTTTACCATTAGTTGTCCTGGATGAAGGTAGTCCTTGAAGGCTGTCAAAACATTTTGTACAGCTAGCATTTCTTTCTGATTGAAATGTAGGTACATTTGATTTGGGCTCCATTTGCCCTGAATGCACTTCCCTATCAGATGAGACTCCCACGCATAGTCTGATGTGTCTGTAGTCAGGGTTTGGATGGCAGGGGGTGGTGTGAATGGCAGTCCCTTGTTTTGGTGGCACACCTCTGCCCACCATAGGAACTCTAGGCATAGACAAGGCACGATAGGAATCATTGTTTCCAGGCTATGACAATGTTGACTCCATAAACTTTTTAAGAAACACTGAAGGTTCTTCATATGCAGTCTTGCATATGGAATTAGAAGAATGCAGGAGGCCATGAACCCCAAGGCTTGCAGTATTTGTCTTGCAGATAGGGTTTTTGTGGCCACCTGTTTGAAGTAAGTCACCAAATGAATTTGCTTTTCTGGCGTGAGGAAAGCCACCCGGGCAGTTGTATTCAAGCTTGCACCCAGAAATGTATTTTTTTTTTGAGAGGGTACCAGTTGTGATTTCTTTTCGTTTATGGTGTACCCTAGACAAGTTAGAACCCTTTTTACAAACGCCAGATGTTGTATAAGTATAGCCTGGTTTTCTGCCTGAATTAGACAATAGTCCAGGTATGGATATATTTGAATATTTCTTTGGCTGCAACATGCAATTACTGGAGCCAGGCACTTTGTGAATACCCTAGGCGCAGTAGACAAGCCAAAGGGCAGTGCAGAGAACTGATAATGCAAGTAGCCTACTTTGAAGTGTAGGTATCTTCTACAAGATTCCCTGATTGGGATATGCAGGTAAGCTTCTTTTAAATCTAGAATTGCCAACCAGGCATCCTTGCCTAGCATAGGAAGCAACTGGTGAAGAGTCAGCATCTTGAATTTTGGAATGTCCAGAAAGGTGTTTAGAGTAGACAGGTCCAGTATTGGACGCCATGATTTGTCTTTTCCGGGTACTAGGAAAAGTCTGGACTAGAAACCTTGTCCCTTTTCTTCTTCTGGTACTGGTAGAATAGCCCCCATGTTTAAGAGGGAAAGTACTTTTTTCTGATCCTCTGCCCACTGATTTGGGGGCAGGTCTGGCCACCCGTTTGGTGTTAGCAATGTGTGGAAATTAAATCTGTATACCTGGGACACTATATTTAAAACCCATTTGTCCTGGGTTATGAGTTGCCAGTTTTTTGCATGAAGAGCAAATTTTTCCCCCCAAAGGGGCAGCTGAGAGGTAAGTGCTTGGTAATTATAAAGGAAAGTCATTGAGACCGTTTACCATAGGGTAGTGTCTTGTTATTTCCAGATTTGGAGGTGGAAGCACCCCATTGCTTAGTTCTGAGAGTCCCTTGGGACTGAAACCTGGTGCTTTTGATGTGTCTGGGTTTGGCTTGAGTGGATCTGGAAGGAGCTGGAAAGGACCAGTTCTTAGTAGGCCAGTGCCTACTAAATCTTGGAGGTTGCACTTTTAAGAAATCTTTCACAGTGTGCATAGATTTAGCTTTATCTTCCATCTTTTTTAGAACTTCTTCAGCCTTCTTGCCAGACAGACGGTCCTGATGTAAAGGAGCACCCAACAATTTTGCTTTAACATCATCAGGCAGAGATTGCTCCTTAAACCAAGCATGCCTTCTAAGCACAGACCTAGTAACAGCAGCCCCGCAAGAGGCCTCTAAAGAATCAAAACCACATTGCAAAGTATGTTTTCCAACTTGTTCAGCTGAATGCAATAAATCCTGCAAATCGTTATTTTCCACACAGTCAGAAATCAACATCATTTTCTGTTTAAGCAGTCCAATGATATGTTGTTGATATTTTAGCATATGAAATTGACAGTTTAAAGCCCTGACTGACAGGGTTGCAGAAGTATAAACCTTTTTACCCAATCTGTCCAGCGCCCTGGAGTCTCTATCAGAAGAGGAAGGATTTTTAGCAGTAGAAGCCTTAATGTCCTTGGGCCCCTGAGAAATGGTTTCTGGGTCCGCAACAAGATTTTTGAAAAGGAACTTGTGGAACTCAGGAACTCTGTAGTATTTGTCAGGTTTACTAGGAGCCAGAGGCAGGGAATCAGGGGCCATACTGGATTCCGAAAACACATCATCAACAATGTCTAGTACAGGAGGTATAGCCAAAGGCCTATACTGAGGTAGGAGGACGAAATCCCTAAGCCTCTTTTTAGATTCAGAAAATCCCTGACTTTCCCAGTGGAAATGCGCCCTTAAAGTATGTAAAGTTTCCCCAAAAGAAAAGTCCTCAGGGGGGGAAGCAGAGGGGAAGGAATCCTCTGCATCAGAATTCCTCATAAGTAGGCATGGACAAATCCAAATCCAGGTCATTAGAAGAGTCAGAAGAAACAGAGTCCTGTTCAGAAGATTCATAGTCAAGCTCAGGCCTAGGCCTCTTGGAAGGGGGGTGGCTACCCCTGATTAGAGTAATTAAATCTTCAGCCATTTTGATCATTTGTTTTTTAGGCATAGGGGCCTGAACATGTGGCTTGAGCGAAAGTTTTTTTAGACATAGATCGAGATTTAGGCCTTAGTTTAGAAGGTGGAGTCAGTTTAATATGCAAGTCTGTAGGCCTGAATACACCCTCAGAAGCCGGTGCCTGCACAGCGGCTCAGGACCCATCCAAGTTAGAGACATCCGCGGGTTCCATAGGTGAAGCATCTTGTGGCATACCTGACTCTGAATGGGTCTCAGTAGAGGCCTACGAATCATAAGTAGCGGGTATCAAGGGCTGCGAAAGCACCTCACTGAGTACCAGCAAACTGGCGACTGGCTTAGGAGAAGCATCGTCGTCAGTTTTGGACCTCAACGGCCTGTCTCTGTCTTTTTCTTTGTGTTTTTTCGGTATTCCGGTAGTCAGATGGCTAAAAGATGTCATTTCTGGATAATTAAACTGAGAACCGAAATATTTAGAGGCAAAAATGTACAGACGACAGATAGTGCGCTGATTAAATAAAGCACAAAACCGACAGCAAGGTACGTTGTGGTCGGGGCCTAGGCAAGGGATACAGTACAAATGAAAATCTTTTTGAGGTATTTGCTTCCCACAAGTAATGCAATTATTAACTTTTACTGACATTGGTAAGGAGCAAGAAGTGGTTTCTCCAATGGAGTACTTAGCTTTAAGTTGAAGACTTCGGTTCTGAAACTTGAAAACGAAAATTTCAGGAGTCGGCTGACCGGCACTTGCAAACTGCTTCTGCTTCGGGCACCGAAAGGCAAGAAAGACTGAGGTAATGACGTCGGCTGCATGTTTTATACCCCTGACGACCTGACGTCATGGAAGAAGGGACAGCAACCAACGCAGGACCCAAGACTTTGTTAATCAGGCTGACTGAGGGCAACTTGCCAGCAGATTACCCAAATGTAATGACTGCAACAGTGAAACACGAAGAACATCTGGCTGGACACTTATTGATTCTGGCTGTTGCTTTGGAACAGGTCTGGTCTGGGGACTCAGAGCTAGGAACTGATGGAGGGAAGGAAGTAGGATGCGAAACATGAGAGGGTAGTTCACTTTGGAGAGATGTGTCCCTTTCCACCACCTTGATGGTAGATGGACCCAGAAAAACTCCAATCCACCCCCTGGGAGCCAAAACATCTAAGGAAGGCAGATCCAGAATCTCGACCCAACTGTCAAGGGACGAGGCTCCCACAAGAAGAGATAGATCTGACAAAAATCAGAGACGAGCCCATCCCCTTGGTCCTGGCAGTGACACTTCAGCTCCAAGACCCATTCTGATCCAATGGCATCAGTGCAGAACTCAAGGAAACCATAGTAGAGGTAGAAGCTTTTCTCAGATCTGACAACGGACCCCTCGGGGATCTCAGATCATGGGACTCTGAAACTACAGGACAGACTGGAGGAGGAGAAAATATGGTTGCAGAAGTTGTAAGGCTTACTCCTGGATCCAGTATGGGATGGAGTTTGTAAAATGCCCATCTGGACCTGCGCTAAGAAAAACTTTTGCATTATCGTATCCATGCTTGCTTCCGACAAGCTCATGGATGACCTAGCCAAAGAAGTGGAAGGAGGTCTACAGTGCTTCTTGGGTGTTTGAAGCAACCTTGAAGGCAGGTAGGAGAAATAGGTCTAAATGAATATTCAGGAGTAGTACTCCTGCACACAGAAACCTCTTTAGGATCCGAGACTGTAGGATCCAAGGGTACAGTAGTCGGACTTATTGCAATGATAGATTAAGAATCAGAAGGCTTCAGATCCAATGGTAGAGACTTTAGGCTCTGAAAGCATAGAATCTGATGTTTTCCTAGCATTTGTAGGAGGATCCAAATGGAGGTCTTCAGAGGAAAACATTTCCTGTACTCCAGGGGAGCTGATTTACTATGGATGGGATTTGAGCCCCTGAAGTAGAAGTAACCAGCAGAAGTCCTCTCAAAATGAGTTCACTATGCTGATCCGCTAATACCCTTGGATTAAAGGTGGAAAATATTTTTGCAGTCAGGTGTCAAGATGTTCAGCCCCTAAACAATACACACACTCCTTATGACCATCCAAACTCAGAATTTTATACCCACAAGTAGTGCAGTTTTTAAACCGTGTGTGCTTCTCTAACATGCTGGCAGAAAAAAATACCCACAACAATACAACAAAAGGAGTACAGCGACAGCAAGGAACACAAGGCAGACTATTTTTTTCAACAGAAGAAAGCTCAAGCTACCGACAATGATAAATAGAAAATACCCTTATACAAAGGCCAGGGTAAAAAGCGACACCAACAGTGGTATTAAAGAATACTATTAAAATAGTAGAAAGGAAAGGCAAAAAAACCCAATGCTAGCAAGAAACTTGAAAAAAGGGAGGAAAACCACGTTTGAGAAAAAAGTTAAGAAAAAACAAAGCTTTGTTACTACTTGCAACAACTCAAATTTCTTGAGAGCTATGGAAACCTGTGTCTGTTCGCAAAGGCTGCAAATGAGATCTGAAGCTTTGGGGATACAGCAAAGCGTTATGGGCAAAGGAAGGAGTTCAAGAGCTGGATCCCAAGTCTGAAATAAATGGCTGAGTAAGATCCAAACCCATACGTTGAGTAAGACTAGAAAGGACAACATCAGATTGGCTAATAACTTTTAAAATACAAGACAGAACTACAATTTTCCGTGCTTTTCAATATTTTCCCTTGGTTTTTTACACCTATTTGAAAAAAAAAACTTATCAAAAATGTAAACAAAGGACAGCAGTACATATATCTATCTCTATAACAAGAACTTATAATCTTCTAATTCTAAATATAAGAATTTTAATACACTTTTATACTACATCCAGCAGCACAACATGACATTATATTGTAACTCACTTTTTTCCAGCCTTTTCTTATATCTTATTTCAGTTGAATGCCTGGATACACTACAATTACAGAAAAGTACTTTCCTTACTGTATCTCTAGCATATACAAGCAGTCACTGATAAAAATCCCATCCCACATTTAAAACATATGACTGCATGCTAAATAGCTCTTCTTTACAAGATACTGTATAATTTGCATTTTTAAATTTTTATACAAATATTGATAAGTAAAAATTACTCAGGCTCTTTAGACTCCTTCTAAGCATAGGGACACAAAGTTCAGTTTATGCTTTAGAGTCCTGTCACCAGTTTAAAACCTGTCAGACTTCAAGACTTTTTAGACAAGTCTTTTTGCAGAACCAGAGGCTTTACAGTTCGTCCATTTACTCAATTTCACACCAATAGCAGTCTGGTTATCTCTACTTCATGTCCAAGGCACCTCTGCTTTTTTTTTTCTGTTGCTCAGGCACTTTGCCAAGGCAAAATGCTTGTTGCTCACATATTTTACCTTGGAACACTGAAAAAGGTTTCAATGGCAAAGTCTGTGTGGATATTTTTACTGTTAGAAGATAAAGAACACAGTCCACTTTGGTCAAGTGGTTCACTCTTTATTGGCTGAACTTTTCAATTTCCTCCTTAGTTTGTTCTGCACAGAAAATGTATTTTATCCTTAAAGAAGAATATTCTAAAGACAGCTGAATACACCAACTTGAATTTTTCATCTGCCTCTCAACATTCCCTACCTGCCAGGATAAACTTGCTTCTCATCTATTTGATGTATTGTGCATTATCATTTTTCACAAGCACTACAATACCCTCATTTTTCATCATTTTCCCTTCTACTACAGCTTTTTCAGAAGCCCATTTTTTGCTGGTATGATTGTGTATTTAATAATACAGGTCTTGGCTGTTTTCTTGGTCAAATTTAGAACTTACATATAATGGCCCCTTCTTAATTAATAGGTCCTGCTGTGGAACTCCAGTACAGCTGCTTATTTGTGCTTTCATAAAGTTAATGCAGTTTATTCCTTCCAGTTTCTCTGGTATAGCAGAAAATCTCAGGTCTTCTGTGTGCTCTGCCTTCTAATCCTGTTTCTTGAAATTGTTCTTGAGAAGCCTTGCATTCAGCTATTCATTCATTTACTAAACCCTCTGATGTCTGTAATTTATCAAGCTTATTTTAATAGTTACTTACAGTTTCTACTTTTTCTAGACTTTTGTCATTTGACTCTACATATTCCTCTAGTGTATTGCTCATTTTAAACACCTCTGAGCGCATCCGATTTATTTTTTCCTCTAAAATATTGGAAGTCATCTCCTGTCATAAAGGTGAAATCTAAACTGCCTTTGCTGAACAGCTGCACAGTTCTTCCCAGCCAGAGTTTTTTTAATCTCCTTTTCTGGTTAATTTTCTCACACCTTCTACAAATGTCTTTATTGCTAGTATCCAGGCAGTGTAATTACTAGCCAATAGCTGAATTTTACCAAGATTGACAGTTTGTAAAAATGCCAGTAAAAGTTATGTTGTAGTTTTCACACTAGAAGAGCTCTAGAGCTCTAATCAATCTGTTGCTCAATGTGCAACCCATCTTAATCGACCATCTTTAACGGAAGTGGCAAAGTGACTACTTGAAAGCATTTGATTTTCAGTCTTCAAAAATAATTACTGTATTTCAAATGATCAAACCTTCAGTGTTTTACTCCTGCAAGTATAAAAAAGCATTTTTATTCATCCATAAATAATATAACCTGCTGAAAAAATATTTCTCCTAAAATTCTTCTTAAGTACCGGACAAAGTTTTGGGTGGAATACAAATACTTGCCAATGTAATCCTCCTATGTCTAGTGTACAGAGCAAAATTTTCTCAAAAATTATGTTTTTCAAAGCCTCTACACTTGACAATTAAAGATACTGTGTTACACCCAGTGTTTTGGAAAGGTCTTCATTATTTTTATTTTAAAAATCTCCTTTGGTTCTCTCTCTCCAATGAGTTACTTTTGTTCTTTTGCCACTCCTACTCCTTCCAACCCTTTAACTATCCCCAAAGCCAGTCACTTTGTGATCTTAGTGGTTGGTATGGTGAAACAAGGTCACTTCAAGGTCAGTCTAAAGTGCTAGAGGAGATTCATCTTTTCTTTTTCAGAACCTACTCAGTTGGTCTATGCATCCAATGTCTTGAAATGACTTTAGGAAGTGTGCATTTCCACACAAGTCTGCCAGAGTCAATGGACTATTTTGTCACCACATCCTGCAATACCATTAGGTCTGTCACAGAGTCAGCTATGCAGAGGTCTTAACTTTGCTCACTCCCCCAAAAATGATATGTGCCAAAATATGCTCAGTCCTCTTGGCTGCCACTACTATGCCACAGACCACTTGTGAAATCTCCACTGCCAGCATGTGGCAGTGGTATGGTCAACAAGCTTATCACTGAACAAACATGCTACTGAAAATACCTATACTGGTTACAGTGCACATCACTCACGGAAAAAACAAAACAAAAGGAAGAGTTAACTGAATGCGCTACTTATTTACTGATATCAGTAGGATTCTAACTCGTGCATCTAAATTCATCAGAAATCTTCATACCTGTACAAACCCCAAATTACAGCTTTCTTTTTCATGGCAAGGTAAAAAATGGCAGCATCCAATGGATCGCTGTTTCTCTGAAACGCTGCTTTGGCTACCTGTTAAAATAACAGAATAATGAACAAACTATTTCAAAACTAAAATGAGAGACTTTTTATTCATATATGGCAATTATCTGATTTGGCCAAACAGTTTAATTACCAAATAATAATGTCACTATCATTTTCTTATAGGACATACAGATTTACATGTATAATGGCTGTCAAAATTAGATAACTAAACTTTCAATCAGGTCCAGCAAAGAAAATCCAAAATTAAGTACTCCAGACATGTACCTTTTCTATGCACCTACGAAGTGTGTTGGCATTTCGGACCCACCAACCCACTCCCATGGCTCTGAGCTCTCCCCATGTAGGATCACCTCTTTGCATTGAGGGCAGTTTGTTAAGGAGTTCCTCTTCAGCTACTGAATGAAATGCCCATGCAAAATGACCAGTTGAAAGACCTAGGAGACACAACATTTAATTTTCAGTCTTCAAGAAGGTGGTTGAGTTGCATACAGCAAGTGTAAAGCATTTAATCAAATAGGTGAAAATGAATCACACTCAAAACTTAACCAGGCAAAGATTAGCCTACAAAAGTGCCTCTGCTACCGGCACCTTGACTTGCATGTTTTATCTCTGAGCACATGATTATGAACACACGAAGCACTAAAGCATGGATCTTTTGCACGCAACTGACAAAACCACTGTACCGTTTAATAAAAGGCAAGAAACAGAATTCAAACACTAAAGCAAAAAAGGTCATAAAATACAAAATGAGTGACTAAGACTGGAAGACGAATTTTAAAGAAACCTGAAGTGGAAAATGTCAAAAGGAAAAGAAAGAAAATGAGCATAACATACAGGCAGATAAGTTGCACCCATGTACAAGAAAATTAGAAGTAGGAAGAGAAAATGGTCACCCTAAGCCTATGCCTTGCCTTCTGCATCATTGACTCCATTCACCTTGATCTCCTATTAGTTCCACTAATAACAAAATTAGGAATTTAAATCTCCACCAGCACATAAATAAAATTTGCTGGAGAGGCAAAGTTAAGACCTAGGGCCTTAACCACCACTTCAACAAACCTTCCCTGCAAGTTAAACAAAGTGACACTACAGTATATTTAAATTAAGCCTGGATGACTAGATGAGTGTACCCATAAATTTACTCCAGGATTGAGCTGCTCTGCCTTTCTTAAGGATGAGGTACAGAAGGAGGGTTGGTATTAGTAAGGCATAAGTGGTCTTCTGACTCAAATGCCTTGTATTTCCTAGATCATGCTCATTCACATGGGAGTGGAGCAAAACATTAAGACAAAGACTGACGTACAAGACTCAATGGTGTTTTGGACTGGAAGAAAAGAAAACACAGAAGCACACCTGCTCATGTAGAAGTCAAGGAAAGCAGCAAATACTGCAAAGGTGTAAGATGACAAGACTATTGTCCAGCATATCAAAGGTAAATCATTTGTTTTAATTTTAATCAGGTAAGTGAACTAATCCCAATGTGGATGACCAACAGTTACTGCCTAAGCCACAACAGCATGAGCAAATGTAATTTATACAGAGAATTTTGAGTATTCAATCAATGATGTTTTGGGAAGTGGGAAGAAATAGATGTCCCCAAAGAAAATCTTTGTAGACAAAAGGAGAACAAAAAAGCTACATAAACAGAGAGTAACTATAGGTCAGGAATGAACCCCTAAATCCTCAACCTATGCATCAGACAAAAATAACCACACAGCCACTGTTAAATGCAGCTTCAACTACTTCAGCAGTGAAAGGACAGCATTTATGACTTTTTTTTGGAGGGGGTGGAGTAAGTTTCTAAAAACTAAAACAAAATGCAAATCTCGGGATTTACTTCAGCACACTGGCTGGATTTTCAGAGTCTGCACCCTAGAAATTACTTGCCTTCTTATTCATGGGGATGGAAGGGTTGAGAACAGCATCACTTGCAAGAAGGCCATGGCACTACACTGGCACCATAAGATTAGACCACAGCACTAGACTGGCACAATCAGATCAACTCTTCCAAAAACAAGATTTCAACTTGCTGATCAACATGATAGCAATACAGAATAAAGCAGACACCTGGCTACAGTCCAGCCTATACTTAAACAGCCACCACACATACACACTACAAATTACAAAATGAAGTGTATCAAAGATACTTGCACAAAAAGCATCTGTAAGTTAGTGCTTGGGGATAATGGGATGCTGTACATGGGTCTGAGAGACCCAAAGAGCAACAGATTAGAAAAAATACAGCTATGGAGAAGAAATTCACTTAAGTATGTAGTTTAAGATGGCAGCACCACTGTAACCAGCTAAAAACAGAGCTCCTGGCAGTCAACAGTTTATATTTGTAAAAGCTAGCAAAATTGTAGTTATATGCTTACCATAATGTTGGTCCTCCTTTGTCTGATATGACCTGTGGGTCTGTGAGCCTCTTGCTAGATCCAGATGGTAAAATTAGTACTCCAGCCTCACAATCCTTTAATTTTTTTCCCCATCCTTAAGGCATCAGCAAATTGAGTTTGCTGACCAAAGATACAGAGAAACCTGCTATAAACCTCAAAAGGAAAAAAGTCCTTCAGGTCTTCAACAATTAGATATATGAAGGACAACACTGGGGGCGATAATGTATCAGAAGGATGAGGATGAAAGGATCCAGCATTATGATAAAGTATATAATCACTGTATCTAATTCATTCTGTCTATCTTACCTGACTTGTGGGTCAGAATCCCCAGCTACTCAGCATTTGGGTGTCATCATAACAAGAGACCCCAGAGGAAACTGACTACAAAGGGAGATCCACATCTTGAAATCATTAGCTCCAGCTTGTAATGTTTAGTAAAGGTGCATAAAGAAGCCCATGCAGCAGCTGCACAAGTCTTATCCACAGAAAAGTTGAAGGCAGTGGATGTGCACTGTTATAAGAAAGTCCGTCTATAATGCACAACTAATACAGAAAGGGATTGCTTCCAGATTTAGGGACATCACTGTCCTCCTTTATTCAGCTCACATTAGGCCAGTCATTGAATATAATGCCGCCTTTGGCATGTACCTGTCCAGACACATGCTGCAACTGAATGTCCACAGATACCTTACTAAAAGGATACAAGGTCTAAGAAACTGGTCCTACATAGACAGACTCAAAATCATGTTACTATACTTTGTATTCTAGCGTGCTAAGAGGTAACCTGGGCCTGGCATACAAGGAACCTCTGTCCCAACACTCATGGATTTACTGCACATCAGCAAGTCGGATGGTATCAGAAAATCAGTGTTACTCAGTCTAGGGATGTAATCCTCTTCTGCAACACCAACAGAATGGTTTGGACAGAAAAGTACATCTTGCAAATAATACCAGTGCTCTCGCACAGAATCACCATCAACGTTGGACAGTGTTTATCCCTGCCCATATTCAAATTGGATGGGAAATAGAACATTTACCCCAGGACTGCCTCCTGTACTACTAATGGGCAGGTAGCTCTTAAATGCTCTATTCAGTGCATGGGTCACCTTAAATTACTGTCAGTATGATCCCATTTATTCACATTATGAACAATATACAACTATCAACCATGGGATGGCTAAAGCCAATCTACCGCTAGATGGAATAGGTTAGTTTGAGCAGAAAAAGGGAAACTGGCTAGGCTTAAAATGACCCACAAGGGCAGCCAGCAGAGTATTTAGCTATGAACCTACAAGGCCACCAACAACATAAAATTAGCTTTAGGTATAAGCAGCAAAGGGCGATTGCTGGGAGAATAATCAAACATTATACAATGTGAAATCCATTTACACAAGGTGATCTTGGACACCTTGGAGCCAAAGCCTATTAAGAGCAAAGAAAAACAAACAGAGTCTTTTCTTATGGCCTTAGTTCTGTGAAGACAGAAGTGTAACTGTCCGTGCACATCTGAAGTGTTAAACAAGTATTCATCCTTGCTGGAGTGATGGAGGAAAGATACTAGAAGACAGATGGGTTGCCACAAGTTAGATTCTAATGCCACTTTGGGAAGAAAGGAGGGATTAATGCACAGAGATGTTCTGTCTTTGTGGAAAACCAAATAAGTCAGAAAGATGATAGTGTACTTGCAACTAAGTCTTCCGGCTGAGATAATCACCACAAAGAATAAGGTCTTCCAAGACAGGAATCTTAATGGAAGGTACAGGCTGGCTCTTATGGGGACTTTGTTAAGACCTCTAACACAAAACTGAGATCCCGTGGTAGGACTGCTTCTCTGACTGGAGGATGAAGCAGAAACACATTCTTAAAGACCTTGCAAGATCTATGAGAGGCTAATGAATGTGTGTTGAAGCCTTGCTGAAAACTGGAAATTGTGGCTAGTTGGACCTTGATAATTCAACAACTACAACTGGAGGGAAAAAAGTTCTGAAAGGAAGAAAAGCACTTAAGGAACAAATGCACCAAAGAGGTCCATTTCCTGAGCAGCAGCCCATGCTGTAAATCACCTCTACTTAACTCCTGTATACTCAACAGGAAGATTCCTTCTGGGAGTCTGAAAGAATACGTACTACCTCTTGAGTCAGGGAAGAGTCTTTAGCCATTATAAGAACTGGAAATATCATGCAGTTAGCTTAAGGGTGAGGAGATTTGAGTGAGATGACCCATAGGGCGAGGAAGTTCATCTCTGGCATCCAATTGCAAGGGAGGCAACCTGATGTGATGCCAGACTAGGGGGAACCAGATTTACCTCACCCAGTATGGAGCAATGAGGATCACCATGGCTTTGCATCTGATTACCCTTTGTATTAACCTACACAGCAAGAGCAGAGAGGGTGGAAAGCAAAGAAACCTGTCTGGTCACTGCCTGATAAGTTTCTCTAGATGACTGCCCCTTTGGGGAAACAATGGCAAAATATTTGTTGCATACCTTGTTGACTGGGGAAGTACAGAGATCACAGCAAGGACAGCTCCAGTGGTAAAAAATTTGATGTGCCTTCTCCACAATGACAGACCACTCCTGAGACAAAAGAACAGATCTAATGAGCCTGTTAGAGAGACAGCTGGCTTTCCAAGGATATGCAGTGCTATGAAGAATACTAAGTGGATGCCAACTGCATCACTCTCATAGCTACCCAGGGGGCAGGATATATCAAAACACAGTCCTGTTGCTCGCTTGGATGGAAATCATCCCTGAAGGTGAGAAGGCCTGCAGTCCCTGTCATCATCTCCAGGCTAATGATGTGAAGGATAGTCTCCAGTTCTGTCAATGTACCTTGGACAATCCTGTCTTGATAATGTACCCCCACATCCATGGTTAATCGTGCTGATGCTGGGAGCAAAATAAAGAGCCTCTCCTGTGAGATTAACAGAGAGGTCTACCACCAATGCAGATGATTCTTGGAAAAGTTCGGAATTCTGATGGGTGCTGTCAGTGAATCTGTCAGCTACAACCACTGTGTTCTTGGCAACGACTGTAGAGTCCTCTTATGGAATAATGCTAGGTGAACCATTAGAAAAGTAGCAGTCATAAGGCCTAGAACCCTTAAAACAAGAACGGTCAGATGAAATACAAAATGAAGCAGATTCTGCACTGCAAGTCTTAATGACTGTACTATTTCTGGAGGAAGAAATTAGTGCAGGACTTTGTATCCAGGTGGCATCCAATGAACTGTAAAGATTAGGTTTGCTGTAGTTGTGATTTGTCACAGTTAGTTGAAATGCCCAAGTGCAAACAGAACTGTAGCAAGTATTCTCTGGCCTTGACAAGAGAGTCTCTTGATATGGCAATGAGGAGCCAGTCTGGATAAGGGAACGCTGTGATCCCTAGCAGCTATAAGTTTGCTTTTATCATGGTCATGTACTTGGTAAACACTGTCTGTGTGTGTGTGTGTGTGTGTGTGTGTGTGTGTGTGTGTGTGTGTGTGTGTGTGTGAGGGGGGGGGGCTGTGGTGAGACAAAGGCAGGACTCTGAAATGGAAGTCATGGGCTCCCATACAGAAGCATAGTAAAACAGAAGTGTCAAGAAGGTTTCTATTTTGATGTGGAGGGTAAGAATCCTGGAGATTGATCAAGCACATCCAATCATTTGCCTGTAAACAGAGCAAAATTTCATGCACTGTGACCATTCTGATGAGTTTCTTTTTGGCATACTGGTTGGGTTCACTTGGATACAATCTTGTTCTGAGGTCCATCTTTTTCTTCAGAACCAAAAAGAACCTGGAACAGTAATCAGATCCTACTTGGTTTGTCTGGACCTCAAAGTGTTCTTTTCTGAAGTAAAGATAGCATCTCCCTTCTGGCTGGTGGAACAGTACATTTGGAAGTGGCAGTTTGGGAAAGGGAGGTTTATAGGAAAAAAGGTATGTTATAGCCTATGAATATTATCCCACTGACCCAAAAATCCTGTATGATGGCCATCTATGCAGGCAGGCAGAGGGTTAAACAATCGCAGACCGTCTCCTGAGTGAGGTAGTCAGGCAGCCCTCAAGAGATGGTTAGACTGCCTATCAGAGAAGGGCCCCTGATATTACTAGTTCTGTGGATGTCCACATCCTCTGGGTTTGAATTCATTAATCTCTGCCACTGCAACCCCTTTCAGAGGTGGACTGATGCCAGGATTTTCTAATCCATAGAGACTTAACCCCTTTTGGTTCATACTGTATGATCACTAAGGGTTCTCAGACTTAAAGCCTACATCAGGCAGCTGTTTACTATCTTGTTCACATCTCTGTATTCTCTCTAACAGACTGACCAAATAATGATGATACACTGCTTTGAGACTATCCAACAAAATCACACAAGTGAAGTCAGGCACAACACTTTTGTGATGCCTGTGTAATCCTCTCCCACTGCCTCACTGACTGCATTACGCATGAACCACATGGACAGAGTAGTAATTTTAAACATTATGCGCAAGGGAGCCTCTAGCTGTTTTGTTAAGTCAGCAATGGGAAGATGTTTTAGACAGACTAGGGCTTTTCCGCCAAATCTCTTGGAAAATGGTTCATACATGTGGCATAGTTCAAGGCCCACAAGGCAAATGTGCCCAAAGCATACACTCACTTTTTAATCCTGTCCATCATCCTAGGCTCCCTGTGGCTGTACCCTCCACAAACTCTTAACTGCTACGATGATTTAATTGATTAAGGGACTCTTGGACCAAAGCAGGCTGTTCTTTGGGGGGGGGGGGGGGGGGGGCAGAGAATTTTGTCAAGCTTCAAGTACATCTTCAAAATAGTCAGGCTCCTGACAGCCTATCTTTGCAGCCAGACTGATGAGACAGTCTGCTGGAGGGACCATCCAAAAAGTTGAGGGGACTGAACTGTACTGCCTCAACACCTGCCTGTGCAGCCTAAAAATGTGGGTCTCTAGACCAATATTCCCTGTGATAAAGATGTTCCAAATCCTCACTGAAGTTCTCAATAGGGGATTGGGGGAAATCCTCTCTCAATCCTCTAAGTCTGTGTTCAAGGTGACTATCTCATCTGGGGAGTCAATGTGCCTCCTCCTTGCACAATTTTCTTTGGAACCTCAGGTAGTGGGGAATCTGAGTTGAAACTAGAGGAGCCTGTATAGCAGCACTTGGAGGAGACGCTATGATACCTCCCATAACCTCAAAGGAGAAGCCAATGTCCACCCAATCCAAGGAATCCCCCACTGAGTGGTTGCACAATCCCCTCCATAGAAGAGTTTGGTGGCCTTGACAAAGGAATTCCAGAATCTGACAAATCAGACAGACAAGAGGAGGGGAACGGCACCATAGCCTTGAAGGTCAATGACCCTGAAAACTGCTCCATAAACTATGGGTTGAAAGATGGTACTCAAGTGCTGATTTTGCGCCATCAGTCTGGAAAGGCCTTAGAGTCAAGAACATTAGATAAGAAAACTTGAGAGCAGGAAGCAGGGTTCCACTTGGAGCCAAAAGTCAACAGTTTCTGGCAGAACGTCAACCAAGATAATACTGGATCAGAAGATGGGACCAGAGAAAGAGCAAGAAAAGGAGATTAGAGACCTGCCTACTCCACCCTCTGAGTAGAAGGGGACAGGACACCCATATCAATCTGTCATGATAAAAGCCATCATCGTACAATCCAATGCCATGTCAGAAGAGCTCCTAAAGGACCAGAGATGACTGAAATGGGGGGGGCTGACAAGAGAATCTTGAAAGCTCCTTCTTGGAAGATGTACCTGGAATCATATTCCTAGCTGACTTGTCTTCCATAACAATAGGCCCTGAGGGGAATGGAGCCAATGTCAAAGATCAAACGAAAGAATCAATTGGCTCCAACCTGAAAACTTTTGAAAGTACAGCATAAGGAGGCTCCATTAATTTTCTCTTTTTGGGATCCTGATCTCTGTCCTTGCCTTTGGAGCCGTCTTCTTCCTTGATGCGAGTACTTTTATCTTTTATGACTGTCTGCCTCTGGATCTGGTGGCACTAAGCCCTTAATCATTTATTTTTTCCTCCTCTGAAAAGATACACTATGGAAAAGTCTGCTATAAGGTGTTCCACACCTAAATAACTTGATTGTGCACATTATGCAACAGGATTCTGTGCTCACACTGACGGTGCTACTTAAAACTCTTCTTTCTCCTTGTTACTATCCACAGTTAAGCAATAAAGAATTAATCACCAAGCAACAATAAAGCAACTATTGGAAGAATAGGCAGAATATGTATGCGTATATGGAATCCGGACACATGCTCGACTAGCATATGTCCGAATCACAAAACATCGAACACACATACACGAACATGCTTAACATCGACAAGTGCTTCTGTGTATGTGTGCCTATTTCGTAGATCGGACTACAGTGCGGGTAAGGGAAAATTCCCTTTTCCCCACTGTAGTGCGAATTCGGAGTAATAAAGTAGGGGAGGGTGCAGGGGGGGGGTGAAGCCCCCCTGCAGAAATGTAGATTTTTTTTGAAGTACATATACACGGAAGCGCTTTTCAATGTTAAGTGCTTTCGTGTATGTGTGTTCAATGTTTTGTGATTCGGACATATGCTAGTCAAGCATGTGTCCTAGACCCGTGTGTGTGTGTGTGTGTGTGTGTGTGTGTGTGTGCGTGTGTGCATATGTATATAAATATATATATATATATATATATATATATATATATATATATATATATATATATATATATATATATATATATATATATATATATATATATATACATATATATATATATATATATATATATATATATATATGTATGTGTGTGTGTGTATATATATATACTTATAGATGTATATATATATATATATATATGTATATATATATATATCTATATATATATATATATATATATAACTACTTAAACTTGAGCACTGAGAAAGTCCAAACTACTACAAAATATTTTGTTTTCTCTTTCAGAGAAGGCTGATAAAGTGAAGGAAAAAAGGACAAGAGGAAATCAAAATGAAAGAAAGTTGTAAACTTTGAAATACACTAAAGGCTGTCAAATGATCAAGAAATAACAAGAAAGAAATTTACAAGAGGTGGAGCACTTAGCTTTGTTCATAGGTTCATACTAGGCTATCTGCCCAAGGGCATTTATAAGCCTAGCCCAGAGTTTTGTGGCTTTCGCCACCCCTTTAGTTTGAAGGAAACTATGCCCATTATTTTGCTGTGCCTCTGTCAAGCAGTGACACTGAGGTAATCCCTGGGGTATGTCTGCAATCTCCCATCCATTGGTCAAGATTTCTCTTGAACAAGGCCAGCGAGGTGCTCTGCCTCACATGTACCGGGATTTTGTTCCACAGCATAGGGAGTCTCTGGGTGATGAATCTGTCCCTCCAGCACGTCCTATTAATAACCGTGTCAAGGTTTAAGTCTCCCGCCCTTGTAGTTCTGAGGGATCTAGATTTTTTGAGGTGAAGCATGTTCATCAAATCTGGGTTTGACATGGCCTTGTATGTCAGGCACAGGTCACCTCTGAGCAGCGTGGCGACTGAATAGAGCTGGAGTTCTTTCAGTCGGGCAGCATAAGACATATTTTGAGACCCTTTATCCTTTTGGTGAGGAACTTTTGGGGCCTTTCCAGCTGCTGCAGGTGTTGGGTCAGATACATTCCGAATGGGGCATTGTACTCAATCATTGGTCTGATGAGTGATGAGTACTGGGGGACGATGACCTCCCTTGATCTAGATGTGAATCCCTTCATGATCAGGTGGGCAATGTAGAAGGTCTTCCTAACTACTTTAGCAACGTGAGTGTCAAACGAAAGGTTACTGTCAACCTGGGTCCCCAGATCCCTGATAACCTCTTCTGTGCTCAGTGGATTGCCACCTATATGGTAGCTAGGAGTAACCTTGTTTTTCCCGAAGGGTATGACTATGCATTTCTTGGCGTTTAACTTTAGGCCATGGCTCTGGCACCAGTTATCCGTTTCTGTGAGACCCTTCTGAAGGATATCTGTGTCAGATGTGTTCTCGACTATGGCGCCCAGTTTGCAGTCATCTGCAAACTTTGTCAGCCATAACCCTCCTGTGTTTGCTTGTACTTCAGAAAAGTAGATGCCGAACAAGACTGGGCCCAGGACTGAGCCCTGTGGGACACCACTTGTGACAGGCTTTGAGTCTGACATGGCGCCAGCAACTCTGACCCTGTGGGTTCTGTCACTTAGCCAGTTTGCAACCCATCTTGTGATGTATGGGTTTACATTTAAGCTGATGAGTTTTTCAATGATACCTGAGTGGGGTATTGTGTCGAAAGCCTTTGCCAGGTCGAGGTAGGCTGTATGGACTGCCTTTCCCTCATCAATGGCCTTGGTGACTGTTTCGAAAAAGTCAACCAAGTTTAAAAGGCATGATCTGCCTTTGACAAAGCCAAACTGGGTTGGATCCAAAGTCTGCAAGTTCCCTATGTCTTTATTTATGAGTTCCATTATGATACTCTCCATAGCTTTGCAGATCAGGCTTGTCAAGCTGATGGGACGGTAATTTCCAGGGTCGGTGGAGGCACCGCCTTTGTGAAGTGGGACCACAGTTGCCGTGCGCCACTCCCTGGGTACGTATCTTGAGGTGAGGCTAAGATTAAACAGCTGTCCTAACTGCGGGTTTAATTCCTCATTGAGTTTGTAGAGCACACAGCCGGGGACACCATCCGGTCCCATGGATGCTGTGTTTTTCGCCTTGGAGAGAGCAGTTCTCACCTGGGCGTTAGAGATGTTTGGGGGCCACAATCCTCTGGTATAGATATCTCTCCTTTTGGGGGGGAGGGGGGAGAAGTTTGCACTGAACCTGTCAGCCAGTATGTTGGCAATGTCTGTAGGTTCAGTAATTTTCACATCATTTTGAACTAATTCTGAGCATACCTGGGAGTTTCCTCCCAGGTTTCTAACATAGCTAAAGAAGGCCTTATGATTGTCTTTTGAGTCCTTAGCGATTTTTCTCTCAAAATTTGCCTTGGATGATTTTATGAGAGCTTTTAGTTTTTTACTTATAATGATCAAAGGTGTCTTACCTTTTAAGGATTTTGCTCCATCTTGTAGTAGCTTCCTCCTTTTGTTGTAGAGCTTGTTTATGGCTGGGGTCCACCAGACTGGACGCATGCCTTTGGTACAAAGAGTCTTTGTTTTGTTTGGGATTGCCTGATCCATGCCGTCCTGTAGATGCTGGTAGAAAGCATTTGTAAGTGATTCAGCGGCTTGAGTAATGTTTTCTGCCGGCTCGGGGGGCCTTAAAGGAGACCACACTAGTCTTTAGAAGTGTGAAGTCGGCTTTTGAGAAGTTCTTCACTGTGGTCTTTTTTATCTCAGGTGGGGGCGGGATGAGGACCTCCAGTGAGATTAGTTTATGATCTGATCTCACCAGTGAGGGGTATACTTCCGGTGTTGAACATTGTGATCCCATGTTCGTGATGATGAGATCAAGTATGTTTTCACCTCTTGTGGGGATGGTGACTAGTTGTTCCATGGCATTTGAGTTTATGAACTCCAGGAACCTTTGGGCTAGAGTGTTTGGGGGCTTGAGTAGTGATCCTAGTCTATATTAGGGTAGTTGAAGTCACCTAGTATGATGGTGACTGGAGATACATTTATCCCCTCCAGTGTTTTCAGGAAAGCTATGTGAGGTTCCTGAGTTTGAGAGGGTGGCCTGTAACATGCTACAAATTGCAGAGCAGTCTTGCCTATGGTTAATTGCACCTGGATGGTCTCCGATGCATCGTGCGTTGCCACCAAACTTGAGGTGTGGGTGTCCTTGATGAATATGGACACCCCCCTCTTTTCTTGGTGTTGTCCGGATTTTGGGGCCGGAACGCATGATATGAGGTAAAACCTGATAGTGCCAGGGTGCTCTCAGGAGCCTTGAACCAGGTTTCAGTCACAGCACAGACATCGATGCTCTCCATACTGAGGAAGGCCTCGAGTGCGTGCAACTTCAGGTGGAGACTTCTGGCATTGAGCAGCATTACCCTTAGTTTTTTTCCTTTTTTGTGTTCTAGGGTGGTAGGTTTAGAATTTGAGCCTTGCCTAAAAAAGGCACTATGGGGGTGACAAGAGCCTTTGCCAATATCCGGAAGCCCAGGGGTCACAGGTGCAAGCCGTCCTTTGCGAAGCAGCGTGGCTTGTCCAGCATGTCATCCCAGGCAGACAGACATTGGATCCCCTTTGAATGACACCAGAGTTTAAGCCAATTATTAAAGCTGATCATCTTATCTCTGTATTGTGGCATCATTCTTGGTGAAGGTAGGATACTGCTCAAGGTCAGGGTCATACCTGCCTGGGCTACATAATCAGAGAGCTCCTCAATGTCTCTTTTCATGTAGTCCAAGGAGGTACGTCTCAGGTCGTTTACACCAGCGTGGACAATGACTGAGTCGTACTTGTACCGGCTGTTGAGAGACCTGAGTGCTTGCGTTATGTGGCAGATTCTAGCGCCCAACAGGCAGCTTACTGTGACCTTCTCCTTACTCAATCTGGTGAGCGGGAAGTCAGTGTCTCTTACTATGGAGCCACCAATGACGAGTGTGTCTGGCATTGTGTTTGGCCTTAAGGGCTGTGACTGTTTGGCACACTGACTGTGTGGTCTATGTGTTGCATGTGTTGTGTCCTGAGGTGGTAGTTGTTTGGGTGTCTGCTTTGGTGGCCTCTGCTGTTTTGGTAGATTTTTGATCAGAGCCTCCGAGTATGTCTTTGTTTGTTTATGTGTATGATTTGAAGTTGTGATAGTACTATGTGAGACTGGGTATGTGGTGTGTGTGGTTACCTTCTTCTCCTGTCTGGTCTTGCCAGTCCTATGTTGAGAGAGCTCAGCCTCCAGTTTGGCTGTATAGTTGCATCTCTCGCATGTATTTGTGTTTTGTGGGAGAAGGAGAGGGTTGTCTGTGTACATGAGGCAATTGCAACATTGCCTCAATATTCCCAGGTTCACCAGCTGAGCAGGAGAGGACACTAGCAACTGATCCCTCGACATGCTAGAAGGAATAGACAAAAACTTAAAAAAAGACTCCGGGGGATGTGGGTGATCGAGAAAGGGGTTTTAGGTTGGTGGGGTACTATCTATAACAAAAGTGCTATATCAAGGTGAAAAAGTACGGTAGGAGCAAGTGCTAGGCTTTACAGATAGAGAATAGTCTACTTAGGAATCAGGTAGAGATGAACTTTATAGTTATAGGATACGCTGGTTAGATCAGTAAGTACAGTTCAAGGAAGGCTGTTTTAAGGGAAAATTTGAAGAGTGGACTTTAGGTAGCCCGAATAGTTTAACCTTGATTAACCGCCGCTGCTCTTGTGTGCTCCTGTGGCACCTCCGCGCTAACGCGCGCTTTACCGTGCTTTATAGCAGGGGGTTGAAAAGAGCTAGGAATTGACCCAAAATAGCCAATGGACTACTAGTTTCTGGCTTGTACCACTCCGAATTGGACGAATAGGCTGCTCAGTGCTTCCCACTCCCACTGGTAAGCAAAGAAGCTTCCCTTTGCCAAATATGGATATGGAACAGTTTCAGGAACCAAGACAAAAACCCAGGGATCAGCAAACTCTGATACTGGACTATTCTAGTTCAGGCAAGGCGGGAAAACAAGAGATATAGTTTTTTTTTTTGTTTTTTTTCTTTTTTTCAACAGAGAAGGAAAAACAGACAGTAAATGCTTTTAAATGCTATAAATCGGCTAGAGCACTTGAGTGTGTAGCCTACAGATACAATTTGCAAGGGATCATGACCACATCTAAATTCTGAGGCAACAAACGAGATCAGAGGGAGTTTCACATGCAGATTCATTATGGGTAGGGAAATTTAAAAGGCATTTGAGGCTAGATCACAAGTAGCATGAGGACCTACAAGTCTGATCAGACAGATGGGATGAAGAGATCCAACTGCAATTTAATACAGATTTGCTAGCTAAAGAGTCTACGACATCCAGAAGAACATCAAGGAAATGAAAAATGTGAAGCAAAAGGGAGAAAAACTGTAAAACTCAGGCAGAAACCATTGCGGCAGAACAGATCTGGGAAAGCAGATAATGGTAGAAAGAGAAAACCATTCATTCATTCAGTTTTTAATTTCTCCAGGTCTTTTGAGTTTCTAATACCAGGTTGGGAATGGACCCCATTCCTAAGTCATAGTATGACTAACGTTCATGAAATTAGTATTGTTTCAGTCTTTCATGTTGGCCAGTAGTGCTCTTCGCAGCACCCGCAATGTGCCCAGTAATGATTCCTTCTGCAGTTCATATGGAATTACATGTACTGGTAACATATCTATATGACTGTAAATTTTTTATAAGACTTATTGCTCCTACTACTATTGGAATTGTCTGGATACCTTTCTTCCACATTGCTCGTTTCTGCCTGTATGACTGTCTCTCTTTGTACGCAAGACACTGTAGTCACTGGGTGTGGCAATTTCAATGATCAATGCTACTTTTGTCTTCTTTTCTTGGACCACTATATCCGGTTTTCTAGCATCTGTCTTTTGAAATGTTGGTAATGGATGATCCCAAATGGTGTAGATTACTTCATTTTCTTTGTGGCTCATGCTTCCAGTGTTTTTCAGCCACTTCAATACCATAGAGTTTAAACAATCCCCAGTGCAATAATCTCGCCACATTATTATTCCTTTCAGTACACTGTCCTTCTGGCATTACTATATCGCAAACAGCAGCAAGGTATGCAACCGTTTCCAATTCGGTTTTACAAAACCTACATTTGTCTGTCTCTCCCACATGTTCAATGGACTTTTTAAACCAATGTGTACGCAGTCCACTACCTTGGGCCACCAATATTAACCTTTCATCTCTTGGTTTGAATTTGCCACTCCTTAACCATTCCTGTGTTCATTCCTGATCAACATGAGGTTCTTCCAGAAGTTTTCTATACTTGCAACTGTATTTATTATGCTTTTTCCACATTCCTTGCCTTCTCATCTGATCCTTCACCTTATATTCTCTCTCTTGCTTTTTGGCACATTCAGTTGCTACCCGATTTTTATCTGCTTCTGGTTTGATTTCCATTCCTGCTAGATGCCGATATGCTTCTGCTAGGTTAAGCAGAGAAGTCATCTTAGATTTATTCGCCTCATGTTTCAAAACTATCACTACATTTGGATCTTGTGAGGTCAGCAGATATGTATGGAGACCCACGACTGCAGATCTGTACATATAATCAGTTTTAAGGAGGCCCATCCCTCTTTCGGAACGGGGAATATATAAACTTTGTATGCACTGATTTGTATAAGTCATTTGGCGAGCATGAAGCATCTTTCTTGTTTTCCTATCTAATCTATACAACATGTTTTGGCGCCAGTCACTCACTCCAAAATTGTTAAGTTGGGACTGGAAGAGCAAATTGGTTTATAGCTTGGATTTTGTTCCTAGATGTCAGTGTTGTTTTCAGGATTAATTTAAGTCTTCTGAAGTATTCTTTACTAAGTTTCATTCACATCTGTTCGTGTTTTATTGTTGATCCTTCATTAATTCCCAAATATTTATAGACTCCTCCTTGCTTAAGCTGTTTATATCACATTCTTGTCCCAAACTGATGTTTTCCTGGCGTTGCAGTTTTTCTGATTTAAAGGTTTATTTTGCATATTTATCAAGACCAAATGACAATCTTATACCATCTGAAAAAGTTTTGACAACTTGCAGTTGTGCTTTCAGTTCCTCATCTGATGAGCTATACAGTTTTAAATCGACAAAGAAGGTGAGAAGTCTTTACACTTTGCTGCATTCTAGGAGCCAGATTAGAGCCATGGACTAAGTTGTTGAGTTAATGGATTAAGGGCAAGGCAGAATAATAACGGTGACAGAGTGTCACCATGGAATATTGCCCTTTGAATTTTTATCCCTGGGATAACAATTTGTCCTTTATCATGGCTTAATTGTAAAGTGGTCTGCCACTATTGCATGATCACTGTAATGTAATCGATCCGTGAAGGGTGTATCTTATACATTTTTAAGCACTCTTATCCATGAATGAGGGATACTATCAAATGCTTTTTTGTAGTCAATCCATGCCATACTTAGATTTATCCCATTTTTACAGTTCTCCACTATGACTAACAAAAAAAATGATCCTTTGTTTCACATGACTTTATTTTATTGCCCTTTTGTTCTACTGCCATAATTGAGTTTTCTTCTAAATGGCTATAAACTCTGTCGGCATCAATTCCGGTGTATAATTTATACGCCGTCAGAAAGTAAATTATTGGTCTATAATTTTTACAGTAGCTTGCAGGTTCACTCAAGTAGGAGCATTATTTTTCCTGTTGTTAGCCAGGTTGGTGTCTGTTCTGGGTGCACATATAAATAGTTCTTACTCATGGCTAAATCTTCATCCAAAGATGTTAATACTTTCAACCTGAAGTTAGGTACTTCATCTGGGCCTGGGGTTTTCCAATTAGAGGCTTTTCTTAACTTTGTTTCAGTCTCTCTAGCTGTTATGTCATCCCATTTCATATCCTGTACCTTTAAACTTCTTATTCTTTCTTTTACTACTTCTATCTTTATTATGTTCCACAGGATTTTCATAGATACTTCTCCAAAATGTATCCATTTCTTCTTTTTTTGGCGGTCTTTCAATTCCTTTTATCTTACTTCCCAGTTTTCTATAAAACCTTTTTGGTTCCTCAATAAACTGCTTATGTTGCACTTTTCCACTATATTTATCTTCATATCTTCTTTTTTCCACCTGTGCTGAAATTTTTAGTTTATTTGCGATATTGCATGATAGATCCTGGTCTGTTCTAATACTGTGCATTGCTTTTATCACATCTACCTTTCTTAGTATTTTTGTTGATCTGTTCCCTCTTCTATAGTCTTCGAACAGTGACACTTACCTTAAATGCCTTATAATTTTCTCTGTTCGATATTTCCATGATGGTATTCGATTTCTCCCGTTCCTTTCCCTCACTACCCTGTGTTCTTGTGGTAGAACTTTATCAGTTTATTAATTTAGCTGCACAATAATATATCCTACTTCTGTTATATCACATGGATCTCTATGAATAGTCCTAATTACTGTGTTAATTAGTTTTATCACACTTCTGACTTCTTGGGTTTTATTAACCTTCTGCTGTCTATTTCTTTCATTAATCTTGATATATCTGTCTATGTCTATTAAATCATGCAATTCTTCTCTTAGCTCATTTTCTTCCAAACTGAGGGCACATCCCTTGTTTTCCAATTCCTGCAGGCATTCTACAGAAGGCTCTACAGCATCTTCATGTGACACAGTCTCATCGATTTCATCATGTGTCGTCTGTTGCTCTATCATATGGGAACTCACTGGCCTATCACTCCTCAACATTGACTGCATCACAGTTTCCTGTTCCTTCCCTTGCTGTCTAGCTTCAAGTGAATGTTTGTACTGGTTTCCTGTGGAAGGCTCCAAATTATCTTCATATGGCACCTGACCAATTGCTTCCTGTTCCACTGGTTTCTCCTTAATTTGGATATCTATTACTCTATCCTGTTGTGGTGCTTTCTGAATTAGACTTTCTACACCAAGTCCTTCACTTTGCAGGTACTCCATTAAAAAGTTATGTACTCACCATAACGTTCCATGTTTGTTGTCGTTGATCTTGTCTTCTTTCTTGTTGGTTGGGTTCGGAGCCGATCCTCGGCTCTGACTCTGCCGTATTCTAAAGCTCGAGCTTCCACTGGCTTGAGGCTAGACCCTATCCCATCATGCCTAGCAGTAGTTACCTAGATCTCTTTTGATATAACCCATAACACTAGACTACCATATGCAGATATATAAACTATAGGCATATATAAATATATATGTATATATACATACAGATATAAAAACCCACCAAGCCATAAGGAGAACTCCTCTTAATCTACCCAACACACAAGGCAGGAAGGGAATCAACGCCTAAATAGCCAAAAGATGGATAATTCCTCTTGATCCTCCAGGAGGGGGAAGGAGGGTGGGATGCAAGAAGGAAGGCGAGATTAAGGATAACAAACATGGAACGTTACGGTGAGTACATAACCTCTAAGTTATGTTGTCCCTATCTCGTCTTCCCTCTTGTTGTTAGGACTGCATCCCCAGCACCTTCTTCTTGGGTGGCTCAGTGGAATAGACTCTTTAGAACCATGGAACCAAAGGATGCCCTGTTCTGGGAGGCCACATCTACTTTGTAATGAGTGATGAAGGTATGGGGATTAACCCACGTAGCTGCTGCACAAATTGAGTCTAAAGGCAGTCTGGCCTGAAAGGCAGTAGAGGTAGACAAGGCCCTAGTTGAGTGTCCTCGAATTTTCCCTGGCAGTTGTTTGTTCTATGAGTTATGGACGTAAGTGACGGCGTCTGAAAGCCATTTTGATAAAGTTACTTTTGAGACTTTAAGTTCCCTTTCTGTTTTCTGCAAAAGATACAAACAATTGGTCAGATTGTCTGAATTTTTGTGTCCTGTGCAAGTAAAAACGTAATTGTCTATGAACATCCAGTTGGTGGAGTTTATACTCTGCCTTGTTGCCATAATTCAGAAAGAATATAGGTAGTTCCATTGATTGATTCAGATTGAACTCTGAGCAAACTTTTGGTAGGAAAGAGGGGTTGGTTCTGAGAGAAACCCTATCTTTGTGAAAAATTAAATAAGGGGGACGAATGGACAGAGCTTGTAATTCTGATACCCTCCTAGCCAAAGTAATGGTGATCAAGAAAATCATTTTCAAAAGTCAAAAAATTTTAGAGGACAAAAATTAGCCAGTTAAAACAGAGGAAGAATCAAGGCAGCTAGGACTAAATTTAGATCCCAAGGAGGAAGTGGTTCTCTTACTGGGGTCTCCAAAGGATAGTACCCCTCAGAAAAGCTTTGCATATCCTATGGGACATAACGTTGGAACCTATTTCTCCCACATAAAAGTTGGAAATAGCAGCCAGTTGAACTCTGATAGTTGCTGCTGCTTCTCCTTGGTTAAAAATTTCAATGAGGAATTCTAGGATCTTTGAAATAGGAGCAGTAAAAGGATCAATACTATATTTGGCTGCCCGACAAGAGAACCATTTCCATTTGCTAGTATACAGTTTTCTCATACAGGATTTGTGAGAGGAAATTAGAATATGTTGTACTGCCGAGGAGATGTCAGGAAACTTGGTTAAGATGAAAAGTGGGGGAACCAAGCTGTAAGGAAGGGTGGAGTGTGCCCAACTGATGCATCAGCAGGTCCGGAACTGGGTCCAGAATCCAAGGCTCCTCCTGAAGATGGGGCCATAGAAACAGATTTGACGAGGCCAGTAGGGAGCAATGAGTATTAGCTTGCAACCCAATGATTTTGCTCTCTGAAGAACCTTGGGTATCAAACGGAATGGTGTAAAAGCATACAGAAGTCCCGGGGACCAATCGTGAAGAAGTGCATCCCTGGGTGATTGTCCCAGTGAAAAGACTAAGGCGAAACAGCTGCTGCATTTGGCACTGATGGATGTGGCAAAAAGATGGTAGCAAGGCTGGCCCCACTTGCAAAAAATCTGGTTCTCAATATCCTATTTCAGGGACCACTCGTGAGGCATAAGGATAGCCCTGCTTAGCTTGTCTGCTATCACGTTGGAGTTCCCCGGAATGTGTGTTGCAATCAGAAAGTGTTGGGAAGATATCGCCCATTGCCATACTCAGAGCCTCTTGACACAAGGGGTCGGAGCTAGTTCCACCTTGCTTGTTAATGTACCATACCACTGACATGTTGTCCGTCTGAAGTGCAATCGTCCCCGTGGGGAGAGAGTTGTGAAGTGCTTGCAATGCCAGGAGCGCCACTTTTATCTTGTGGACGTTTATGTGCAAGTGGTACTCATGTTGTTGCCAAGTCCCATGAACAGTCTGTCCTAGATAATGCCCCCCCCCCCATCTGGGAAGCATCCGTGATCAATGTGGCCACTGGTTGGGGGAGGATATACAGTCTGCCTATCGTCAGCGGCGTGGACTGAAGCCACCATTTTAACTCCTCCTCCTTGCAGGTCTCTGTGATGAGAATTTCGTGGAACATGGGCAGATCTTGCATGGACCATTGAGCAAACAGGAGCCACTATAATAACCTCATGTGGAAGCACGTCAAGAGAACTAGCGTCATTTCTGCCACCATTGAGCCCAGGACTTTTAGAACAAATCTTGCTTGAGTCTTTTTTCTACCGATTAAAATTGCAACCTGGTGTTGAACGATCGACACCCTCTCCTCAGATAATTTTGCTATCATGTCTTTTGGTATCTAGATCTGCCCCTATAAATGTAATATATTGGCAGAGCAACAAGGCAGACTTTTCATAGTTTATAGTGATGCCTAGCTGAGAGTAGAGGTGGATTGAGGTGTCCATTGTCTCGGTTAGACGATGCTCGGTGGTGGCAGTAAGGAGCCAGTCGTCCAGATATGGAAACACCTGAAATCCTAGATGCCTCAGATGAGACGCGACTACTGCCATGCATTTGGTGAACATCCTGGGGGCTGTGGTTGAGGCCAAAGGGCAAAGCCCTGAACTGGTAATGACTCCCAGACGTAAGAGTAGAAATCTCCTGGATCGCCTGTCCATCTTGATAGGACAATAGGCATCGTGGAGATCGACGGAGCACATCCAACTGTCCTTTCCCAAGAAGGGAAATATGGACTGCAGTGTCACCATCAGGAACTTTGTCTTCTTAACACATTTGTCGAGTCTGCTGAGGTCCAAAATGGGCCTCCAGTCTCCTGTTTTCTTTGGTACTAAAAAGAGCCTTGAGTAAGTTCCGGACCCAATTTAGTCTGCCGGGACTTCGAGGATGACTTGTTTTCTTAGCAACCTTTGAACTTCTACGGTTGCTTGTTCCATTATATTGGGTAGCACATCTGGGATGGATTTTTGTTTACTGGGGAGAGGTGGCTTTGGAAAAAGGAATACTGGATCTCCTGGATATGATCAACTGTACCCATGTGTCTTGTGATATTTTGCCAGGCTTCTGGGTACAGTGATAATCTTCCCCTGACTGCCTCCAGAGTGGACAGATGGGCCTCCTTTCAGGAGCACTGGAAGAGCCTACCAGAGAACGTATCTCTGTCGCCCTGACTCTGCAGACCCCCCTCTGCCATGAGGGCATCTCCCATTATTATTCCCTGCTCTGCCCCTGGGGGGTAATCACCACGTGCGTCAGTTGAAACTCCCTGGGATTTCTGGAACCACAGTTTTCCGCATTTTTGACTATGGGATAAGGTCTAAAAGGTGTGGAAAAACGTACTTCCACGGCAGAGAGAGTCTTGCCATCCTGCTCGCATCTGGTTAGAGAGTCTCTTTTACCTTAGGCCCGAACAACGACAAGCCATCAAAAGGGGCGTTAGTAAAGGAGGACTTGAAGGGCTCCGCAAATTGACAAAGGTACATTCAGGAATGTCTCCGTAAGGTGACTCCTGTGCCTGCAGCCCTGCTCGCTCCATCGACTGCATAGGAAATAAGCCACATGGAGGAGTTAACTACCGAAGATAAGGTCACAAGCTGAAAAGCAGCTCTATCAGCTCCCACATCTGTAGGATCCCTGTAGGGTATCTCCTAATTCTTTCAGGAGATCCCTCTCAAGACGGGTGAAATGGGATACATAATTCAGTGACCTAAGAGTAAAGGCCGCTGAAGAAGAGACATGCTTCCCGTATTTGTCCATCGTACGGGACTCTTTGTTCAGTGGATGGACAGAAGTAGAGTTCTCTGCTAATTCCTTCTTAGTGGCCTTTGCCACCACCATAGCATCAAGAGGCACGCCCTTGGTCAGGAAAGGTTTGTCATCTGGTGCAGTTATGAACTTATTGGGCCTTTGTGGAACTGGTTCCATTGACTCCGGAGAGCTCCATGCCTTTCGACTTACTACCCCTAGCAGTGGGTCGAAGGGTGGAGACACCCAAGAGTTGGAGGGTCGGGAACCAAATGTGCCCAGGTACATAGACTCATCTTGAGAAGGGGAAAGGGAATTCTAGCCATCCCTCTGCTTGAGGATTTCCAGGATGTCCGAGAATGAGACATCCTCAGTGTCCAATGTCAGGTACTCAGGGAAGTCCACATGCTTTCTCTTACATGTCTTCTTCCGAGGGACCTCCTTAGGGGGCTGCTCTGGGGAGGTTTTGGAAGGGGGGGTGCCCAATGGGGCATCCTGGGGCATTGGTTCCCTACGCTTAGAATGGAGGGACGGTGAGAGGGAAGAAACTAGTTCCATAGGGGATGGAGTAGCTGAAGTTGAGGAAAGATCAGTCAGAGGACAGCACACTCATCATCACCTCGAAGGCACCACAATCCCGGCCCGAGGGGGTCCCCAGCTCCGAAGAATTGAGAGACCTCTCCCGCACCAAGGGCAATGGCTCCGAGGCTGATATGGAAGCAGAGCTCACCTGCGCCGAAGCTCCAAGAGGGAGTGTGGGGTCGGACATGGATCCAATGTCGCTCCCCCCCTCAGAGCAGATGACTGAGTGTCGGCTCCCAGATCCCTTGATAGAAGAAAGTATCGAGGAGACCGGAGAGGATGTCGGAACAGAGACACTGGAGGTTTTTGGAACCGATGGTGCCACCAAAAATGCTTCCATGCACTCTGCCTCTGAGCTCAAGTGAATCCAAGGAGGAAAAGACTATCCGGGGGGCTGAATAGTCTGCTCCACATCCATACGGGCTGGGTTCGATAAGATTTTGGTGAGAGCCAGTGTCTTGAGTAGCCTCTTCACCACCCTCTCCACATCATCGTCTGAAAGGTTCCTGCACGACCGAGAGGAGTGGGTGGATGATCGGTGACTGCCCGCCACAGACTGGAGAAGTGGTGACTGTGGAGTGAACCACACCAGTTCCAAAGAAGGAGACCTAGTTCTTTTGCGACTCCTACACAGTTCCGAGGACAATGATTGAACCATAGGAGATAAAGTCTTGTCAGAACCGAGAGATTATAGATCCGACGAACTGGAAGATGTATCTTTCTGCTTCGACAGCTCAGTGGTCAGAACCGATGGAGATGTTGGTTTGGAGGATTTTTCTGGTTTTCTTGCCTGATTCCTTTCCACTGGTGTGTCAAATGGTCCTTTTAATAAGCCTCTCAATATAAATTTGCTTTTGCGCTCCTGCAAGACTCTGGCGTTGAAAGCATGACAAATGGAACAAGAGTCTTGCAGGTACACCACTCCCAGGCAATAAACACAGCTAGTATGTCCATCAGTCAGGGACATTTTTTGGGAGCAAGAGTCACACTTTGAATCCAGAAGGCTTGGATTCTTTGGGTGCTTCTTTTAACATTATTGATAAGCCCAAACAGCAACAAGCACAACAAAACTATAGCTATAGGTATCAAGAAAGGCACTCTACAAGAACACTATATCTAAACAATTATATATATATATATATATATATATATATATTTTTTTTTTTTAATAGAGAAAGTAACCGAAATAGTGGAAGGAGGAGAGCCTCTAAGTTAAATGACAACTCTCCCAACCAAGGAGAGCCTCTAAGTTAAATGGCTAACTCCTTAAACAGAAAAGGGAGAAGGAGGGAATAAGGGGAAACCCTCGAACTAAAGCGGGCTGAAAGCAAGGATGAATCCTCTAACTAAAAACGGATTCGGAAGGGGGGATAGGCCTGAAGGAAAAAACGACAGCCTGAATAGCAGCAGCAGCAACAACAACCAAAAAAACGGAGATAGGGATCCTAGGACAAACTACTACCAAACTATTGTAAATACTTCCTTAAAGATTTTACAATTTAAACAAAGAATATAATAAGAAAAACAAAACTTAGTCTGAGCCAGTTTCCAGCAATCTCTAAGCTTCAAGCAGCAAATGAAATCTGGGTAACTACCGCTAGACATGATGGGATAGGGTCTAGCCTCGAGCCAGTAGAAGCTCTCGAGCTTTAAAATATGGCCGAGTCGGGGCCAAGGATCATCTCTGAACCCAACCAACAATAACGAAGGCAAAATAGGGACAACATAACATCCCCACAGTTTCTACTTCTTTAACTTCTCCATTACTAATCTCCTTTTCTACTTTCCCCCTGTCTTCTCACAGAAAGCACTGCGGCACAGTAGATTTGAGAAAGCAGATAATGGAAGAAGGATAAAACTATTCATTCACTATTAAGATCGACTAAATGCATTCTGAGATTTTCAAGATAAGCAGGTCCATGATGGACTATATACAGACAAATATCAGAAGGCTGCAGGAAACAGAAGACATTTTAACAAGGCATTCAGAGGAAGTAGTGCATATGCCAACCATGTAAAAGAAATGAAAAAAAAATGGGGGAAGATTAATTAAAATATAAACAAACAGCACAGAAACAGTCAGAACTCAAGGGCATGCCATGCAGAGATATCTTGAGGTTTACAGCAGCACCAGAATAAACTGGAGGGAAGGACTATAAAGACTTGTCAGCACATGAACTGGACTTTCTACTGATGAAATTAAAAGAAACAGCAAACTGAGTAAACATTCATAATGTGAGTCTGGGAAAGCAGCAAAGACCTTTACTGATCAAACTGCAGATGTAACAGCTAAAGGAGTAAATATTTTAGAATTTGTGAAGGAAAGGAACAATGTTAAAGCCTAAAGAAACAAGGGGTTACTCTAATGACTTTCTATTACAAGCACAAGCAGAAAAGCTTTACTTCCTTCCACACAGCTCTGAAGAAATCAAACTTCATTTTAAGTTATTCTATCCTTCTTAATTTGAGTCTTCCAGCCACTTGGATTAAAAACCTAGACAGACCATTGACAGGCACAAGATGAAATGGCAAAGAGAAAACAGCAGCTGGTGGCATGAGAAGATAGGGAGAGCACAAGCAAAAAGTAAACAGCTGCAAAAAAAGTCAGTAACAGACACTTCAAGAGAGAGATTTCCTGCAAAGCTCTTTCCTGTTTTCCAAATGAAAATGATAGATAAACAAAGGAGATAACACCATTTTTTAAAAACATAGAAGACAAATGCACCGGGAGAGCAATAAATGAGGACACTACTAAAAAATATTAATGCTTTTATGAAAAATTAGGTTACTTTACTTCAGAACATATTACAATTTATATGTGCAAAACTCGCGCATTGTGCACTTATTTTCTACTTGTAGTAAGACCATTCAAAATCTCCCTCACCCCCCCCCAACCCCCTCTTTCCTTCACATCAGGTCTTGCCCAAAGCCAGGAGTTACAAACTTATTCCATGTCATTTTATATAATCAATACCCAGGCTTAACATTCTGTTGTTCGTACCTCTGAATGCTGCCCATTGCCCCTTATCAAGTTGCATTTCCTATCGATTCTTCCCACCTCCCACTTACCTTTTTATTCATTGTCGTCTTTTTCTATTTTCTTCCCCTTCTGTTCTCCTTTGACTAAGTTTATCCCAGAAATCCCATTTTCTTTTATGAAGTTTTCCTATATTTCTGTTCCCAGCTGTCAGCTCCCCTTTCCCTAGCTCTGCCCTTATTATCTCCTCCACTATTCCTGGCAGATGTTTTGTTTTCCATAATTTTATTTCCTTCTTTGCTGCCAACAACAAAAATGTGCTTATTGCCTTCTATGTGTCCTCGCCTCTCTCTACCATCTCTCCGGCTTAAATTGGGGACAATTCCTAATGTATAGCATTGTTTTGTTTAACCACTTTGCAGGGAAAACTGGATTTTTCCAGAAATCCTCTAAATGCAGTAGTAGACCTTTTTCTCTGAAGCACAGTAGCAGCACATTAAAACAAGCATTGCCTTGTAAAGCATAACACAATGTTATAATGCCTTTAGTTTTTAGCTTACAGAATCCGTCAGTGTATGATGTTGCTTCCTTTTACTGAAGGTCAGTAATATGAAGAAAGCTGTGAAGAAATTAGTTTTTATGTTTGCCGACATTCAACAATGCTGCATGCATGTGTTTTACACATTGCTTTCATTTTTATTTGGTTTATAAAACAGCATCTCTCTGTCACTCATGGCGACAATACATCTTACCTTTTTCCGTGAGTTTGGTCCTGCTCTTTCCTTCTTGAATGAAGCTAAACTAACTGGGAACTTTTGCCCAGTGTTTACTCACAAAGTATTTAACAGCTAAGGCTTTTGCCTAGTTTACGATCATTAGACAGAGTGCTGGAGTTTTTATCCATGCTGTTACTAGTGTTTACATAATTATCACTGCATAAAAGCTTTCTTCATGTAAAGAGACATTTTATTTTGAGTAAATATTCATATTTTACTTAACTGCGTGTCAGAGAAGTTAAGTGATGGACTGATGCTACAGCTAACTTACTGAATTCTCCGTAACAGCTGCATTTTATTTTAGAGAGGGAATATTCCCTGAGTTTACTTTCACAGCACTGTAGTGTTTGGCCTGTGCTGCTAAATGCTTTCGGGTTTATGGCAAATTCAAAGGGAGGTCTGTGAACCTTTCAGTATTTTATTGTTTGTTCAGAGATCACGGGTGGAGGGTTCTTATCTGGTAACTTAGAGTAAAGTAGTGAGTACTTGCACTGAATGACTAAAAGGCGCAGAGCAAAAAGGTTGCTTGAAATTTCACAGGGAGTCAGTTTGGCTTTAAGAGGAGACTACAGTGGGTCCCAGGTTCTGTTAAAACAATAAGGTAGCATATTAATTTGATCACAGTGCTTTAACTTTATTTATTTCAGTTTGTTAACCAGACAGACCTTTTTCAGCTATGACCTTAGGTTAATGTATAGTACGTCCAATGTGCAGTTTGGATAAACTTATATTACATTAAAGATATATGTGTGATCACATAGACATTACATTAAAGATATATGTGTGATCACAGACAGCTAAGAGAAGTGGACACAAGAGACATTAATGAAGAATGTTATACATAGTGTTTACATTATAGTGGGTATGTTATTTACACTATTCACAGAAGCAGTTTAAAGGTTTTATCATTTGGAATTATAATCAAAACAATGCCAGCCGCAGAAGCGAGCTGAGCTGAGATGCAATACTTGTTTTAACCATTACCTCTAAAGCAAAAAACGGAATTTTCTTTAGTGAAATTCTGTTTTAATCTTTTAATTTGTATTTAAATAGTTCTTGAGGTATTTTTTATTTTATAACCTGTGTAGGAAAGTAGTTCCAGATATTAGATGCAAGACATTTTAAAACAGGGTCTAAGTAACTGTCACTGAATCTTCAATATCATCTCTGATGTTGTAAGTTTGATGGCTAACATGTAGCTTAGTTTTTAATGGGGGGGGGGGGTGTCAATGTCTAAGTTTGACTATTTTAAATAATTATGCACTGAACAATTGTCTGAATCTGTGATTTAATGGAAACCAATCAAAGTTTAATCCGAAGACAATAATGGGTGTTATGGGTGTTATCAGCAAGTAAAACAAATCTGGAAATGTTATTAACTGCTGTGTTCTATGTGCAATTTATGCGTCAATGAAAAGCTGTTAAAAAGGGAGGCCATATTTTGTTTTGGGTAAGACAAAATGTCTTCTTGCTAAGGACCAACAGGAATAGGGTGAAAAAGATGCAATATTTTGTAACATGGATTAAATTAGACAAGTAATTTGCTTGCTACTTTGTATGTTGCATAGTGAAGGGTGTAAGGTTAAACTCAGATATCTTTGCTTGGAATCTTGTGGCAGAACTATCAGTAATCTTTTACTGTAGGTCCACTTACATATGGTGGAAGGAGTGTAGCAGTTTATTTTTATAAAAGAAGATTGTACTTCAGTTTTGCAGTTTACACAGGTACAAAGTTTGATACAAGTTCAAATATTAATATAAATAAAACACTATTCTGTTTATTGTTTCATGATCATATTTTGTCTGTTCTTCAGTTTGCGTTTAAAAAGTGGTATCCCACAATTCCATCGGAGTGAGGGGGTTACATAATTATGTATGCAAAGTTTATGTTAATAAGCAAACAGATTTGTACCTATTTTTCATGGGCCTTTGTCCAGATTTGTGATGTTTGCAGTTTGAGAGGTATGCCCTAAATCCCTCAAAGTACAGTTTTGTACCTACCATAAATGTAGATGTTAGAGTGTAAACACTGCTGCAGTCATTACACTTGGGTTATCCTGCCGTCAGGCAGTCCCCACAGTTGGCCAGAGTTCCAAAATCTTGGTCCGGCGTCGGTTGCTGTCGCCTCCTCCCTGACGTCAGTGCGACAGGGGTATATAAGATGCAGCAGATGCCATTTGCTTCAGTTTTTCTTGCCCCAGATGTCAGGTGCCTCCAAATAGGTAGGCAATACAAATTGCTAGTAAAAAATACAAAAGTAAAGCAAACAACCATTTTTAGTTACCAGCAAATACTTCCCATAGGTAATAAAGGGTAGATGCCCTAGGTAAATACCAGAAAGTAAGAGGGGAAGGAGGAAGGGTAACCTGGACTGCAGCAGTGTTTACACTCGAACATCTACATTTATGGTAGGTACAAAACTGTACTATGTTCATCATGTTACACTGCTGCAGTCATTACACTTGGGTGGAATCCCAAAGCTGAGGTAGGGAGGCTGGATCTTTAAGGCATTAGGGGTGGCTATAAGGCCCTGCAGTACAGCAGTGGTGAAGCCTGCTCTGGATTTGGAGTATAAAGGCAAATGGTAATGTTTGGTGAAAGTATGCACAGAACTCCATGTTGCAGCTTCCAAAATATCCTTGGTAGGTGCTCCTCTGAGGCAGGCAGTTGAAGTGGCTGTTGCCCTGGTGGAGTGAGATCTAATGCTGCTAGGTACAGGTTTCCCATGGTGGGTGCAGCAGAAACGTATAGTGTCCTATCCATTTTGAAATAGTCTGCTTTGAAATGGCTTTTCCCTGTGCTCCTGCAGCGTATGCTACCAATAATAGCTCAGATTTTCTGAAAGCTTTGGTTTTGTCTAAGTAGAAGCGTAACTGCCTGTGAATGTCCAAAGAATGTAGTAGTCTCTCTCCTTTGTTCTGTGGTTTTGGATAAAAAGTTGGCAAGTGAATAGTTTGGTTTAGAGCCACACTTGATACCACCTTTGGCATAAATGTAGGGTTGGTTCTTAAGGACACCCTGTCCTGGTGGAAGATGAGGAAAGGTTCCACTGTCATTAGTGCCTGTAATTCTGAAACTCTTCGTGCTGATGTTATTGCCAGTAGCAGAGCAGTTTTCCAAGACATGTAATTTAATTCTGCTGTGTTAGCTGGCTCAAAAGGAGGTAACATTAATTTTTCCAAAACAAAGTTGAGGTCCCAAGTAGGTGTAGGTGCTCTATGGGCTTAGGTTTTTAGTCCCTCTGAGGTATTGTTTGAGCAAAGGATTAGAAAACATTGGTGGATCCGTGTTGTAATGAGCAGAGATGGCCGAGGCGTGGATCTTGATGGATGAAAGAGAGAGGCCCTTGTCCAGCATCTCGGTTAAGTATTGCAGTATCTGAGGAATGTTTGGGACGAGAGGGTCAAGGCTGAGCACTTGGTTCCAGGCACAGAATCTCTTCCATTTGTCCGAGTATGCTTTCCTGGTGCTAGGCCTTCTGGCCTCCAGAATGACATCCATAACATCTTTGGAGAGAGGCATTGCTTGCTTGACTAATGAATTTTCCATGCAGCTAGGTTTAAGGTCTTTAGCTGGCTGTGAAGTATCTGATTGTTGTACTGTCAGCAACTGTGGAATTTGTGGTAAAATCCAGGGTAGTTCTTGTGTTAAGTTCTTTAGAATTGGGTACCAGTGCTGGCGTGGCCAGTCTGGTGCAATCAGGATCATTTTTGGCTATTCTTGCCTGGCTTTTATGAGTACCTTTGGAAGGAGAGGTAAAGGTGGGAAAGCGTATACTTGTAGTTTTTTCCAGCTGAATGAGGGCATCCACTTTCCACGCTTGTGGATGGTAGCTCCTTGTGCAGAATTTCTGTAATTGGCAGTTCTTTGGGGTGGCAAACAGATCTATGTCCGGGCTCCCCCATTTTTGTGTTATCATTCTGAACATTTGTGGTTTAGTTCCCATTCGTGTGAGTCCACAATGCTTCTGCTTAGGTCGTCTGCCGGTGTGTTTTTCTCTCCTGGCAGGAATTGTGCTTACAGATGAACTTGGTAGCTTAGAGCTGTGTTCCACAAGGTCATGGCTTGTCTGCAGAGGGGGTAGGAGTGTGTGCCCCCTTGCTTGTTTATGTACCACATAACTGTGGAGTTGTCTGTCTTTAGTAGTAATTGTCCTGGATGCAGTAGGTCCTTGAAAGCTATAATAGCATTTTGTACAGCTAGCATCTCTTTTTGATTGATGTGGAGATGTCTTTGCTCTGTGGGCCACTCGCCCTGGATACATTTTCCTGCCATGTGTGCTCCCCAGGCGTAATCTGATGCATCTGTTGTCATTGTCTGCCTGGCTGTGGGTTGAGTGAAAGGTTGTCCCTTGTTGAGGTGACAAGCTTGTGCCCACCATTGAAACTCCTGTTGTAGGCGAGGAATTAGTGGTATAACTGTTTCCAAAAGGAATTAATGGTATAACCGTTTCCAAACTTTGACAGTGCTGACACCATACGTTCTTTAGGTACCATTGTAGTTTCCTCATATGCAGTCTGGCATATGGAATTAGTAGTATGCAAGATGCCATGTAGCCCAAGGCCTGCAGAATTTTTCTTGCAGGGAGTTGGTTCTTTGTTGCTATTAATTGAAAATATTGAGTCAGTTGTCCTTGCTTGTCTGGCGTGAGATAAGCCATCTGGGCCGTTGTGTTCAAGCTGGCACCCAGGAATATTATCTGCTGTGAGGGCACCAGTTTTGATTACTTTTCGTTTACTGTGTACCCCAGGCAACTTACGTATGCCAGATGTTTTAGTAGAATGTCTTTGCTCTCTTCTTGAATCAGGCAGTCGTCCAGGTATGGGTAAATATGAATTCCTTTTTGCTTGCAAAATGCAATTACTGGTGCCAGGCACTTTGTGAAGACCCTGGGCGCAGTAGATAAGCCAAATGGCAGTGCAGAGAATTGATAGTGCATTGAACCAGCTAAAAATCTGAGGTATCTTCTGCAATTTTGTCTGATAGGGACATGCAGGTATGCCTCTTTGAGGTCCAAAGTCACGAGCCAAGCTTTCTTGCCCAGCATGGGAAGGAGCTGCTGTAGTGTCAACATTTTGAATTTCGGAACATCCAGGTAAGTGTTTAGTGTAGAAAGGTCCAGAATGGGTTTCCAGGCTTTGTCTTTTCTGGGAACCAGAAAGAGTCTTGAGTAAAATCCTTGTCCTTGTTCTTGTGGTGGTACCTTTTGAATAGCTCTCATGTCCATGAGTGCTGTAATTTGTTTTTGAGCCTCTGCCCATTGATTTGGTGGCAGATTTGGCATTCCTTTTAGCCTTGGCAAGGTGTGGAAATGGAACCTGTAACCTTGAGATACAATGTTGAGAACCCATTTGTCTTTGGTGATGCAATGTCAGTTGTGATAGAAAAGTGCCAGTTTTCCTCCTAAGGGGGCTGCCAAGAGAGAGCTGTTTGGCAGCTGTAGTGGAAAGTCATTGAGGCTGTTTTTTATAAGGATGAGGCCTGTCTTCCCCTTCTTTCTGGCCTGGTGTGCCCCATTGTCGAGGCCTGTAAGGGCCTTGTGTCTGTCCTCAATCTCTTGGACGTCTGTATCTGCCCCTTTGAGGTCTATCTGACTGGAAAGGACCAATTCTTTGTTGGCCAATTTCTGCTAAAACGAGGAGGCTGAACCTGTAAGAAATCTTTCACCGTTTGCATAGATTCTTTAATACCTCCTCTGCTTTAACTCCAAACAGCACATCCCGCTGCAAAGGTGCATCCAATAATTTGACCTTAACATGATCTGGAAATGTATGTTCTTTTAACCAAGCATGCCTTCTAATGACAGAGCCTGTAACTGCTGCTCTACAGGAGGCCTTGAAGGAATCAAACCAACATTGTAAAGTATGTTTTCCCACTTGTTCAGCTGCATGCAATAAATCCTGCATTTCTTTTAAGTTAGGAGGATCTGATTCTGGAAGCATCTTTTGTTTCAACTGAGACATCAAAAATTGCTGATATTTTAGCATGTGAAACTGGCAATTGAAGGCTCTCATTGCTAAAGTTGCAGACGTATATACCTTCTTTCCCCATCTGTCTAATGCTCTGGAATCTCTGTCAGAGGGGACTGGGTTTTTTGCTGATGAGGCCTTAATCCCTTTGGGTCCCTGAGAAATAGTTTCAGGGTCAGCAACAGGGCTTTTTTACAGAAATTTGAGAGTCAGGGACTCTAATATCTATCAGGTTTAACTGGGGCTGGGGGTAAGGAGTCCGGGTTCAAACTGGATTCAGTGTACACATCATCCACAATGTCTAAAATTGGCAGAATAGCAAGGGGTCTATGTTGGGGCAATAAAAGGAAGTCTCTGAGTCTTTTCTTGGATTCTGAGTAATCCTGGCCTTCCCAATGGAAATGCTCTCTCCTGGTATGTAAGGTCTCCCCAAAGGAGTAATCCTCAGGCGGAGAGGTTGATGGAATTGATTCCTCAGCATCAAAATCCTCATAAGGGGGTAAAGAATATCCTAGGTCCGAGGAAGAGTCAGAGGAAAGGGACACCTGGTCAGAAGATTCATAGTCTGCATCCTGCGTGGGCCTTTTATCAGGAGGTGGATGGGACCCCCTGATTAGAGTGATCAGGTCCTTGGCCACTTTTAGCATCTGTTTCTTAGGCATGGAAGGCTGTCCTGGACAGAGTTGCGTCTGTTTCTTTGCTTTTAAGGGGGCTTAGATTTAACAGAGGGTTTAATAGTTAACTGGGTAGGTCTGAAAACACCCTCTGTAACTATGGAATGCACAGCTACTTCAGTTTCCTCTGTAGGTTTAGGATCGGTAAACTGAAGGCCTAGTGCATCCGAAGGCCCAGCCAGCTCCAGGTGGGAGTCGGAGGCAGTCTGTGGAAAAGGTCGTCAGGGGCTGTGTAGGCGCATCGCTGAAAACCGGAGAACCGGCGACCGGCCTAGAAGAGGCCTCGTCGTCCGTTTTGGGCCTCGGATGCCTGTCCTTGCGCTTTTTTATGCATTGCGGTCGTCGTAATTTCCGACGGCATGGTATAATTGAATTTTCTACCAAAATAATGTCGGGCAAAACCAAACCGACGTTTAATAGTGCGCTTGTTAAACCTAGCACAAAACTGACAACCAGTGACGTTGTGGTCAGGGCCTAGGCATGGAATACAATAGGAGTGGAAATCCTTATGAGGTATTTGCTTCCCACAAGAAATACAGTTATTAACTTTTACTGACATCGGTCTGAGGCAAGAAAAAGTTTCCCCAATGGGGTACTTAGCTTTTTTAGAAGACTTCGGTTCTGGATTCGGATTGAAAATCTCAGGAGTCGGCCGACCGGCACTTGCAAACTGCTTCTGCTTCGGGCACTGCGCAGCAAGAAAGGCTGAAGAAAATGGCGTCGGCTGCATCTTATATACCCCTGTCACACTGATGTCAGTGAGGAGGCGACAGCAACCGACGCCAGACTAAGACTTTGGAACTCTGGCCAACTGCGGGACCGCCTGACGGCAGGATAACCCAAGTGTAATAACTGCAGCAGTGTAACATGGTGAGCATCTTGTATGAACTTTATAAAGTTTTCTTCAAATCCCATCCTATGCAACACTTCCTATAAGCATGGTAGCTTACCTTATTACATGCTTTTTCTGCGTCTAATCCTAACGGTACCAATTTTTTTTCTGCTTCCTCTGCTGCTTTATATGTATCATGTTTGTTTTTATAATACTGTCAATGGTCTGTCGACCCTTTATAAACCCATATTAATAGTAATCTATAATTCTTGGGAGAACAGTCACCAATCTTTCTGCTACAATAGCCATGAATATCTTAGAATCACTGTCTAATACTGAGATTGCGCTATAGGACCCAGGGTGACACAGATCTTAACTCTACTTCAATAGTACCACAATAACTATCTTCTGCCAAGGCCGAGGAACTTCTCTTTGTACCAGTGTATCAATTAAATAATTCCAGCCAATATGGGCCTAATTTTGCTTTTAATTCTCTCCATATTTCCTCCAGTAGTCCATCTTCTCATGATTTTCCTAGTTCCTGCTCATTTAACTAGCCCTTCAATTTATATTTTGTAACTGGTTGCACTAAAGCTTGTGCTTCATCTGACAAAGCTAGAATTTTCAAATCCTCAAAGAAATGCTCCACATTTTCTGAGTCTATTCTATCCGAATTTACCCCTCTGTACCACAACTCATAGTAGTCTTCTCCCGGTTAGGGGTCGCCACAGTGGAACAACAGTCCGCAGAACGATTGGCACTGGAGTTTTACGGTGTCGAGTTGCCAGCCCAGCACCCAATCTTCCACAGAAGGCACACACATACACCTAGGGCCAATTTAGAGTGTCCAATCCACACACAGCATGTCCTTGGGATGTGAGAGGAAACCAAAGCACCTGGAGGAAACCCACATGACCACAGGGAGAACATGCAGACTCCACACAGAAGGCACCCCAGCTGAGAATTGAACGAGGGAATCTCTTGCTATGAGGCAGCAACACTAACCGCTGCACCACCATGGCCATCCTGTAGAGCAAGTCATAGTAACCTTGAAAAATATTCTTATTTCTTCTGCCTTCTGTGTTAACTGGCCTCTTACATTTTTCAGTTTATAAATCACTTGCTCTATTTTTGCTACCTAATTTGGTTCACTAATATTTTCTGTTGTCTTGAAGTATTATCAAAAACACTTTATACAGCTGCCTTCCTATCTTAGTTTTCATTCCATTTCAATTCTAAAGATGCCAACTCCTTAATTTCCCTAGTTGATAGGCTATCCACCTTCCTCTACAAGTCCCTTAATTTCTCTAGCCTCAGGTTCTCTATTCTTTCTTCATACCAAAATTCCCTTTCTCCGTGCTGCTAAATCCATCTTGACCAGTCCTTTAAAGTCATCTCTATGCATTTCCATTTCCTCTACTTGCACTGTTCTTTGAAGGACATCTGTCCTTAGTAGCAATCCCCCATCTTCCCCTCTGTTTAAGCCAACTGTTAAACATTTTCCAATGTCTTTCTCTTTCCTGATCTCTTTAATAGTCTTATATCAACTGATACAACTGCATGATCAGGAAGGAGCATTGCATATATTTTTCCACTTACTGCTCCCCCAGTACTCTTTTGCAACATACACCTATCCCATCATGCCCATGTACCAAATCTACTTGATTTAAATGTTGAATACCATAGATCAGATACCACTTTTCATCCATTATGGTTACCACCAGTCCCATTGTCCGCGGAACACTCACGGGTTGAGCTATGTCATCCCGTTGGCCGCACTGTGAAGCTGTGGGACTTTAAAAACCCCGTTTTTTGATTTGCACTGAATTGCAGTGGAAAATCCAAAAATACTTCCAGCTTTTCCACGGCAATGGGATTACGTCACCAACCCAGAACTGCAGGCAGAGGTATTCCCTGTTAGGTCTGGATGGTGTAAGTCATGCAGCAATTGGCTGCAAGTCTTGAAGGGGGAAGGGATTCAACAAGGAAGAGCCCTACAAAGCTCATAGTTGTAGAGAGGGTTTGCATTAGTGTTTCTACAGCTGCTAATATTAGGAGGAAGGACTGAGATTGTTCTGTTTGCCAGCCATCGAAGAAACCAGGGAGCCAGCCAGTCCCAGCAGGCAGGGGAGCCAGCCAGCCAGTCCCAGCAGGCAGAGGAGCCAGCCAGCCAGCCAGTCCCAGCAGGCAGGGAGCCAAGCCAGCCAGCCAGACAGCCAGCCAGTCCCAGCAGGCAAGGAGCCAAGCCAGCCAGTCCCAGCAGGCAGGGAGCCAGCCAGACAGACAGTCCCAGCAGGCAGGGAGCCAGCCAGCCAGCCAGTCCCAGCAGTCAGGGAGCCAGCCAGCCAGTCCCAGCAGTCAGGGAGCCAGCCAGCCAGTCCCAGCAGACATGGGAGCCAGGCAGCCAGTCCCAGCAGACAGGGAAGCCAGCCAGGCAGCCAGTCCCAGCAGACAGGGAAGCCAGCCAGGCAGCCAGTCCCAGCAGGCAGGCAGGCAGCCAGCCAGTCCCAGCAGGCATAGAGCCAGCCAGCCAGTCCCAGCAGGCAGGGAGCCAGCCAGCCAGCCAGTCCCAGCAGGCAGGGAGCCAGTCAGCCAGTCCCAGCAGGCAGGGAGCCAGCCAGCCAGCCAGTCCCAGCAGGCAGGGAGCCAGTCAGCCAGTCCCAGCAGGCAGGAAGCCAGCCAGCCAGCCAGTCCCAGCAGGCAGGGAGCCAGCCAGCCAACCAGCCAGTCCCAGCAGGCAGGGAGCCAGCCAGTCCCAGCAGGCAAGGAGCCAGTCAGCCAGTCCCAGCAGGCAAGGAGACAGCCAGTCTCAGCAGGCAAGGAGACAGCCAGTCCCAGCAGGCAAGGAGCCAGTCAGCCAGTCCCAGCAGGCAGGGAGCCAGCCAGCCAGCCAGTCCCAGCAGGCATGGAGCCAGCCAGTCCCAGCAGGCAAGGAGCCAGTCAGCCAGTCCCAGCAGGCAGGGAGCCAGCCAGCCAGCCAGTCCCAGCAGGCAGGGAGCCAGCCAGCCAGCCAGTCCCAGCAGGCAGGGAGCCAGTCCCAGCAGGCAGGGAGCCAGCCAGCCAGCCAGTCCCAGCAGGCAGGGAGCCAGTCAGCCAGTCCCAGCAGGCAGGAAGCCAGCCAGCCAGCCAGTCCCAGCAGGCAGGGAGCCAGCCAGCCAACCAGCCAGTCCCAGCAGGCAAGGAGCCAGTCAGCCAGTCCCAGCAGGCAAGGAGACAGCCAGCCAGTCCCAGCAGGCAAGGAGACAGCCAGTCCCAGCAGGCAAGGAGCCAGTCAGCCAGTCCCAGCAGGCAGGGAGCCAGCCAGCCAGCCAGTCCCAGCAGGCATGGAGCCAGCCAGTCCCAGCAGGCAAGGAGCCAGTCAGCCAGTCCCAGCAGGCAGGGAGCCAGCCAGCCAGCTAGTCCCAGCAGGCAGGGAGCCAGCCAGCCAGCCAGTCCCAGCAGGCAGGGAGCCAGCCAGCCAGCCAGTCCCAGCAGGCAGGGAGCCAGCCAGTCCCAGCAGGCAGGGAGCCAGCCAGTCCCAGCAGGCAGGGAGCCAGCCAGCCAGTCCCAGCAGGCAGGGAGCCAGCCAGCCAGTCCCAGCAGGCAGGGAGCCAGCCAGCCAGTCCCAGCAGGCAGGGAGCCAGCCAGCCAGTCCCAGCAGGCAGGAGCCAGCCAGCCAGTCCCAGCAGGCAGGGAGCCAGCCAGCCAGTCCCAGCAGGCAGGAGCCAGCCAGCCAGTCCCAGCAGGCAGGGAGCGAGCCAGCCAGATCGTCCCAGCAGGCAGGGGAGCCAGCCAGCCAGTCCCAGCAGGCAGGAGCCAGCCAGCCAGTCCCAGCAGGCAGGAGCCAGCCAGCCAGTCCCAGCAGGCAGGGAGCCAGCCAGCCAGTCCCAGCAGGCAGGGAGCCAGCCAGCCAGTCCCAGCAGGCAGGGAGCCAGCCAGCCAGTCCCAGCAGGCAGGGAGCCAGCCAGCCAGTCCCAGCAGGCAGGGAGCCAGCCAGCCAGTCCCAGCAGGCAGGGAGCCAGCCAGCCAGTCCCAGCAGGCAGGGAGCCAGCCAGCCAGTCCCAGCAGGCAGGGAGCCAGCCAGCCAGTCCCAGCAGGCAGGGAGCCAGCCAGCCAGTCCCAGCAGGCAGGGAGCCAGCCAGCCAGTCCCAGCAGGCAGGGAGCCAGCCAGCCAGTCCCAGCAGGCAGGAGCCAGCCAGCCAGTCCCAGCAGGCAGGGAGCCAGCCAGCCAGTCCCAGCAGGCAGGGAGCCAGCCAGCCAGTCCCAGCAGGCAGGGAGCCAGCCAGCCAGTCCCAGCAGGCAGGGAGCCAGCCAGCCAGTCCCAGCAGGCAGGGAGCCAGCCAGCCAGTCCCAGCAGGCAGGAGCCAGCCAGCCAGTCCCAGCAGGCAGGGAGCCAGCCAGCCAGTCCCAGCAGGCAGGGGAGCCAGCCAGCCAGTCCCAGCAGGCAGGGAGCCAGCCAGCCAGTCCCAGCAGGCAGGAGCCAGCCAGCCAGTCCCAGCAGGCAGGGAGCCAGCCAGCCAGTCCCAGCAGGCAGGGGAGCCAGCCAGCCAGTCCCAGCAGGCAGGGAGCCAGCCAGCCAGTCCCAGCAGGCAGGGGAGCCAGCCAGCCAGTCCCAGCAGGCAGGGAGCCAGCCAGCCAGTCCCAGCAGGCAGGGAGCCAGCCAGCCAGTCCCAGCAGGCAGGGAGCCAGCCAGCCAGTCCCAGCAGGCAGGGAGCCAGCCAGCCAGTCCCAGCAGGCAGGGAGCCAGCCAGCCAGTCCCAGCAGGCAGGGAGCCAGCCAGCCAGTCCCAGCAGGCAGGGAGCCAGCCAGCCAGTCCCAGCAGGCAGGGAGCCAGCCAGCCAGTCCCAGCAGGCAGGGAGCCAGCCAGCCAGTCCCAGCAGGCAGGGAGCCAGCCAGCCAGTCCCAGCAGGCAGGGAGCCAGCCAGCCAGTCCCAGCAGGCAGGGAGCCAGCCAGCCAGTCCCAGCAGGCAGGGAGCCAGCCAGCCAGTCCCAGCAGGCAGGGAGCCAGCCAGCCAGTCCCAGCAGGCAGGGAGCCAGCCAGCCAGTCCCAGCAGGCAGGGAGCCAGCCAGCCAGTCCCAGCAGGCAGGGAGCCAGCCAGCCAGTCCCAGCAGGCAGGGAGCCAGCCAGCCAGTCCCAGCAGGCAGGGAGCCAGCCAGCCAGTCCCAGCAGGCAGGGAGCCAGCCAACCAGCCAGTCCAGCAGGCAGGGAGGTAGCCAGCCAGCCTGCCAGTCCCAGCAGGCAGGGTGCAGCCAGCCAGCCAGTCCCAGAAGGCAGGGAGCCAACCAGCCAGTCCAGCAGGCAGGGAGCCAGCCAGCCAGTCCCAGCAGGCAGGGAGCCAGCCAGTCCAGCAGGCAGGGAGCCAGCCAACCAGCCAGTCCAGCAGGCAGGGAGGTAGCCAGCCAGCCAGTCCCAGAAGGCAGGGAGCCAACCAGCCAGTCCAGCAGGCAGGGAAGCCAGCCAGCCAGTCCAGCAGGCAGGGAAGCCAGCCAGCCAGTCCAGCAGGCAGGGAAGCCAGCCAGCCAGTCCAGCAGGCAGGGAAGCCAGCCAGCCAGTCCAGCAGGCAGGGAGCCAGTCCAGCAGGCAGGGAGCGAGCCGGCCAGCCAGTCCAGCAGGCAGGGAGGGAGCCGGCCAGCCAGTCCAGCAGGCAGGGAGGGAGCCGGCCAGCCAGTCCAGCAGGCAGGGAGGGAGCCGGCCAGCCAGTCCAGCAGGCAGGGAGGGAGCCGGCCAGCCAGTCCAGCAGGCAGGGAGGGGGCCGGCCAGCCAGTCCAGCAGGCAGGGGGCCGGCCAGCCAGTCCAGCAGGCAGGGGGCCGGCCAGCCAGTCCAGCAGGCAGGGGGCCGGCCAGCCAGTCCAGCAGGCAGGGGCCGCCAGCCAGTCCAGCAGGCAGGGGGCCGGCCAGCCAGTCCAGCAGGCAGGGGGCCGGCCAGCCAGTCCAGCAGGCAGGGGGCCGGCCAGCCAGTCCAGCAGGCAGGGGGCCTTCCACAATTTTGCAAGTATGAGTAGGGTATACAAATACCTATGCAAACACTTCCAAAAATCGTAAACCTTCCAAAATATTGTTGCATACTTTGAGAGCCATACAGATGTTCTCTCAGTGGCTCCTTTGTATAATGACTTGACATTCTCTCTTCCCAATTCTTCTAACCTCTTCTGATTCATTCTTGCAATACAATATGTTTTGCTACTTTATAAATGTAATATTCTGTGCAGCTGTTTTTCTCCTTAAACGTCAGCTTCCAAAATTCTACTGTCTTTACTTCTTGACCCCCCCCCCTCGGTTTCATCATACCTTTCCAGTTTGATTTGTAACCTTTTGCTTGCATCATGTAAACGAGTCTTAACTGCGTACCTCTAAAGTATCCCTTCAAATCAGGTAAATTTATATTGCCTTGTTCTATAGTTTGAAACAACTTATTCCATTTAACTCTTGCGCTCTCCTCCTATCAAATAAATTCATCCAACACTTTATTATGGTCCACAACTTCTGATTGATAAAAATACACCTGCCCTATATATAAACCAAGTATGACTAGAAACATTTTCACTGCTTGTATCTTGCTATCCATAATCAAGAGAGTCTATCTTTTCAATTATTATATTATAGTTTCAGCCTCTTCCAACGTACCCTTAACTACTACAACAGAATCCTTTTTAATCCATACCCCTAAATACTTCATGTTATCAAGTTCTCACAGATACGGATGTTACAGAACTAATTCATCTGTGGGTACATACACTTTACCAAGATAGCCTTTGCTTTATTTTTATTTTATATCCTGAAAAGACCTGATGCACAGAATGTCCAACAATGAAATGTACTTTTCTGGACTTATGAAGTCACAAAATAGTATCTGTGACTAAAGCTATCTTTTCTTGATTACCATACCCACTATAACCTTGAATGTGCAAGTCCCTAATTTTATTTGCACAGAAAGAAAAAGCCTCATCTACAACCTAGCCAACTGAGTTCGATTACTAGTTCAGGCATCAGACAGCAGCAGAGAGGGATGGCCAGTTCTGTGGGAGTCTCTATGATAATCCCCGGCGGAAGCCGGGGACCTTAAGATGAGGACTGGTCCAAAAAAAAAAAAAAAAAAAAAACTTTTAACAGCAACCTTTCTAAACTCATGCTTGCACTCAACTGATCCTCCTTTTCTTGCTCTGTGAGATTTCCTTTCTTTTGCAGTACTTTAACCTTTGACGACCTCTAAATAATTCTTTCCATCTCTCTCTCTTACTTCTACCATATTTTTAAACTCCATTTTCATTTTATCCCACTCCCTAGCTATCCCTTTATAAGACACGCCCAGCTAATTACCCTAATAGTTCAAAATCATTTCTGCCACTTGTTCCTTTAATTCATCTCTTTTTAACAAATACTTAGGAAAACACCAGTCTCTCATTTTACTTCACTGCCCTACACCTTTACCTTGGTCTTTATTGGTGCATAATCTGAAATAGTTATTGGATGTATTTCAAAATGTTCAATTAAATATCTCCTGTGAAATATCAATGTATCTTGCAAATTCTAAATGACCTGCTGCTAGTAAATTCACATCTACTCCAAATGTGCTCATATTTCTTCAGAAATGGACCCTCTTGTTATGTTTCCATGTCTAGGTCCCTAAAAGCATTCTCATTACTGCAAAATAGGTTACAGGCCCTATCCACAATAATATTCCCTGCAGAAGGCTAATTTCTCCCAATACTCTATCGTATTCTTTCTACTACTATTGAGTGCAAGTACCTGCCAGTGTAATCCTCCCTTTCCAAGAACCCCTTATTAACACAAACTTACCATTAGTCTTTCTTCTCCTCTTTTACTACTACTGCAGCCTCTTTTGCAGTCAGTATTATTACTCCCCTTTTCCTTTGTTCCAGATACTCTGCAGAATATCCATTCTTTGGTAAAATTCATACTCTCATTTTTATCCAAATATGCCTTCTGTAACACTACAATATGCACAAACCCTACATGTCTTAATTCAGTACTCTGCTTCTGTCTACACCTGTAGCGCCACCGACATTCCTCGAAAAAACTGATAAGGCTGGAATTCTAATAAGATGCTATTAATTTCACACATTCTACTTGACAGTTCTTTGGAATATATCTTTTCTTGCATGCGCACATTAATGATTGGGAGGCTGAAAATGTATGCAGTTGCTGCTTCTCAACTGTGTGAGCCATGTCACATTTCCCAAACCTTTTTCTTAAATAAAAACACTCAAGAAACAAAAAAATAAGTAAAAAAATTTCAAATGCCACCAAACCCCTTTGAACTAACAGTCAACACACAAAACTATACAAACATTCCGAAAACTGACTTAACCCCTTCATATTGGAGCAGCTGCCACAGAGAAAGTTACACCCATAGGCTTTATTCTAAATTAGGTTTAAGCATGCTGGAAGCACATTAACGTCTGTGCCCGCTTCCCCTTGATAAGATACATTATATTATTGTCCTACCTCCATTTACTTCTCATATCTGGAAAAAAAAAAGCTAATTTTTAGCGTTAAGAAAAAGTGCATGGGCTATGCTTAAATGAATAAACTAAATCATGCACCATTACAGTTAATATTTATTTACTAAGGCTACCATTGATGTAACTACTTGCAAAGGTATTACACTTTCTCTCAGTATCAAATCTTATTTTCACTGAACTGCATGCTAGTTCCCCTTCATCTGCTAATCATGATATTCCTTATACAAATGCCTCAAAGTATTTTTCAGTCACTTCTTGAATAATTGCCTGCAACTGAAAACTTATTGTCTCGAAATGCTAGCACTTGATGAAAAAAATAGCGGTTAACAGCTTCACAAATGCAAAAAAAATTTCTTTACAGATACTGTGGAAAAAAAAGCTATGTACTCACCATAACGTTCCATCTGAGTTGTTGCTTTTTATTTGTCTTCAACCTGTGGGACACAGATCCGGTACGGATCTGACTCGGATGCATTTTCCAACATCGGATCCAAGCTCCAAGCTCCTCCTCTACCCATAACACCCCTGTCTCCCTCCTCTCCTCAGAGTTTGCTGCAAACAGTAGCACCCCAACCTAAACATATGCCTGAAAACCTGGCCTTAGCACTCATTAGCTCAGTAAGTAAAGCTCGACAGAGTGGGGGGGGGGTGGCTATGCCTCTTCCATCCGGTCCACTACAGAGCCCACACAAGGCAGAGGGAAGGAGGGAGGGTCAGCTGAAGCCAAATGAAAAGCAACTCAGAAGGAATGTTAAGGTGAGTACATAACTTTTTTTATCTGAAGTGGTTTTCATTTGGTCTTCAACTTGTGGGACAGAGTCACCAGCTACCTCAGAGCCCTGGGAGGTCCTCATGGAAAGATGTTCTGGAGGACAGCTGAGTCAAAGGATGCCCTGCCTCTGGAAAGAAGATCCAATTTGTAATGAGAGATAAAACGTATGGGATGACGCCCAGGTAACTGTAGAGGCTTCTTATTAGAACCTTGAATGCTTGAAATGTCGAGCGCGTCATATGGTCAACACCATATGATTGACATTTCAAGTGTTCGAAGGTTAAGCATAATGGCGCCGTTCAGTGCAGAATGGGAGAATTTCCCTTTTCTGCACTGAAGTGCGATCTCCGAGTTGGTATATTTAAGTAGGGGAGTGTGGGGGCACAGCCCTCACGTGGAGGGTGCAGGGGGCTTGCCCACCTTCCTGCACCGTTAAGGCAAGTTTTTTATTTGTTTTTTATTATATATTCGAACTTCGATCATATGTTGTCGAACATATGGGATTCGAAGTTTTGAAAGTTCGATTATGTAATATAGACCCAGCTGCAGAACAAATATCATCTAAGGAAACCTTAGCCCAAAAGGCTGCAGAAGTAGCTACATACCTGGTGGAATGCATCTGAACATAACCTGGTGGAGTTAATCCTCTGGCTTGATAGGCCAATGGAATGCACTCAAAGATCCATTGAGCGACACTCACTTCTGAGACAGGTTTTCCCAAGAAGGGCTTAGAAAAGTAAACAAAAAGTTGATCAGACTTATGAAAGGATTTTGTTCTCTGCAAAGAGAAGCACAGTTGCCTGTGAACATCAAGCAAGTGCAACTTATACTCTCCTTTATTCTGGAAGTTTGGGAAAAAAACAGGAGGATTAAGAACTTGGTTAATATTAGACTCTGATGCCACTTTTGGAAGGAATGAAGGATTTCTCCATAGGGAAACCCTATCTTTATGAAACACCATATATAGGGGGCTTGACAGATCAGGCTTGGATCTCCGAAACTCTCTTGGCCGAGGTAATGGCAACCAGAAAAGCCGTCTTCTAAGGCAGGAACTGCAAGTCAACTGTAGCTGCTGGTTTGAAAGGGGGAGAAACCAGATCTTGTAATACTAGGGTAAGATCACAAGGGGGCATTGGTTCCTTGACTGGAGGCCTAAGTAAAAATGTATCTTTTAAAAAGGCTTTACAAAGCTTGGAAGAAGCCAAGGAAGCCAAATTTTCTCCTATATGAAACTTATAGATCACTGCCAATTGTACCTTTACCATAGAAAACCTGGCGCCATGATTGAAAATATCCGCCAAAAACTCCAGAATGGCAGAAACTGGAGCAGTAAAGGGGTCCACCACTTGCTGAGAAGCCCATATGGAGAAACACTTCCACATACTGGAATAAACTTTTCTGGTGGAAAACTTATGAGCCACTACCAAAATCTTGACAGAAGAAGGCAGCCCGGGAGTCTTAACCATCACTGGAACCGGAGCAGCCAAGCTGTGAGCTTCAGGCTGATTAAATCTGGGTATGGGATCCCTGAGGGATGCGTGATCAGATCCGGGACTGGATCTAGTGTCCAAGAAGGACACACTGCATGAGACCACAGAGAGGGGAACCAAACTTGGCGAGGCCAGAAGGGGGCAATGAGGATCACTAAGCTCCCCAGCTGTTGAGCTTTCTGAATGAATTTCAGAATCAGAGGGAGTGGAGAATAAGCATACAGTAGACCGGAGGGCCAAGTAAGAACTAGAGTATCTCTGGGGAACTCCCCCAGAGGGGGGTTCAAAGCAAAAAACTCGCTGCACTTCACATTGGAAGGAGAGTAGAAGAGATCGCAGCAAGGTTGACCCCACTTTAGAAAGATCTGCTCAGCTACTGAAGGAGCATCTCTGGGGGACTCCTCCTGAGGGGGGGGGGGGGGTTCAAAGCGAAAAAAATCACTGCACTTTGCATTGGAAGGAGAGAAAAGATCACAGCAAGATTGACCCCACTTTAGAAAGATCTGTTCCACTACTGAAGGATTCAGAGACCACTCATAAGACATCAGAATAGATCTGCTGAGTCTGTCCACCAGTATGTTGGACCTCCCCTGAATGTGCACTGCCACCAGAAAGCAGCCGATCACCCACTCCCACAATGTCATGGCTTTGTGACAAAGGGGGTAAGATCTGGTTCCTCCCATTTGTTGATGTACCAGACCACAGACATTGTCTATCTGTCTGGATGGCAATTGTCCCTTGGGGAAGAAGGGCATGAAATGCGTGCAATGCCAACAGCACTGCCCTCATCTCCAGGATGCTGGCATGCAGATGGGTCTCCAAGGAAAACCACGTGCCTTGAACTGTCCTTCCCATGCAATGCCCCCCACCTGAACACGGAGGCGTCCATGGTCACTGTGATTCTGGGGGCGGAAAGAATGAATGGACGACCCATAAGATGATCTGGAAAATGAAGCCACCAAAGGAGCGAATCCTTGCAAGTTCGAAGTAACCAAACCAGATGAGATAAGGGCAGGTCTAGCAATGACCACTGAACCGTCACAGTCCAATTGAGGACCCTCATATGAAGATGAGCCATTGGAATAAGGGTGATCATGGCCACCATGGAACTAAACACCTGAAGAACTGAATCCACAAGGGGACACTGGGCTTGAACAATGTAAGAAACAAGATGTCGGAGGGTTAATAGCCTGTCCGGAGTTAGAAACACCTTGCTTTGAATACCGAGCCTCAATGAAGTTGAGAACTTGTACTGGTTCCAACTGGGACTTGCTGAGATTTATGGTTCTGCCTAGATGGTGACTGGTCTTGAGAAGATCATCCCTGGCTTGACACGGTTGATGCTTGGAGGGAACGGAAAGGAGCCGATCATCTAGGCAGGGGAAGACCTGGAAACCCTGCAGCCACAGGTGAGCTGCCACTACTGCCATCACTTTGGTAAACACCCTGGGGGCAGTGGTGAGCCCAAAGGGGACCGCTCTGAACTGATAATGATCAACTCCCAGGCAGAAGCAGAGGAACTTCCAAGAGCGCCTGACCATCTTGATGTGATAGTGCGTGTCTTGAAGGTCCACAGTGCACATCCAGTCATTTATCTGCAGAAGGGGCAAAATGGATTGGAGACTGACCACCTGAAACTTTGTCTTGGCAACTGGCATGTTTAGGGTTGAAAGATCCAGAATGGGTCTTAAGTCATTCATTTTTTTTGGCACCAAAAAGAACCTGGAATAGATGCCTGATCCGGACTGGTCTGGGGAGTGTGGGCTGGATAACTCATTTTTCGAGCTGCCTGGAAATTTCTACTGCTGCCTGCTCCTATTGTGTAGGTGGGACATCCGGGTGAAGTTTGGGAGGGACTGAAGGAAGGGGAGTGAGTATTCTCTGGATATTATCTGCAACACCCAACAATCGTTTGTGACAGACTCCCAGATTGTTGGGTGCAAAGAAAGATGCCCCCAGCTGCCTCCAGAGATGAGCAGGCAACCCTTCAGGACTGCTGCAAGGGTCAGTCCAGGAGAGAATCCAGAGACCCTTGGTTCCTCGTGCCCCCTCTGCCACGAGGGTGGCGTCTATCGTATCTCTCCCTGCCTCTGGGGGAAGACTAGTCCTGAGCATCGTGGGAAAAACCCTGAGACTTTCAGAACCACATCCTCTTCACCCCACGGTAATTCCTATAAAAGGATCATTGCGGAGTTGAGAAATGAATCTGGACAGCAGACAAGGTCTTCCAGTCTTTCTCATTCTGGACCAAGGTGTCTCGAACGGTCTTACCAAAAAGGGGGGAACAGTCATAGGTTGCATTTACAAACGATGTCTTGAAAGACTCTGAGAAAGCACAAAGCCAGAGCCAGGTGTGATGCCTGATGGCTATGCCTGTTCCGGCTGCCCTAGAGGCATCTTCAGTCGCATGTGATAAGAGCCTTATGGAAGTACTGGAAATGGAATTAAGGTTGGCCATATGGGAGACCACCACCTTCTCCTCCACTGACATGGACCCTGGGGCAGACTCAGCGACCTCTTTGACCAGGTGCCACTGTAGTCTGACGACAAGTGTCATGTAATTCTATGTACACAGTGCAAATGTGGCTATGGCATATGTCCGTTTCCTAAAACGGTCCATGGCCTGCGACTCTCGGTCCAGCGGACGGACCAAAGAACTCTCCCGGCGAGCTCTTTCTTGGTGGCCGCTGCACCACCATGGCATCTACTGGTGATCCCTTTGACCAGTGTTGCCTTGTCTGACGGAATGCTGAGAACTTTGTCCAGGTGCTTAAGGATAGGCTCAACTGTGTCCAGGTCCTTCCATGCCCTGGAAGAAATTAGGTCTACAAGAGGATTTGCGGGAGGGGGACACCCAGAAGGTACAGGGTCCTGTGCCAAATGCCTCAAGGAACACTGAATCATCTGGGTTGGGTTTTTGGATATACCCCCCCCCACACTGGTGCAGAATTTCCATGATGTCTCTGAAGGACACATTATCTGGGGGAACCCTCCCCTTCCTCAAAGTTGGTGTCTTCTGTGAGGGACTCCATTGGGGAGTCCAAGTGCTTCCTTTTACATGTATGTTCCAGAGGGAGCTCCTCAGGGGGAGTTTCTGGGGAGGACTTGGAAACCTCAGGAAGCTCCCTGGGAGGAACTCCCTGGAGTGGCGACAGGCTGTCCCTAAGGGGGGAGGATGGTGGATTCCAGGCTAGAAAGAGAGGCAGCCAGGACAGACTCTGAATACAGGATCAAGGGTCTCTATGGAGAAGAGGGAACCCTCTCCACCACATCAAAAGCAGAGGGTGATATAGTCTCAGTAGCAGAGGAGAGTGAAACCGGACGCGCTGCCCTCTGCGCCAAAGGGGGTGATGGATCCAAGCCTCCAGGTGCCAAGATTCCGAGTGGAAGGATCAACACCAAAAACTTCAAAGCAGACGCCATCCTCTCAGATCCAACATCGAGACAATGGCTACGACAGTCAGACGGCTCCGAAAGAGTTGGAGCCAAGCCACTCAGGGCAATGGTCGGTGTTGCGGTACTTGGGACCACCGGTGCTGATGCCAGGAAACCTCCGACCCAATGGCTCCAAAACCAGGGGTTGGATCAGAAAAGGAGCAATGGGAAGGGAAGTAGACTGCATGCTCACAGCCCCGGAGGGGTCAGGCAAGACTCCCATCTGGGTCCGGATAAACCTCTACATCATCCTGTCCACCTGGGCTTCAGAAAGACTACGAGTGGAATGAAAGGAAGAAGCCACTGACCCGGGTCTGAAGTGGCACCTAGGGGAGCAGAAAGGGGTGAACATCCACAGGAAATCTCCAGCTCAGCAAAAAATGTGGAGACCGGAGTCGAGGAGAGCCTCGGATTGAAGCCATCCAAGATTTGGCCTGAGGTTCCTCAAGAGACACGCGGTCAGGGGACCTCTTTTTAGGCCTGTCCCGATCTTTGAGACAAGACTTCTCCCTGTTCCCAGACTTCTTCGAGGGAGAATGAGTCCAAGAAGCCAGGGTGGAAGTAGTAGAGGGGGCAAGCAGCCTCTGAAGGAAGGAGGCCCTTAAGAATTAACTTATTCCTCCTGTTTACCAATGCACAGAGGTTGAAACCTGCACAGATTGAACAGGTCGTCTCCAGGTGCTGAATGCCTAAGCACACGACACACAGAGTGCGGCCATCAGAGGGGGGCCAGCTTGTAGCCACACTCAGAACACTTCCTGAAGCCTGGCTTGGGTGGCTCTGCCATAGCCAAAGGAAACAGACACAACACACACACTAGAAAGAGAGAGAGAGAAAGAGGACCTTTTTTTTTTTGAGAAAGCAAATGTCTAATATTGAGGAAACTTGGAGCTGCAATCCACACTACTGTCTCACACAAGTGGCAGATGAGTTCTGAGGGAAGGAGGGAGACGGGGGTATTATGGATAGACGAGGAGCTTGGATCCGATGCTGGAAAATGTGGCAGAGTCAGATCCATACTGGATCCGTGTCCCACAGTTCCATAGGTCGAAAACAACATCAGAGCTATCATTTTTATGCTTTCCATTTTATATCCTGGTTGCTTAGAAAAAATACCTTTGAAACATTAAACACTAATCTAGACTTCAATCTATATTTATTTTAATACATATACAATATGATCATCATACTTTTGCATCTCATCCTATCAGCCACAGATTACATTAAACTGCTTACATACAGCCCTTACCTTGTTACAGTACAAACTCTGAATACAATACCGGAAAAAGCTCTTTCTTACTTTAATATCATTAGCATAAATAGCAGTCACGAGACCCCATATCACATTTAATATACCTACACATACAATATTTTATACTTCTTTACAATATAACATACAATTTACTTTAAGACATTTTACCAAGAATAAAAATGTTTTTTCATTAATTGCAGTTACATTTTCGGTCACTTCTTTGTATTTCTAAACATTAATGAAACTCAGGATTCTGCTTTAGAGTCCTCCTACCAATTTAAAACAATGTTCAAGTCTTTTTTTCAGTCACTTCTTGCAGTAGTACAAGTACAGTTTTCACAACCAAACTGCATCTTACGGAAATAGCACTTTACAAATCTTTCATTTCCTACTTTTACAACATTGCCAGACTTCTTTTTCATCTGGATCACACAACCTCAGTTTCTGGTTTAAGTCCAAGGTACAGTTGATTTTTCTGGTCAGCTACTTGGCCTTTTTTCATTCAATCATTTCCTTCGAACAATGGAAATGATTTTAATGGCAAGTTCTCTTTATGGACATTGCTATTGTCAGAAGAATGAGAAGCAATGCCGCCTTTTGCTTGCTGGCTCACTCTTTGCTGGATACATGATTTCCTCCTCCTCCTGTGTCCCATCTAAAAAAACCTTTAATCCTCCAGGAAAAATTATACCAAAAACAACTGTAGCAACCTGCATCTTACACCAGCTTCTCAACACATCCCCTGACTATAGGGATAAACTTGCTTCTCTTCTGCCTAGTGTATAGTGAATAATTTCCAAAAAAACTCTGGTGTCACCATTTTTTTATGTTTTTCCTTCTGCCACAATTTTGTCAAGAACAGCTCTTTCTGCTGGTATGACTGCATCTTTGCTAACACAGGTCTTGGTCTTTTTCTCAATGGAACATTTTCAGCGCATGTTCAGTTTCTTAACAAATCAAGCTGTGAAATACTAACAGCTTATTTGTACTTCCATAAAATTAGTGCAATCTATTCCTTCCAGTTTCTCTGGCAGAGCAGAAATTCTCAGTTATCTCTGTGGGTTCCATCTTTCAAACCTTTTTAACCAGTTCTTCTACAGCAGCTTCATATTCAGCTAGTCCCTACCTTAATTTCAACCTAGACTTCTGCAGTTTCATCAGTTCATCTGAATAGCTACTTAAAGCTTCATCTATCATTTCCAGTCTTTTGAGTTTATATATTCCTCCAGCATTTCACCTATTTTAAAAGACTAAAAAGATAAAATAAAAAAAAAAAAAAAAAATCACCCAATGAGTAAACGGACTGCCAAAGACGCAAAATATCAGTGTAACAACAGCCAAACGAACGACAGTCAGATGCACGGCAACTATAAAAACTTTAACAAATGCGAGTAGGTAACCGCTTTCACCAGTACAAGTGGCTCCTTCAGACCATATAACTCACAAAAGCAGAAACAAGCAATTAAACAGATGTTTGGTTATTTTAAAAGACTTCTGAATGCTTTTGATTTATTGTTTCCTCTAAATTACTGGAAGCCAGCTCCTGCACTAAATATGAAGCCTGAATTGCTTTTTGCTGAAAAGCTGCAAGGCTCTTAACAGAGTTTTTTTTTTCCCTCCTCATTTTCTAATTGATTTTTCTATTACTTTCTCTACATTTCATGTTTGCTGACGGCCAGGGAATGCATTTTATCCCATTTTATAGCCTCTACTGTCTTTTTCCCCATAGTTTCTGTCTTCGGACTCAGAGCTCTAATAAACCTGTCCCTCTGTGTGTAGCTATGGTGGAAGCCAAAGGCGCTAGTGTCTTGATGAAAAGTTAAGTAAGGCCCTACTGGCTACGGGCAACTGACAGATTATGTGAAGGTGTAACAGCCTCTAACAGAATGTCTTTCCAACATTAAAAACATTATGGGACAAATGCGGACTTGCACAAAAGGAAGTCAAATTAATTTTCCAATAACATAGTTAAGGCCCACTGAAAATAAAAGATTTCATAAGAGATCTTGGGTAAAAGCACACATTTTAGAAGCAGCTTAACCACATGGTCAGCAGTAATGAGAAGGCCCCATGTGTAAACAGGGTGAGTTAAAAGAGATGACTCCCCCCCCCCCAGAACATATGCCAAACCCATGTTAAATATATAGGGCATACTGCACTGAAGCTTTTTCCAGTGTAATGTAACATGTAATCCACAAAGGGAATCCCTTTCATTTGGATACATCTCTCTCTCTTTCTACAGTTTAGCTCACCTGAGGTATAATATAAAGGGCATCCCTGAGCTGCAGAAGACTGATCTGCCTACCACCTGAATTGCTTTTTTATGAGTATGATAACTATCAGCATCAAATGTAGGTACCACTGCCGGTCTTGTCACAGAATCCTCAAATACCACTGAATTTTTCTCATAAGTAATTCTGTCAGAGAGATACGGACTGAGATCAGCATGTACCTTAATCGCCACTAGGTGATACTGCTATCCTGAGGGGGAAAAAACTTCAAAAATGAAGCCTTCTGTGGGGGAGGAGCACTTTGCTCTTTGCTTTGTTTAATACTGCCACTAAGGTGATCTTGTTTGGGAAGGGGGGGGGGGAGCTCGATTAGACAGACTCCTAGGGTGGTTAGGCAAGTGATTGTAAGGTTTGGAACCCTATGCATTTCCTACTGGAGAAAGGCTAGAATCAGCCAATGTCCATTAAGAAATGCATGTGGATACTTCCTAGCCAAAATGAGTAAAAACAGGAGATAAGCATTTTGTTAACTCCTTAGGAGGGATGGTGAACCAAAAAGGCAATGTGGTGAACTGGAAACGCCAGGATCTACCAGGAATCTGAGGAATTTGTTGTGGCCTCTGAAGATTAAGGTGCAGATGTTAAGTAGTCTTCATGTCCAGTGCCAAACATCAGGGCTTCTGATTACAAAAATTGGAGCAGGGAAAGAACAGTGAGCTCTTTCAACTTGTCCACTGCTAGAAACTTACTCAGTTATGAAGGGTTCAATATGCTTCTCAGAGGCCCTTCTCTTCTTGGGACAGTATTTTGTATCACAAAAGAATAAGCTCTCTCAAGCATACGTCTGCAGTCAAGACACACCCTTGTTCTTAACTGCCAGTATTCCTCCTAGTCCACCAAGAGAAGCGATGGAATATCATATGGGCAACAATGTAGAGCAATGTTGTGACTGGGAGGGGATCCACCAAATTTATGCCTACCAGTACCTGCTTCTCCCTCATCCCACCAGATGCTTTCTTTAAAGGTTTTTTAATGTTTAAGTTGTTTTAATCAGGCAGTGTTCCTCCAAAAGGATAATTTTTGTGTTTGTGTGGAAAATGTTTTCATTTACGAACATGTGATTGAAAGAAGAAGTTATGTACTCACCATAGCATTCCATGTGTACTGTCCATCTCGCCTTCGTTCCTAGTAGGTTGGGTTCAAATCGGATCAGACTCGGCCTTATAGACAAGCTCCAAGTCTTCCACTAGCTCGTGGCTAAACCCTATCCCACCATGCACTAGGAGAGGTCACCAGATCTTGTTTGCAGATGTACATAAAATACTAAATAAGAGTCGCTTAACACCTTATAGAGCAATCAAGAAGGTCAGAAATCGCAAATAGCCAATTATATCAACTCGGTCTTCCAGGACCCAAGGGCTTGTGGAAGGAGGGTGAGATGTAAAAATGAAGGGGAGATGGACAACACACATGGAACATTATGGTGAGTACATAACTTCATTATGTGATGTTGTCCTATCTCATCTTCATTCTTAGGAGATTGGGACAGCGTCCCTAGCACAATCTTTCTTGGGTGGCTCAAGGGAGAATATTCTTCAGAACTGTGGAACTAAAGGAGGCCCTGTTCCTGGAAGCCAAATCAACTTTGTAACAAGTGATAAAGGTATGTGGCCTTGCCCATGTTGCTGCAGCACAAATGGTATCAGTAGGCAGTCCAGCCTGAAAGGAGGAAGAGGATGCAATGGCTCTTGTAGAATGACCTTTTATGTTATGGGAAAAATCTGTTTTGAGATTTGTAAATGAAGATTATACAATCTGAGACCCATTTTGAGTGTGTCACTTCAGAAAATGGAGCACCTTTCTTTGAATCTGAAAAGGATACAAACAGTTGGACAGATTTTCTGAAGTCCTTTGTCCTATGCAAGTAGAAGCATAATCATCTGTGTAAATCCAGTTGGTGCAACATATATTCTGCCTTATTCTCATAGTTTGGGAAAAATACTTGTAGTTCTATGTATTGGTTCAAATTAGATTCTGAACATACTTCGGGAAAAATAAAAAGGGTTTGTTCGTAAGGATACTCTGTCTCTGTGGAAAAGCATGTTGGGGGGCTTTATTGACAATGCTTGCAGCTCTGACACTCTTCTAGCAGAAGTAATAGCTATCAAAAGAATAGTTTTCCAGGTCAAATATTTGAGATCGCAGGATGATGCAGGCTCAAATTGGGGAAAATCAAACAGGATAAGACAAAATTCAAGTCTTATGCTGCTGGAGGGTCTTTAATAGGTGGTCTTAATAAAAAAGTACCTTTAAGAAAGGCTTTGCATAGTCTGTGGGACATCACATTGAGGCCTGATTCACCTAAATGGAAATTAGATATCATTGCTAAACTGAACTTGAATAGTAGCTGCAGCTTCACTGAATAGTTTTGCTAAGAATTCTAGAATGGAAGCTACTGGGGCAGAAAAAGGATCAATGTGATTATTTGAAACCCATAAAGAAAATCATTTCCATTTGTTTCTATATATTTTTCTTGTTGAAGCCTTATAAGATGAAATCAGGATATGTTTTAATGGAGGAGTAAGGTTAGGGAGCCTGGCTATAGTTGGAATCGGAGCAGGCAAGCTGCCAACTTGAGGGTTTGAAGGGAGGGATGGAGCGTCCCTGATGCATGAGTCAGGAGGTCCGGAACTGGGTCCAGAATCCAAGGCTCATCCTGGAGATGAGGCCACATTAAGGGGAACCAGATTTGACGAGGCCAGTATGGGACGATGAGCATCAATTTCCTTCCTAAGTAACTGGCTTTCTGAAGAACTTTGGGTACCAATGGAAAGGAAGGAAAAGCGTAGAGGAGACCCCAGGGCCAATCGTGGACAAGTGCATCCCTTGGTGACTCCCCCGGAGGGGGGGGGGTCAGGGCAAAGTAGTTGATGCATTTGATGTTCATGGATGTGGCAAAAAGGTCACAGCAAGGCTGGCCCCATTTGTGGAAAATCTTTTCCGCCATTTCTTGTTTTAGGGACCACTCGTGAGGCATCAGAATTGCTCTGCTGAGTCTGTCTGCAATCACGCTGGATTTCCCCAGGATGTGCAGTGCTATCAGAAAGTGTTGGGAGCAGATTGCTCAGTGCCACACTCTCTGGGCCTCTCAACAAAGGGATAAGATCTGGTTTTTCTTGTTTATGTACCATACAACTGACATGTTGCCTGTCTGTATTGCAATATTCCCCAAAGGAAGAGAGTCCTGGAATGCTTTAACGCTAAAAGTGCTGCTCTCATCTCTAGGACATCGATGTCCGAATGAGCCTCATGATTCTGCCTAGTGCCTTGGACGGTCTTTCCCAGATAATGCCCCATCCCCCACGCTATCTGGGAAGTGTCCGGGGTCACTGTGGATGATGGCTGGGGAAGCACAAAGGGTCAACCTAACGTCATATGAGTGGAGTCTAGCCACCAACAAAGATCATTTTTTGCAAGATTCCGTTAGCAATATCTTGTGGGACATGGGCAGTTCTTGCATCGGCCACTGAGTGCAAAGCAGCCACTGGAGAATTCTCATATGCAGACATGTTAAGGGGATCAAGGTTAATGCTGTTACCATGGTCCCCCAAGACTCTTAGAACTGTCTTTGCTTGTATTTTTTTCTTTAGAAGGAGATTCAAGACCTGATGCTGAAGAACTAACACTTCCTTGAAGAAGTCTGGCAGTCATTTTGTTGCATCTAGTTCTGCTCCTATAAAAACGATATGCTGAGATGGCAGCAAGGCCGATTTTTCATAGTTTATTGTGCTCCCCAAGTGAGAGCAGAGCTGCACGGTGGTGCCTCTCGCTTTTGTTAGTAGATGACTGGCTCCTAATTGTCATCACCGAGCATCTAGGTACGGAAACAATCAGAATCCTAGGCATCTCAACTGAGCAGCGACTACTGCCATACACTTTGTGAACACTCTGGGGGTTGTAGTGAGGCCAAAGGGCAGAGCCCGAAACTAGCAGTGGATATCTCCCAGCCAAAAGTGCAGGTGTCTCCTGGATCACCTGCCCATTTTTATATGGTAGTACGCATCCTAGAGGTCTATCGAGCACATCCAATTGTCTTGTCCCAGAAACGGAAGTACTGACTGCAGTGTCACCATCCGGAACTTTGATTTTTTTTTACAGATTTGTTTGGGTTGCTGGGATCCAGAATCGGTCTCCAATCCCCTGTTTTTTTGGAACTAAAAAGAAAGTACAGTTGTGTACACTTACCATAAATGTAGATGTCAGAGTGCATTCACTGTTGCAGTCATTACATTTGGGTTATCTGCCTGCAGGTAGCCCTCAGCCAGCCTGATTATCAAAGTCTTGGGTCCTGCATCGGTTGCGGTCTTATCTTTCATGACGTCAGGTCGTCAGGGGCATAAAACTTGCAGCCGATGCCATTACATAAGTTTTTCTTGCCCCAGATGTCAGGTGTCCCCATAATGGGAAGCAATTATGTGTTATGCTACACCTCCATCAAAAAAGCAAATACACCAGAAAGCTAAAATATACAAAACAATAAGGAAAGGTAGAGCCAAGAGAAGTCAGGGGGCTGGAGGGAGGGTAACCAGGACTGCAACACTGAATACACTTGAACATCTACATTTATGGTAAGTGTACAGAACTGTACTATGCTCTTCGTGTTTCACTGTTGCAGTCATTACACTTGGGTTGATTCCCAAAGCTAAGGGAGGGAGAAGGAAGTTACAGAGCATTAGGGCCAGCTATTAAGCCCCGCAAGACTGCAGTGGCAAAACCAGCTCTGGATTTAGAAAAAATAGGCATGTGGCAATGCTTCGTGAAGGTATGTAGAGAGCTCCAGGTAGCAGCTTCTAGGATGTCCCTGGTAGGGACACCTCTTGAGAAAGGTAGTAGAGATAGATGCAGCCCTGGTGGAATGTGATCTTATCCCCGGTGGGGTAGGTTTTCCATGGTGCTTATAGCAGAAATGAATGCAATGGGCTATCCACTAAGAAATGGTTTGCTTTGAAATGGCCTTCCCCTCTGCCCCTGCAGCAAAGCCAACTAGCAGCTGTTCAGATTTTCTGAGAGGCTTAGTCCTGTCCAAATAAAATCCAAGTTGCCTGTGCACGTCCAGAGAGTGCAGCATTTGTTCTTTGTTTTGTGGATTCGGGAAAAAAGTAGGCAAATGAATGGACTGATTAAGGGCCACACTAGACACCACCTTGGGCATAAAGGAAGGATTGGTCCTGAGGGACACCCTGTCTGCATGGAAGATGATGAAGGGCTCCACTGTCATGAGGGCCTGTAATTCAGACACTCTTCTTATTGAAGTGATGGCTAGAAGGAAGGCTGTTTTCCAAGAAAGGAATTTCAACTCTTGCAGCTGGCTCAAAAGGAGTGAGAGTGAGCTTTACCAATACAAAGTTGAGATCCCAGGCTGGAGTAAGGGCTCTTCTGGGGGGTCATAAATTTTTGGGCCCTCTGAGGAATTGCTTTAGCAGGGGGTGAGAGAAGAAGGGTGGTTCAGTATGTGCTGAAATGGCAGAGGTATGAATTTTAATTGACGAGAAGGAAAGGCCCTTGTGGAGCATTTCTGTTAAGTACTGAAGAATATGCGGCAAGCTGGGCACCGTTGTGCCCATCTCCTGAGTCTGGCTCCAGGAACTGTATCTTTTCCACTTTTCAGCATAGGAGTTTCTAGTACTAGGTCTTCTTGCCTCCAGAATGACATCTAGCACCTGCTTACTGAGAAATGCTATTGAAGAGCTCAAGGAATTAGCCAGGCTGCTAGGTTCAGGGTTTTGAAGCTCTGGGTGCAGAATCTGGCCCTCCTGCTGGGACAGCAGGGAAGGGGTCTGAGCCAGGTGCCATGGTTCCAGCAGTGTCATACTGCGCAAGAGGGGGTACCAGTGCTGGCGTGGCCAGTCTGGTGCAATCAGTATTGTCCTTGGTTTGTCCCGTTTGATCTTTAGCAGAACCTTTGAGAGGAGAGGCAGAGGAGGAAAGGCATAAACTGAGAGGCTTTCCCAGGTAAAGGACAGGGAATCCACTTTCCAAGCTTGACTGTGGGAAGTCCTTGTGCAGAATCTGTCCAATTGGTAGTTCTGAGGGGAGGCAAACAGGTCTATCTCTGGATTCCCCCATTTGTTTCTCAAGAGGTTGAATATTTTTGGTTCCAGTTTCCACTTGTGTGTGTCCATAAGATTTCTGCTTAGGTCGTCTGCCAGTGAATTTAGCTTGCCTGGCAGGAATTGAGCTTGTAGGTGCACTTGCTAGCTCAAGGCTGTGTTCCACAGAGCCATGGCTAGTCTGCAGAGAAGGCATGAGTGGGTTCCCCCCTTCTTGTTTATGTACCACATAACTGTGGTGTTGTCTGTCTTTACCAATAATTATCCTGGAAGAATGTGGTCCTTGAAGGCTGTCAGGGAATTCTGTACAGCTAACATTTCTTTTTGGTTGATATGCAAGTGCATCTGTCTCGGGTTCCATTTGCCCTGAATGCACCTCTCTGCCAAGTGAGCCCCCTATGCATAAATCTGATGCTTCCGTTAGGGTTTGGGCAGCAGGGGGTAGAGTGAAAGGGAGACCCTTGTTGTGGTAGCAGGCCTCTACCCACCAAAGAAACTCTGTCTTTATACAATTAATGATAGACATCACTGATTCCAGGTCCTGAGAATGTTGACACCATAGGCTTTTTAGGTACCACTGTAGTTTCCTCATATGCAGTCTTGCATATGGAATTAGTAGAATGCAAGAGGCCATGAACCCTATGGTTTACAGGATTTTCCTTGCACATAGCTCGGTCTTTGTTGCCAGTAGTTTGAAGTAGGTTGTCAAATAAACTTGTTTCTCTGGAGTGAGGAAAGCCATCTGGGAAGTTGTATTCAAGCTTGCTCCCAGGAATACAATTTCTTGGCAGGGTACTAGGTGAGATTTCTTTTCGTTTATGGTGTATCCCAGTGAGTTTAGAAGTTTCTTTACGAATGCCAGATGTTTTAATAGCAATTCCTGGCTTTCTGCCTGAATCAGACAATTGTCCAAGTATGGGTATATTTGAATATTTCTCTACCTGCAAAATGCAATGGCTGGAGCTAGACACTTTGTTAATACCCTGGGTGCAGTAGATAAGCCAAAGGGAAGTGCAGAGAACTGACAGTGCATGGAGCCTGCCCTGAAGCGTAGGTATTTCCTGCAAGATTCCCTTATTGGAATATGCAGGTAAGCTTCCTAAGTCTAAGGTTGCCAACCAGGCATCTTGCCTAGCATACAAAGCAGCTGTTGAAGTGTTAGCATCTTGAATTTTGGGATTACCAAACAAGTGTTTAAAACAGAGAGGTCCAGGATAGGATGCCAGCAGCTGCCTTTTCTGGGTACCAGCAAAAGTCTTGAATAAAAACCTTGTCCCTTTTCTTCTGCTGGGACAGGCTGAATAGCCCTGATACTTAGAAGAGAAAGAACATGCTGTTAAGCCTCTGCCCACTGATTTGGGGGTAGGTCTGAACAACTGTTGGGGTTGGTAGGGTGTGGAAGTGGAATCTGTATCCTTGGGAAACTATATTCAAAACCCATTTATCCTGGGTAATGAGTTCCCAGTTTTTTTTGCATGTAGGGCAAGCAGGGCAAACTTTCCTCCTAAGGGAGCAGGGAGCTGAGCAGGGCTCGGAAGGGTTAAGGTTAAGTCATTGTGCCATTTTCCCTGCTTTTAAGTCGGAGCCCCCCACTGCTTAGGCCTGTGGGTAGCCTGAGACTGTAACCTAGGTGGTCTGCTGTTCCTGGGTTTGGACTGAGAAGGCCTGGAAGAGGCTGGAAAGGATCAATTCTTTGGAGGCCAATGCCTACTAAATCTGGGTGGCTGTACCTGCAAGAAATCTAACAGTTTGCATAGATTTAGCTTTTTCCTCCATCTTTTTGAGGACGACTTCTGCTCTGTTGCCAAACAGGCGGTCTTGGTTTAAGGGAGCATCCAGTAATTTAGCTTTAACATGATCTAGCAAGTTTTGCTCCTTAAGCCAAGCATGCCTTCTAAGTACAGACCCAGTGATAGCAGCCCTACAAGATGCTTCTAAAGAATCAAAACCACATTGCAAAGTATGTTTACCAAATTGTTCAGCAGAATGCATTAAATCCTGTAAGTCTTTGTGTTCAGCACAGTCAGGAATCAACATCACTTTCTGTTTAATTAGTCCCATAATATGCTGCTGGTACTTTAACATATGAAACTGGCAATTTAAAGCCCTAATGGCCAAAGCAGCAGAAGTGTATACCTTCTTACCCCATCTTTCCAAGGCTCTAGAATCTCTATCAGAAGGGGTAGGATTTTTAGCAGTTATAGCCTTAATGCCCTTTGTACCTTGGGACATGGTCTCTAGATCCGCAGTAGGATTCTTGAAAAGGAACTTGTGAGAGTCAGGTATTCTGTAATACCCGTCAGGTTTCCTGGGAGCTGGAGGTAAAGTGTCTGGGGACAGGCTAGATTCCAAATAAGCATCATCTACAATGTCCAGAACAGGGGGGATAGCTAAAGGCCTGTGTTGAGGAAGGAGTAAGAATTCTCTAAGCCTCTTTTTGGAATCAGAGTAATCCTGGCTTTCCCAGCAGAAATGCTCCCTAAGAGTGTGCAAGGTTTCACCAAAAGAAAAATCTTCTGGAGGGGAAGCATTGGGAATAGAATCCTCTGCATCAGAATCCTCATAGGTAGATAAGGGCAAATCCTGGTAACCAGAAGAAACAGAAATATCAGAATCCTGATCAGAAGAAATCAGAGGGACAATCCGTTCTAGGTCTCTTATAGGGGGAAGGCTGGCTTCCCCTAATTAAAGTAATAAGGTCTTCAGCCATTCTAAGCATTTGTTTTTTAGGCATATGGGCCTAACCATGCAGTTTGGACATCAGTTTTCTAAGCGTGGGTCGTGATTTAGGCCTCGATGAAGAAGATGGCGTCAGTTTAAAATGCAAGTCTACAGGCCTGAATACACCCTCAAAAGCCGGTGCATACACAGCGTACAGACATCCGCAGGTTCCATAGCTGAAGAAGCATCTCGTGGCATACCAGACTCCGAATGGGTCTCAGTAGAGGCCTGCGAATCTGAAGTAGCGGGTATTAGGGGCTGCGAAAGCGCCTCACTGAGTACTGGCAGACTGGCGACTAGCTTAACGGAAGCATCGTCTGCAGTTTTGAACCTATGCGGTCTGTCTGTCTTTATCCTTCAGTTTTTTTTGAATATCGGTAGTTGGATGGCTTACCAAAGACTTTTCTGGATAGTTAAACTGAGTACCAAAATAATTTGCAGCAAAAATAAACAGACGACGAATAGTTTGGGGGTTGAATAAGGCACAAAACCGACAGCGAGGGATGTCATGGTCTGTGCCTAAGAAAGGAATACAGTACGAATGAAAATCTTTATGAGGTATTTGCTTTCCACAGATAATACAATTGTTAACTTTTACTGACATCGGTTAAGAGCAAAGAAAAGGAACCCCAATGGGGTACTTAGCTTTTCTGAAGACTTCGGTTCTGAAACTCGAAAATGAAAATTTCAGGAGTCTGCCACTGGCACTTGCGAACTGCTTCGGCTTTGAGCACCACACGGCAAGAAAGACTGATCTAATGGCATTGGCTGCATGTTTTACACCCCTGACGTCATGGAAGAAGAGACAGCATCCAACGCAGGGATCCAAGACTCTGGTATTCAGGCCAGCTAAGGGCTACCTGCAGGCAGATAACCCAAATGTAATGAGACTGCAACAGTGAAACACAAATAACATCTCTGAATAAGTTCCGAATCCTATTTGGTCTGTGGGGACCGTGTGGATGACTCTTGTCTAGCAACTTTTGAATTTCTAGAGTTGCCTGTTCCCTTCGACTGGGTGGAACATCCAGGATTTTTTTTATGCTTGGGAGGGGAAAGGAAAGGGGTATGGAGTAACCTCTGAATATGATGCTTTGTACCCACTTGTCTTTTGTTATTGTCAGCCAGGCTTTTGGGTATAAAGATAAGCGGCCCCAGACTGCTTCCAGAGATGAACATGTGGGCATCCCTTCAGTAGTGTTGAAAGGGCTTACACCAATGAAGGATTCCTGGTTGCCCTGGTTCGGTGGACCCCCTCTGCCATATGGTCGGCATCTTCCATTACCACTTCCCCCTTTGCCCATGGAAGAAGAATCATCACGTGCATCCTGGAAAGCCCTCCGGTATTTTTGAAACCACATTTTTCAACAACCTTTCTGACCTTTAGGGTAAGGTCTGGTAGGCAGGGAAAAATGGACTCCTACAGTAGAGAGAGTCACTCCTTGTTCAAACCTGGTTAGTGTGTCCTTGACTTTAGGCCTGAACAGGGACAAGCCATCAGATCAGACCATAAATTAATCTCACTGGATATCCACATCCCGCCCCCACCCCCTGCACAAAAGACCACAGTGAAGAACTTCTCAAAAGCCAACTTCACACTTCTTAAGACTGAAGTGGTATCCTTCAAGGCCCCTGGGCCAGTGGAAACCACAACCCACACTGCTGAATCCTTTGCAAATGCCTTCTACGGGCACCTTCAAGAATGCATGGATCATGCAATCCCAAATAAAACCAAGACCCATTTCCCCAAAGGCAGGCGCCCGGTCTGGTGGACCCCAGCCATAAACAAACTTTACAACAGGAGGAGGAAGCTACTACATGACAGAGCAAAATCCCCAAAAGGGAAGGCATCTCTGATCAGTACTAGCAAAAAACTACGATCACTCAAAATCATCCAAGGCCAACTTTGAGAGAAAAATCGCAAAAGACACAAAAGACAATCACAAGGCCTTCTTTAGCTATGTTAGAAACCTGGGTGGAAACTCCCAGATATGCTCAGAGTTGGTCCAAAATGACACAAAATACACTGAACCCACTGACATTGCCAACATTCTGGCAGACAGGTTCAGTGCAAATTTCTCCTCCCCCTCACCCCCAAAAGGAGAAATAACTATCCCAGCAGAGTGTAGGCTCTCTAACATCTCAGATGCCTAGGTGAGAGCCACCCTCTCTAAAGCTAAAAACACAGCATCAATGGGACCGGACGGTGTCCCGGGCTGTGTGCTACATGAACTCCAGGAGGAACTAAACCCACACATAAGGCTGTTGTTTAATCTTAGCTTTACTACAGGATAAGTACCCAAAGAGTGGCATACGGCAACAGTGGTCCCACTTCACAAAGGCGGTGCTTCTACGGACCCTGGAAATTACCGCCCCATAAGCTTGACGAGCCTGGTCTGCAAAGCTATGGAGAGGATCATTATGGAACTCATAAACAAAGACATTGGGGACCTACAGACATTGGATCCTACCCAATTTGGCTTTGTCAAGGGCAGATCCTGCCTTTTGAACTTGGTCGACTTTTTTGAAACAGTCACTTAGGCCATTGATGAGGGCAAGGCAGTTCACACAGCCTACCTTGACCTTGCAAAAGCCTTTGACAATACCCCACTCGGGCATCATAGACAAACTCACCAGCTTAAATGTAAACCCATATGTCACAAGATGGGTTGCAAACTGGCTCAAGGACAGAACCCACAGGGTCAGAGTTGCTGGAGCTATGTCGGACTCTAAGCCAGTCACAAGCGGTGTCCCACAGGGCTCAGTCCTGGGACCCCTCTTGTTCGGCATTTATTTTTCCGAGGTACAGGCAAATATAGGAGGATTGTGGCTGACAAAGTTTGCAGATGACTGCAAACTGGGTGCCATAATTGATACTCCAGCGGACACAAACATCCTTCAGAGAGGCCTCATAGAAACAGATAATTGGTGCCAGAGCCATGGCCTTAAGCTGAACGCCAAAAAATGTATAGTCATACCCTTTGGGAAAAACAAGGTACCCACAAATTACCACATAGGTGGTAATCCATTAAGTACGGAAGAGGTAATCAGGGACCTAGGGACCCAGGTTGACAGTAACCTCTCATTTGACACTCACATTGCCAAAGTGGTTAGGAAGACCTTCTATATTGACCACCTTATCATGAAGGGTTTCACATCTAGATCAAGAGAGGTCATTGTGCCCCTGTACTCTTCTCTTATCAGGCCAATGATTGAGTACAATGCCCCATTTGGGATGTATCTCACTAGACACCTGCAGCAGTTGGAAAGACCCCAAAAGTTCCTCACCAAGAGGATAAAGGGTCTTAAACATATGTCATATGCTGCCCGACTGAAAAAACTCCAGCTCTATTCAGTCGCATACCGCCTACTCAGAGGTGATCTGTGCCTGACGTACAAGGCCATGTCCAATCCGGAATTAATGGACATGCTCCACCTCAGAAAATCCAAATCCATCAGAGCCACGAGAGAAAGAGACTTAAACCTCAACACAGAAATAAATAGGATGTGCTGGAGGGACAGATTCATAACCCAGAGGCTCCCTACACTCTGGAATAGAATCCCAGTCCATGTTAGGCAGAGCCCCTCACTGATTCTATTCAAGAGAAATTTTGACGAGTGGATGGGAGATCGTAGGTTTACCCCGGGGTCATCTCTGTGTCACTACTAGACAGAGGTACAATAAACTAAACCCTAAAAGGGCGTAGTATTCTCATCCTAAGGGGTGGTGAAAGCCACACACACTCTGGCTAGGCTTATAAATGCCCTAGGGCAGATAGCCTAGTACGAACCTATGAACCTAAGATTTAAAAAGCTCCGCAAAGTCACACAAGAGTATCCAGGAATGTCTCCTTAGTGAAATCCCTGAACCCACTGCTCTGCTCGCTCCATCTGATGCATAAGAAATCAGTCTCATGAAGGAGTTGACCACTGACTTTAAGGGAGAGAGCCAAGAGGAAACTTTCTCTGAAACCCCTTCAGCTACTGAATCTTGAAGGTATCTCCTAAGCTCCTTCAGGAGATCTCGCTGTAATCTGGTAAAATGAGTCAAGTAATTCAGCAACCTAAGAGCAAATGTCGCTGATGAAAAAATGCGCTTTCCATTGCTGTCTATCATGCGAGACTCCTTGTTCAGTGGATGGACAGAAGACGACATCTCAGAGTTCCTTCTTGGTGGCTGCTGCCACCACCATAGCATCTACTGGGACTCCCTTAGTTAGAAAATATTTATCCGAAGGAGAGGTAATGAACTTGTCTGGCCAGTTCTACAGAATCTAGAGACTCCCATGCCTTTTGAGAAACTAAATCCATCAGTTCGTCGAAAGGCAATGGCACCCAAGTGGAGGAAGGGTGAGATCCAAAAACCTTCAGGTACACAGACTCCTCCACTTAAGGGTTGGTGAACTTCCAGCCACCTCTCTAAGTATTATATACATCCAAAGGAGACATCAGGAGGTGACTGTGGGGACCCTTCAGCTTCATTGAGGCCCATATCTGAAGTGATGGTCTCCTCTGAGGAGTGTAAATGCTTCCTCTTGCATAACCTCTTCTACGGGACCTATGCAGAGGGGTACTCTGTAGAAGTTACAGAAGAGTGGGGGGGCACCCAGTGGGGCATCCTGAGGCTTAGGATCTCCGTGTCCCTGTGAATGCAAGTGTATAGAGACAGATACCAGTGCCTTTGTGGGAAGAATGCCCCGAGATGAGAGTGAAGCTGCTGTGGAGGCAGCCCTTTTCTCATCACCTCGAAACCCCCTCGTCCCTGATCCGAGGAAACTCCTGTTTCCGAAGAACTGGAGGAAATCCCCGGAACCAAGGGGGATGGCTCTGAGGCAGGAGCCAAGCTCACCCGAGCCGATGCCCAGAGAAGCAAGTTCGGATCTAATGACTGTCCGATCTGACTCCCTTCCCTGGACCCGAATGGAGAGCATCAACTTCTACACTCCTCGAGTTCTGATGGAACCGGGACATCAGAGCAATGTTCAGATCAAAGGATCCTGATAGGTCTCGGTTCCGACAGTTCCACCAAGATCGGCTCCGAGGTCCAACAGGAGGAGGAATTGATGCAGAAGGGGAGGATGTGGTTGGATATGAAGCCCTCGGGGTGGGATCCGATAACAGCTTGCCGAGCACCAATGTCCTTAACAGCCTCTGCACCACATGCTCCACGAGAGTTTTTACTTTGTTCTAGTTGATCTTCTTCAGTATCTCAGTAAAGGTTAGAGGGTTAAAGGCAGTTAGGTTTACCTGTTTGTACTGATGTTGATTCTGGTAGGCTGAGGGGGATCGGCGGAAAAATGCAGGGAGGTAGTTACTGTGTTTGCCTGGAAGAGTGCCTGCTTCTGATATTTTATTTGGGTGGGAGATGAGAATCCAATCAAGGATGAATCCTGTGGTATTATTCTTGTTAGGTCTGGTTGGGGTATTTATGAGCGGAGTAAAGTTGAATAGATTAACACTGGAGAGATGGGAATTGGAGGTCACATTTTGTCAGTTGATATTTACATCACCACGGATAACAGTTTCATTTTCAATGTTAGTAAAGATCCAGGCAAAAATTTCGTCTATTAAAGGGATATTGTTTCCAGGGGGTATGTAAAGAGCTATGATACAAACATCTTTGCAGTTGTTAACCTTTAGGAAAGCAACAGTAATTTCTGCATTGGCGAATTGGGGAATTGGATTTGTGTACGGTAATATGCTGAAGTGGTCTGGGAAAATTAGTGCTACTCTGCCTACCTTTTTGTTGAACCTATTTGATCTTATATAGTTTGACAGCCAGGGGACACACATTCAAAATCTTTAAGTAGGGTTTTAGCCAGGACTCTGTAATTACAATGATGTCTGATTGATTATGGGCAATCCATGTATGAAAATTTGAGATTTTGTTGCGAATACTTGGGGTATTTATAGTTACCATGTAAATGGATTTGTGTGAGTTAGTTTTAAGTGGAGGTGTGGCAATATTAGTTGGAGTAAGGCCTGGGTGGGGATGTATATCTCCTGATAATTGTAAAGTAGTGAAAGTAGACATACAAGTTAAAAGGCTCTTGTTTGGTGGGAGATTTGGTGTTGAATTGTTGGGAGGACTTGACAGTGTAGCATTTAGGAGTTAACACATGTTTAAGAGACGGGGCAACTTTTAGTTTGCACTGAAAGAGGGGGTTTTATTGGGTAGAGGTTGGGAGATGTACTGGTATAGCGTGTATGTTTTATAGGAACTAAAGTGGAAGCGGTGGAATAATGAGTTGAGAAAGAAATGGGGTTTAGGGCAGTGAGATGTAGTAATGGATAGGGGAGCATGGAGAGAAGTGATAGGATAACAATTTCTTTCTAGATGACTGCATTGTTAAGGTTTCTAAAAGGTAAGGAATGAAATATATATGGGTGGGTGATAGTACAGAGTGAAGTTGTTAGGTGAAGAAAGACATAGTTGGATAATTAGGTAGGGGTATAAGGAAGGGAGAGTAGAGTTATTTGAGAATTTTGCTGTAGGGTGTGGAATGTAGTGATTAGTTAGGAAAGTAGGGGGGGTCTGGCATGAGGCCATCTCTCAGATAACCTTTGCAGTCTTGCTAGCCTGAAGAATAGGGTCAGTGTCAGGGCGCTGATAAGTTGTAGCACTTGTGATAATCCAATTAATGCAAAATAAAGGATAGAGCATTGAGGTCAAGGTAATCTCAGCAGTTACTGTTTTTTTCCCGAATTGGTGCATTTCAGACAAAGAACCAATGATAGCAAATTTAAAGATGTGGGGATATGAAGTGAAAATGAAGTAGTGATGCTTTCTGATTTTCCTGTTAAAAGAAAATTTCAAAAGAATGGGTAGTAGAAAATTTTCAAGAGTTATTAGGGACGATAAAGTTTTCTTCAGAAGGGATAACTAGTGAGTGGGACAAAATGAAAAACGAGTTTAACAATGTGTAAAAAAATTATGAGAAAAGAAAAGGAATTATTTAAATAGGCTGACAAATATTAAAACAATGCATAATGAGGAGAACCTCACAGAATAAGAGGAACAAATAATGGTAACGAAGGGAGTACTTCTATAATATGCATGAGTTTAGAAAGGTTGTTAATCAACTATTTTTATACAAACTCGAGAGCACAAAAACTTTCAGCATTACAATTTAGGCAACAGAAAGTAGGATGGGTTGGCACTAATCTTAGAGAGCCAATGACACAGAAAATAACTGCAGACCATATAGAGGCATTAGAGATGTGTAAACTTTATAAAAATTGGTATTAATATGGAAACCAAGAAAAAGCACAAATGAAAATACTTATGGAAGTTTTAATTATGACAAAGTTGAAGAGGAATGTCAACAAATAACACCTAAGACAGGAAGAGATGAGATAAAAATTGTGCTGAATAATCAATCAGCAGGTAAGTCTCCAACAGCAGATGGTATATTTGGAAATTAGGAAGCTGAGGGAAGACTGTGATAAAGACCCAGAACCAAAGAAATAATTTTGAGCTGTGATACATGAACTGAATTGCACAGACATGGTAAAGCGTTGCTAAGTTTAACGCTGTTTGTTACTAAAAAAGCAATTACTGGAAAGAGGAAATCAAGATCTAAACCAGCTGCAATTTAAGTACTGGATATTGTAATGGAAGTAAAAGAATTGGAGACCATCTTTAGAAAAGGGAAAGAGCAAACTGCATAAAAAATGCACATTTTGGGAACAATTCAAATAGAAGAATGTTCAGGAGGAGGAGTGAGGTTTAAGGAAGAGCAATAATTTTATAATGTTCAGGAGTAGGAGTGAGGTTTAAGGAAAGGCAATAATTTCACAGTTAATGTTGGAGTGAATGGCATTTGTTAAAAAGAAAACAATCCATAGAATGAAAAACAGTTTCTATGGTTTCCTTTCTTTTCTGTTATTGTAATGTGCTCATGTGACTGTCTACAATGTAAGAGTTGAATAAAGGTGCTGTAAAAAGGACATAAGTGAGGAAATGCAGAAAAATTAGCCTTATTTGCAGATATTTTTGTATTTCATAAATCTAGAAAACCACATTATGGTGGTGTGGAGCGTTTTGAGATTATTTTACATTCCCCAAAGACAAAGTTAACAAAAATAAATGAAAAGCTGTAGTTGTAAATTACATATCCACGCAAGACCTGGGTCAGCAACGCCCACAGTGATGGGAACAAGATAAAGTGAAGTATTTAGGCATATGGAATAAAATGGACTTCGTTAGAACAGCTAAGTATATGCTAGAAAAGGCTAAATAGAAGAGAATACAAAAAAATTAGGAAACTGGATGCTATTGGTTATAGACAGCAAGACACAATTCGTCAAAATGTTTTAGTCCCTTTAGTCTTCTATTGAGGGCAGGCATATGTTTATCCGCCAGAAACAATGTGGATGACAACAGAGAGTTGAAGGCATTTATTTTGTAGGGGAAGAGGGTAATAGTGAAGTGTATTAAGCTATTCTGCATGTAGAAAAAGAAGTTATATACTCACTATAACGTTCCATCTGTGTTGTCCATTTTCATTCTTCAACACTTGGGAAAGAGTCTCCAGCTATCTAAACCCCAGGAGGGCTGTAAGGAAAGACATTCCTGAGTACAACTGAACCAAATGTTGCTCTGGAGACCAGAACCAATTTGTAATGAGCGATAAAAAATATGAGGATTAGCCCAAGTTGCGGCTGCACAAATATCAGCCAGAGAAGATCCAGACAAAAAAGCTGAAGTAGTAACCTGAGATCTGATAAAAATGTGCTCTTGGTGGTTTGGGGTAAAGACATTCCCAATTTAGTGTAAACAAAGGTAATACACTCAAGCATTTGGCCAATGTTACTTTAGAGACTGATTTGCCTAATTTAGAATCTGAGAAGGACACAAATACTTGTTCTGTCTTCTAAAATTTCTCATTCTATGCAAGTAAAATCGCAATTGTCTGTTAACATCTAATAGATGTAACATATACTCTTCCTTTATTTGAAAAATTTGGAAAGAAGACTGGCAGACTGACAGTTTGATTGATAATGGCTTCTGACACCACCTTAGGAATAAAGGAAGGATTGGTTCACAAGGATACTCTATCTTTATGAAAAAATCAAATAAGGGGCTTAGAAGACAAGGTGTGTAATTCTGAAACTCTGCTGGCAGAGGTAATAGATACTCAAAACATTTAGTTTTTCAGGTTAAAAATTCCAGATCAGTTTTAGCTAAAGGTTCAAATGGAGATACAGTTAGAGCTTGCAAGACTATGTTTAAATCCTGACAGGGAGTAGGATCTTTAAGGGGGGGGGGGGGTTTAAGAAAAAACAATGTTCCTCTTAGAAAGGCTCTGCAAAGTTTGGAGGATGCTAGAGATTACTTATTCCTATATGAATGTTGGAAATGGTGGCTATTTGTACTTTAACCATAGAAGAGCTAGCTCCTTCATTGAAAATTAAGGCTAAAAATTTCAGAACTTTTAAAACTAGGAGCAGAAAATGGATCCAATAGTTTTGTTGAGACTAAATTACAAATGTTTTCCATTTGCTTTTGTAAAAGTTTCCTAGTAGAAGCTCTGTGGGATAATAAAAGAATGTGACAGACCAGAAAGGTGAGCTTGGGCTGTCAAGCAATCAATGCAAATGGAGAAACCATGTAGTCAACTTTAGGCATGGAACATCTGGGTGAACTGAGTCGGTCGGGTGAGAGACAAGTTCTGGATTTGGATCCAGAGTCCACAAAGGACAAAAGAGGAGGCCAAGAAAGGGAAACCAAATTTGATGAGGCCAGTAAGGGGCAATGATGATCATTATGGTCTTCAATTGAGATGCTTTCTGAAACAATTTGGGGATTAGGGGTACCAGGGGATAGGCATAAAGGAGACCAGCAGGCCAGTTGTGAAGTACAGCACCTCTCGGCGACTCCCCAGTGGGGGATGAGGCAAAGAACCTGCAACACTTGTGGAGACAGGATACAAAGAGGTTGCAGCACGGTTAGCCCCACTGACAGAATATCTTCTCCACCACCTTCAGGCTGAGAGACCACTCATGAGACATCAGAACAGACCTGCTCAACTTGTCTGCAATCACCTTGGTTTTCCCCAGAATGTGCACTGCTATCAGAAATCAAATGGATAAGATCGCCCATTGCCCCACACTCAAAGCAACACAAGGGATACGATTTGGCTCCCTCTTGCTTGTTGATGTACCAGACCACCTACATTGTCAGTTTGAATCATAACAGTCCCTGTGGGGGAGAGAGTCTTAGAAGGCCTGCAATATTAGGATGACCGCTCTCATTTCCAGGACATTGCTATGCATATGCTGGTCTTGTCTGGGGACCCTGTGCCTTGGACTGTCTTTCTCAGGAAGTGCTCCACATCCAATCTAGGTGGTGTCTGACGTCACTATGGCCTTGGGTTGGGGGAGAACAAAAGGGCAGACTGTCTTGTACTTGACTGGAGCATATCCACCATAGGAAATAAGTTGCCACTGTCCACTGAAGAGTTCTCATATAGTAACTTGACAATGGTACTAGAATGATTGCTGCTGACATGGATTCCAAAGCTTGAAGGATTAATAGAGCTGAGAGAGAAGAGGTTTTGGATGTTCTTCCTGACCTGGAACTGAATAGTCTGAACTCTTGACAAGTGGAGAGATGCTGTTTCGGTGATTGCATTGAACAATGCACCAATGAATTCCAATGCCCATGTTAGTTCCAGAGAAGATCTGATGTAACTGACTGAAATGGACAGATGGAAGCATAACTGGGGAACAATCACGAGCTAAAATCAGGTGATGACTGGACAGAGTAGTTATGAGCCATTTTCTAGATATGGAAATGCCTCAAATCCCTGCAGCCTCAAATGAGCTATCACTGCTTCCATACACTTGGTAAATACACTGGGGCTATGGTGAGACCAAAGAGCAGAGCTCTGAATTGGTAATGACTGGCTCCTAGCCAGAAGTGTAAATGTCTCCTGGATTGTCTGTTCATTTTGACATAATAGTAAGCATCCTGAAGATCTATCAAGCACACCTAGTCATCCCTGTGCAGAAAAGGCAGAATTGACTGAACCATGATCATCCCAAACTTTGTGTACTGAACTGACTGATTTAGATTGCTGCAATCCAAAACTGGTCTCCAATCTCATTTTTTTCTTTGGCACTAAAGAGACTCTTAAGTTCTGGACTTTTTGGTCTGACGGGACCTCTTGAATGACTTTTTTGTAGTAGTTTATTTCTAGTGCTGCTCCCTCTCTCTCAATGGGTGGAACATCGGGGATTTTCTTTGAAACCAATGGGGGTGGATAGGAAAATGGTATGATATAGCCTCTGGATATTATCCTCTACACCTACGAATCTTTAGTAATTTCTAACCAGGCTCTCTGGTACAGGAATAAAACAACCTTCAACTGCCTTCAGAGGAGGACATCAGGCCTCCTTTCAAGAGCACATGGCTCTTGGAAGGGACCCTGGAATTTTTTGAACCATATGTTTTGACCACCTCATGGATTCCTAGAAAAGGTTTGTTGAGGGATCAAAAAACGTACACCCACAACAGACAGGGTTTTACATTATTGCTCACACCTAGTGCGAGTCTTTCAATGTAAGGCCAAATAAGGAACTTCATTCAAAAGCAGCACTGACAAAGGAAGCTCTGAAGGGTTCAGCGAAGTCGCACAAGCACATACAGGCATGCCTTCTGATGGAAAAACCTGAACCTGCCACCTGCAAGGTACCTCCTGTTGTGTGGGAAATAAGCCTCACAGATGAATTGGAAATGAACTGAAGGGTAGCCAACTGTAAGGCACTAGTGCTTTCTGCCTCGGAGGATATGGTCCTGAGAGCTAAAATCAGGTGATGACTGGACGGAGTAGAGAGGGATTTGGAAAGTTCCTTACTTAAATCCCTCCAGAGTCATGTGAAATGTGCCAAACAGTTCAGTGACTGGAAGGCAAAGGTCAGTAAAGCATAAAAACACTTCCCAAATCTGTTCACTGCCCTAGACATCCTGTTAGTGGGATGGACAAAGGAACTTTGTTTTGCTAGCTCCTTCTTTGTGGCTGTCACTACAAAAATGGCATCAGCCGGTACTCCCTTGCTTCAAAAGTTTCTGTCCTTAGGTGGTTCCAGGATCCTGTCTGGTCTCTTGTGGACTGGTTCAATGATATCAGGTTCCTTCTACATCTGCCAATAGTCCAAATCAATGAGCTCATTGGTGGGCAGAGTCACACAGAAGGTAGATGGGCCAACACCAAATGTCTATAGGAATACAAACTCCTCTTGAGAAGGGCTGCCAGGAGACCAACTGCCCCTTTGCTTTAAGAGTTTCAGAATGTCTCAAAATGAGAAGTCGTCAGTTGTGATCTTTGGGACCATTCGCCTTCATCGAAGTCGGTATCGTCCGTGACATACTCGAGGAGAGTCCAGGTGCCTCCTTTTGCACATTTTCTTCCTGGGAACTTCTGTGGTGGCATGCTCTGGAGAAGTGCCAGAAGAAATCCGTATACACTGTTGGGTTATCCTAGTGAATAATTTGGGATGTCTGTCCCAGTGGTAAGGATGACTGAGACTAAAGACAAGACATAAATGTGCTAGAAATGATGGAGCGGAAGAAACTGGAGAAGTCCAAATTCTAGTGGTACAGAAAGCTCACTTCACTACCTCAAATGCCGACTGACTAGCAGAGAAGGAAACAGATGGCTCTGAAAAGAAACTGCTTACGGGCAAGCTCCCTCCTCCCTGAAGGCAGAGCACTCAAAGAAGAATTCAGAGCTGAGCTGTCTAATGCTGAGGCTCCAAAGGGAAAAGACAGCTCAGACAGCTTTGCAGTTTACTCCAACACCTCAGATCCAGTGCTGATGCTATGGATCCAAGAGATGACCTTGGAGCTGGTCACTAGGAGACACCACCAGAGACAAAGATACTAGCATCTTTGGATCTGATGTGAATGACTCTGGAACCCTTGGATCCAATGACTCCAATACCAGAGATCGGAATGGAGACTGAGCTAATGGGGAGGGGGTTCTACTAATAAGGGTCACAGCTTGGAGCACTCCTATTTGTATCTGTGTCAAGAGGAACTTCCTCATCATCCTATCCACATAAGCTTCAGTCAAGCTTTTGGAAGAATGTGTCAAAGATGCCGTCGACAAAGGTCTTGAATGATGATGACTTGGAGACTGCTCCAAGGGGAAAGACGGTCTAGAAGTAACTGGTTCTGGGGCCATGAATGGTGACAGGATCAGATAAATTTTTCTGTTCGGGTCTTCAGATCTAATGAACGTGGATCGGAAGTCTTAGGAAGTTTCGAAGGAGGTTCAGAACCCAGAGCAGAGAAGTGGCTGGTTCTGGGAACACTTCCTAGAATCCCTCCCGTCTGTTTTTTTTAGGGGTTTGAGCCCCAGATGCTGCTGATGTAGATTTAGAGGGTAGCCAACCTCCAAGTATTAATTTGCTTTTCTATCTATAAAGGCCCTAGGGTTAAAGGCCTTACGTATATCACAAGTGGCATCAAGATGTGATGGGCCTAGGCAAAACAAACATATGGAATGCACGTCCAACAAGAGAATCTTGTGGCCACAAGCCATACATTTCTTGAAACCAGAGGGTTTCTCAAAACATTCCAAGGTGAAAAAAGAACAAAGAAAATATTTTTTTAAGGAAGGAGGAAAGCGATAAAATATAGAAATAACTATACAATACCAAAAACGGTACTATAGAAGTATGAAATATCCAAAAAAAATTACTAGCATTGGTAAGAGAGCACACAAGCACTTTACAAATCTGAGTAGAAAAAGGGAGGAAGCACAACAGGAACTATAAAGATATTAGAAAAAAAATAGAATAGAAACTAATAAAAAAACAGAGTACTCAAATAACCAGAAACTTGAGAGCAAAACAGTGACCACACCTGTACACTATTGCATTATGGGGAAACGGAGGAGCTTGAGAGTTTTCAGTGACCCATGAGCTAGTTCAAGCAGCTGAGTCAGATCCAAGAATCGGATCCAAACTCAACAGTTGAGGAACGAATGAAAATTGACAACATTCTATCAATGTAGCTTAGTGCTACCTGATTTGAATGGGGTACTTTAAAGCTAAGCATTTAAGGCTCATACACAACTCAAACAAAACTTTACAAGTCAAAGCTGAAAAGAATGATGATGAAACCAGTGGAAGTTTGAGAGACAGACACAGATTAGGATCTTGGATGCAACTCCTACAAGTGAACTGTAAAAACTATACTGTTCAGGAAGTTTCCCAATTACACTGCTACCACAGGAATTTAGAAATAAAGTTTTACCAAAATGGTTGTCTGCATGCAGAGGGTACAGAAAATAGGCAAGAGGGTCTGGAATTTACAGGAGGAAAAGGGCAAAAGAACCAAGGTACTGGATATAAATAAATTGAGAGAAAGATAATGCAGTGGGTTGAGGCTAACCAGGAGTTTGGACTGCAGGTTAAGAGACTGCCTTCACTATCATGGACAGGTTAATACAAACAGAAGAGAACAGGGGAGTGCTGACAAAGTGATTCTCTTGTAGAAGTCTTTAGTTGAAAGGAGAACATAAGATGCAATTAATTGTGATAATTAGTATGGTGTATGGCATAATAAATAATGTACAACTAAGAATCAGAGAAAATTAGAAAAAAAGATTGGGAAAAGGGAACACAAAGACAAATTACACAGGAACAATGAAAAGAAACCCGCAGGTCTCCCAAGCATGCAGCACAGTCCAACCTGTAAAGGATTTGTGGATGAAAGTGTTTGCCAAAATATTTTTACACCCAAAATACATTAGAACATTTGATGTCTACCGGAGGAAAAATCCCTTGGAGATTTGACAGGGAAGACAGGGGAAACTGAGAATGTGTTTTGGGGGATGTGATGAATTGGCAGATTTTAAGAATTCCCTAAAGAATACTTTGATGGAAATGCTGAGGAATAGATGGTTGTAACTAAGGAAATGAATTGCCTAGACACATTGTGGCCTAGTAAGTTTACTGGTACTGGCTGCCTAGAAAATAGAAATCACAATCTAAACCGAATGTTATGAATGTGCTGCATATGGTAAGAGATAAATGGGCAGGGTCTTTAGAAAAAGGAAGGAGAATATTTCATAGAAATAAATGGAATTTGTGAGAACAATACATGCAGAATAATGCTGAATAGGACGACTGGGGTTTAATGGAAGGTGGGAATTGAGCAATTTGTGTAATGGAGTGAAAGAAAAGAGCTAAATGGAAACAAACTGCTATTACAAATTTTATTTTTTATTAATTCTTGTTGCAAATTAAAATGTGATAATTTAATATTACTGAATTTGTTGTCTCTACCAATGAGCTTCTCTTTTTACAAAGCCGAAAATTGGAATCTGATACTCCAGAGAAAGCAAATTCTCAGACATCAGACTCTGACTGGATAGGTTCATGAAAGATGCCAATTAAAAATCAACCCTCTCAAGTCAAAAAGACCTTTTGACGAGAAATACTATAAGGCATTCCAGAAACAATCGTGTGACACACAGTTAAGGAGGATTTTTAAATATCTTTAAGTCCAGACTGGTCAAAAGAGTCATAACCAAAGTAGTCATAACTCTTGACATCTGGATAAAGACTCTGCAAAGATAAGCAAGTCATCTAAATAAAGAAAAATGTGAATGTCATTTAGTCTGCACTAAGTTGTAATTGGAATTAGGCATTTGATTAACATCCCTGGAGCCACAGATAAAAAAAAAAAGGGTAATGTGACTGAAAAACAGAAAACTTTAGAAACCTCTGAAGCCTATAGCTATGCGAATGTGGTAATAATCATCTTTCACACCTAGTGTTACCAAGTAACCTATGGGAGGAATGAGAGCCAACAGGTTTTAAGGTCAACATTTTGAATTTTGGTACTTTCACATTCAGATTGAGAAATGAAAGATCTAGTACTGGTCTTCAAGAGGCCTCTTCTTTGGTACCAGAAACATTCTGGAATAGAAGCCTTTGTTCCTTTGACTTGCAGATAGTTGTTCTATGGCTACTTAGGCATGCAAACACTGAAGAACCTAAGGAAAAAAAATCTGCTTAGTTCTGGGGGGTGAGGAGAAGTTCCCCTGAAAGGAGGTTTGTGTGTCCACTGCCATTTGTACTCTTCTGTACCACATCCAAGAAACTGAAACAATCTTTTGCCAAAGGGGAGTGCTAATGGCCAGTCTGTAGGATAGATTTGTTGAGATATTCGCCCGAGATGACAGAAGATAGGAAAACATGTTGCTGATCATTTTGTAATACTGGTCTGTCCCCTATTTCTGAAATTACCCATTTCTTATTTTCACTCGGTTATCTCTTTTTAATACATTGTTGTCAGAAAAGTGCTGGTTTTGTTTATTGGGCTTTTTTGCGAAAGAGGGAAGCCTATTAAGATTTGTACTGGGGAACATGAAAAAATCTTAGAAACTCCATGAATCAGTTTCCCTTTTTCATCATATTGTTTGAGAACCTGGGTAGCAGAAGATAAAAATCAGAATCCAAGATTTCAGACTCTACCTCATCAGCAAATTTTTGGCTACATACCAAAGCACATCTTCTCAATACTGCAGCAGTAGAAGTGGCCCTAGACACAGGATATGCATTACCATACACACAGTTCAAAGCATATTTAGATACTTGGGATAAGGCAGAAACATTTGGGTTCAAACAAGAGCTTTCTTTTGTAGGAACAGTAGTAGCCAATATCCTCAGACTGCCTGGTAATTCTGAAGGCTAAAGTGGAGGAAGAAAATATTCTCACACCTATGCCATCCAATACCTTGTCTTCCTTATCAGCAGGAGAAGGATTTGTACTAAGGGCCAACGTGTTGCTAGCATGAGATGTTCTAGAAATCTCTGTTGGAGCAGATCTAAGCTGAGAAAAAAGGAAGGTATTAGTCTGAGGTACCTTATAAAGTTTATTTGCTGTTGTAGGGAATGATGACTGGGTATCGGGATGATTACAGGAAGCATTCATCACATCATCCAGGGCTGAGGAATGGGAGAGGCATAAGATATATCCATTTGTAACAAATCATATCATCTCCTTATTTTTGTTTGTTCCCATAAAAATATTCATTCAACCTGGCTATGGTATGATTAAAAACATTCTTACACAGAAGAAATAGAATTCATATTCTCCTCTCAGACAGCTGTACTTGGGAATCTGTAGAAGAAAAAAGACTTACCACTGTTAAATAATCATCAGACCCAGTTTCCTCAGGAATTATTTTACAGGGTAAGCCCACCTGTAATGGCTTGCCAATATCTGCCTTGCTAAGGTGAGGAATTCATTTTTTTTTAAATAGTAATTTCTTCAGAAGAACAATGTTTAATATCTTTTTTTTTTCTAATAGGAGTTCCAGTGGAAGATGACAGATTTAAAGGAGTAACATTGGTCCTTCTAATGGTGTCCTGCTCCAGTTACCCCAAAGAAGGATGTACTGAAATGCCTCCCAGACCTATAGTAGATGGTTCTCCCACACCTGCATCACACACTGGAACAGCTGAAGAGAAAGTAGCTAACACCTGGTTCATGATGGCTGAAAGAAGAGAGGAGGCCAGACAAGTGAGCGAGTGGTATGAACAACAAACAGTCACTGCAGACATAGACAATGCATAGCAATAGCAAGGACTCTCTGGTAAGTAATTTCTTCTTTCTAGATACAGCAAGGAACAACCAACTAGAGCAGTTTAAGTATCCATGCTGCAGCTGGGGAGCAGGAGCCAACAGAGTTAAGTGTTGTTGGAGCGAGTTGGTTGAAAGGTATGTTGCACAGTGTATTCACAAGCAGCTGACTTAGACTTGTAAACACTTTCTCTTGTCCTATGATCATAAAAAAGCACAAGCAAAACACAAGTTACTTATCAGTACATTTAAATAGCCAAAAATACACTGATAGAAAAGCAAAATGTGGGTAGATTGTCACAAAGTTAGCATAATCATTACACAGACGTCAGGGCCGGTGTTAGTATTTTGGGGGCCCCCAGCAGATGTCAAGTTGGGGGCCTCTGGGCACTTCAAGCCTATGTATCACCTTGTCACTGCCACCCTTCCTAAGGAACATTTTAGCTCATACTGCAAACTTTTAGGAGTATTGTACACAGACTAACCTGTAGCAATAATACTATTAACATTACAACAGGCCTGTGTAGCACATGCATGCGCGCGTACACACACACACACACACACACACACACACACACACACACACACACACACACACACACACAAACACAAACACAAACACAAACACGTCTCTCCTGTTTTTCCTCCATCTTGGGTACACTACTTTTTTCTTCCTTTTCTCTCATTTTTCCTTATTATATACCTTTTTTAAAAAGCCATAACTCCCTATATGTTCTGAAGTGCATTTTAAAGATTTTTTTCTTTTTACATAATCTTTTCATCCAATGATGACTTGGAACAGAAATTATGATTGAGAAAAGAAATTAGGTTGATGTACAGCTTCAGTTTTCTTTGCATCCTTTCAAAACACCTTTCCTGACCAAGGCAGCACAGTAATAACCATTTAGGAAATAACTCATATAAGTCAGGGCCCAAGAAGCCATAGGGTTATAGATATTCTGGGATGTATTTTACAGCATATTCTCAGCCTGTTAATCCAGTGGTGACCTAAATAAAAAAACATGAGTAAGAAAAGAATTTCAGGCTTTTTTTTTTCTTTCAGAAAAGACATAAGTTGTACCCAAGACAATGTTCAAGGATGACAGAATTGCAGCAACAATAAATTAACAAGCTAGATGTTGTCTGGATACAAAAGTCCTATCTGACAATTGCCTGCCCCCACACACACACACACAAAAAGACTGCCTAAGCATTGCTCTAGTGTTAGGCTGGGAAGAAAGCAGAGGTTCAAACTGCCATAGTCATGTACTGCAAGTCACTGCAGACATACAGATACACAGCATGCCTCCTCACTCCTCAACCCAAACTGTCAAAGGCAGCTACCTGTATGCATTCCTGAGGTATGGTTGTGAGGAAAGTGAAACAAATAATGACTGCAGTAATGTATTCTACGTTGTTCCTAGACAGTACCCTGCCCCTACACAAACCGTAATAACCTTCTTTGTCACCTCTAAGGCTGTGAAAAAAGTAAAAGAAGATAATGACCACACTGTCCTGAGGACAAACAAAAGCTATAATAACCTTATGTGCACACCTCTAAGGTTTGACTGTGATAAAAATTAAAGAAGTAATAACCACAGAACCCTCTCACCACCACACCCACACACAACCTACAGCAGCTTCCTGTAGACACATATCCAAGCAGGGTTGATATTAGCATGGCTGCAGTTGAGGGCAGTGGTCATTATCAGCTTTATTCTAACAGGGTCATATCACAGCCTGTTCAGGTTAAAGAGCGTAATCAGAAAATTAAAACATTTTTTCTCCTCACTTTTCCAAAACCTCCAACAGATTTTGTGGGGCCCCTATAATGTCAGGGATGATTAAGTGAGCCCCCTGTATCCATTTATATAATCTGGGGAGTGAAGGCTCCCAGATTCTTAGTAGATTTAAGTGTCTAAATGTTCTGTGACATTTTATGCCTCACTTTTGAAATATAATTACTTGTTAGCTACATTTTATACTTACACCCAGAAGAATAATGTGTGCGCCCTGGCATTACAGATAAAAATCACTGATACTTTTTACACACACACACACACACACACACACACACACACACACACACATATAAGCCATAGCAATGTTAGTTTCTACCACTGGTATTGGCACACCAGATCAGTGACTGCTATTTAGCAGTTAACAAGTAGTAGCAGGTGCAAGTCATTTTTATTTACCTCAGTGAGGAGGAATGCAAACCTGTCACTGTCCCTGATTTCACAGACCTTCTCTGATTTTGCTCATAATTTTGCTCTGTCCTTCATAAAAAGTTTGATTTGCTTGTGAATCATTCAGGACTACAGACAGTCAATAAATCCAGACATTGGAGTTTTACACTTATTGAGCAAAAATGCATGTTGATGCAAAACTTGTTATTCTATTAACTTTTAATTGAATTAGAGTAATATTTGAAACTTGTTCCTGATTTTGAGCCTTTATTCTGGTATTATTAGTACTGCACTGAACTCTTCAACAAAGAAGTTGGGAGTTATATTATCTGCTCTTTTGTCAGTATTTATAAAACTCCCTGTACGAGAAAACCATTCCTGAATATCAGAAGCATCAGCTGTTCTTAAACTCCAAGGTATGCATTGAGATCAGTCATGCTGGGCTGATGATCTCTTTAGTGTTTACCTTGCTTTGGTTCATTACCAGGGTTATTCTAACAGAGTCATATCACAGACTAATCAGGAAATTAATATTTTTTTCCTCCTCATTATTCCCCAATCAGCTGCAGCTTTTGTGGGGCTCCCACACAGTCAAGGATGATTAGGGGGGCCCCTTGCAGCCATATTGCAGGTAGCTAAAAAGCTGGATATGTTGTTAGTTTTAGTGGAGAGCATGTCCACCAATAGGGTTTATCTAAGCCAGGGGCACTATGTCAGTGGTAAAATAGTTAATGGAATTGTGAAAACTGTTGCTTGATAAAACACTGTTACTATAACCACTGATATCTTTGAATTTTAAAGGAGATATAAATAAGAGTTATTACCCACCTGGTTTATTAAATATGAAAGATTCCTGTACTAGCTTTTATTATTTTGACAGACATGTTACAAAATATCAAGATAAGGTAACTTGCAGTGGTTGGGGGGCACCAGCAACCGCAGGGTTCGCTGGTGTGCCTAAAGCCAGCTATAATCACCCGAAAAAGTGGGCATCTTAATGACACTGGCTCTGTATTATTAACTGTGACTTAAGCACAGCTCAGTGGACAATAATGGAGAACAAGTAACTCGTGTTTATGAACACAAACATGAGTTACTTCAGTGCACTGTTCTCCATTATTGCCTAAGCCTTGTACTCATTATTATTAAATATGTTGACAAAATAAAATAATCTTAATTCGTCTATAACTAATTATTGCCATTATCTGTTAAGTACAACCTACCACCTTTTCTCCCATACAAATAACGAGAAGAGACAGCAGCATCTTGAGAGAAAGCCAAAAGAGTTGAGAAATATGCCTGGAGAGATGTGCACAAGACTAAATTATCATAATCTCAACAAATGATTGGCTTCAACTTCAAAATACTGAGGGAAAGTTATTCAAGATTTTCAAGTATAAAGATTCAACGCAAATACCCACATTGAAGTATACGCAAGTAAGATGGCCCACATTTAATGGGCATTTTACGTATTCAATGTTAATATTTTTTCTAATTAATGTCATGGTCAGCCAAAACAGCTTTTTACTTTTATCGTATTTAGTAAACGTAATTAACTTAAGGTAATAAGTGACAACATTGGACTCTGCATAACCACCGTATTCTGGATTTGCACTTGAGAGGTCCAGTGTTCATTATCACCGTGATGTCTACATTTCTTAAATATTAGTTGAGTAAGCGGTACAGTAATGAGAGGTTTACTCACAATAGAAATGTGTCCACTCCTTTATCTTATTTCCAGGTTTGACTACATGACGTTGCACTATGTTTAAAATGATTTCTGTCAGCATTGGATGTAATGCACAGCACTGAAAATATTAATGTTATAAGTTTAACTCATTAAAAGAAAAACAGATCAAATGTTTAAAAAAAAATATACCATAAATATGGGTGAACTTTACTGCTGGAAATCAAATGACGTGCATCAGTAAATGCGGGGTCGTATATGTGTGCCATGGTGGTCAAACTTATAACTGAACATGAGGTATTTGCTTGCCCAGATTTGTAAACCCAGTCAGGAAGCTAGAAAGTACAGTTTTGTACCTACCATAAATGTAGATGTCCGATAGGAATGCATCTGCAGTCCTTACAAATGGGTTGTCCTGTAGTCAGGCAGCCCTTCGGTCGGCCGGATTCCAAAGTCTGGGTCTGGCCTCGGCTGGTGTCGCACTTCACCCGACGTCATAGCTGCAGTTCTTCGGGTATAAAGGCATCAGCCGACGCCATTTTCCTCAGTGTTTCTTGCCCCAGATGCCAGGTGCCCTCTTGGAAGGCTAAATTTGGATAAATGCCAATGTTTCCAAATAGTAGAGAGCAAACACAAAAAATAAGCATGTATGTACATAGATACAAACAAATACACCATAATAGATCCCCCCCAGCTAGCTATAAGATGGGCAAATACCCTAGGAGTACCACAGAGGGGAAGGCGGGTGGGTAATCCTGACTGCAGACGCATTCCTATTGGACATCTACATTTATGGTAGGTACAAAACTGTACTATGTCCTTCAAGGATGCATCTGCAGTCCTTACAAATGGGTAGAATACCACAGCCAAACTAGGGGAGGAGGAAAGAAGAGATTATGGTGGTTAGGATCCCTTGCAAAACAGCAGTGGCAAAACCTGCTCGGGATCTAGAGTATAAAGGTAAGTTATAATGCTTGGCAAATGTATGCACGGAGGTCCAAGTAGCAGCCTCTATAATGTCCTTGGTAGCCACTCCTCGTAAGAAAGCTGTGGTAGTGGCTGTAGCCCTTGTGGAGTGAGGCCTGATGTTCTCTGGAGTTTTCTTTCCATGGTAGGAATAACAAAATCTAATGCAATTTCCTATCCACTTGGAGATTGTCTGTTTTGAAATTGCTTTTTCCTTCCTTCCTGTTGCATATGCTACCAGTAGCTGGTCAGTTTTTCTATTGCCCTTGGTCCTGTCCAGGTAGTAGCGTAACTGTCTATGTACATCCAAGGTATGCAACAGTCTTTCTCCCCTGTTCTGTGGGTTGGAGAAGAATGTAGGTAGGTGGATAGCCTGATTTAAAGATACTCTGGATACCACCTTAGGCATAAAAGTAGGATTTGTTCTCATGGACACTCTATCTTGATGGAAGATCAGGAAGGGTTGCACTGCCATTAATGCCTGTAGTTCAGATACCCTTCTTGCTGAAGTGATTTCCAGCAGGAAAGCAGTCTTCCATGATAAGTATTGTAATTCTGCTGTTGCTGCTGGTTCGGAAGGAGGAAGTGTCAATTTTTCTAGCACAAAGTTCAAGTCCCATGCTGGCAATGGTAGTTTCCTAGGAGGTTTTACATTTTTAATTCCTCTCAGAAACTGCCTGAGCAGAGGATGCGAGAAGACAGGAGGATCCAAGCTGTATTCTGCTGAAATTGCTGATGCATGTATCTTGATGGAAGAATAGGACAGGCCTGTGTGGAAGAGCTCTGCCAAGTATTCCAGGATGTTGGCTATGTTTACCAGTGACACATCTTCTCCCTTTGCAGTATTCCAAATGAGATATCTTTTCCATTTTGCTGCATAATTTTTCCTTGTTGAGGGTCTGCGAGCCTCAAGGATAATGTCTTTAACCCTTTGTGATAAATTTGGGTTAACTGATGTTATGGAATGTTCCAGGCAGTCAGCTGCAGAGTTTTCAGGTTTGGATGCAGGATGTTGTAGTTGTTCTGTGTTAACAGCAATGGAACCAGGGGTAGTGTCCATATTTGTTCCCGAGACATGCTCCTTAGTAATGGGTACCAATGTTGCCTTGGCCAGTCTGGAGCTATCAGAATGATCCTTGGACGGTCCTCTTTGATCTTCAATAGCACCTTGTGCATCAAAGGAAGTGGTGGGAATGCATATGCTGTCAGGTTTTTCCAACTGAAAGATAGGGAGTCCACCTTCCAAGCTAGTGGGTGGTACGTCCTTGTGCAGAATTTCTTTAGCTGGTGATTGTGTGGGGATGCAAATAAGTCTATTTCTGGGAGTCCCCATTTTCTTGTAATGGCTTTGAAGATGTCCGGATGCAGCATCCATTCGTGGGCATCCGTGGTAGTCCTGCTTAATATGTCTGCTAGAATGTTTTCTTTTCCTGGTACAAAAATTGCTTGTAACTGAATGTTGTAGCTCAGAGCCACATTCCATAGGTCCAGTGCCATCCGGCATAGAGGGTATGAATGTGTGCCTCCCTGTTTGTTGATGTACCACATAACTGTGGTGTTGTCTGTCCTTATCATCAACTGACCTTCTCGGAGAAATGGTCTGAATGTCTGGATTGCCAATTTTACTGCCAGCATTTCCTTTAGATTTATGTGTAGGTGCAGCTGGTCTTGAGTCCATAAGCCTTGTATGCACTTGTCCAGCATGTGGGCCCCCCAACTGAGGTCTGAGGCGTCCGTCGTGATGGTTTGGCTTGGTTGAATGATGTAGAAGGGCAATCCTGTGTTTGATTGACAGGCCTGAGTCCACCATAGAAACTCTTGCTTCAGGCATGGGATTATTGGAATTTTGGCTTCTAGGCTGTGCTTGTGTTGAGACCATAAATTCTTTAGGTACCACTGTAGCTTTCTCATATGCAGTCTGGCATGAGGGACCAGTATTATGCAGGATGCCATGAAGCCCAAGGCTTGCAGTACTTTTCTTGCTGTTAGATGGTTCTGCTTTGTTAATGCCAAGAAGTAGAGAGGTAGTTGCTCTTGTTTTTCTGCAGTTAGGAATGCCATTTGCTTTGATGTGTCCAGCTCTGCACCCAAAAAGGTTATTCTTTGGGATGGTATCAGCCTTGACTTTTTTATGTTGACTGTATATCCCAGGGCTTGTAGCAGGTAAATGACTCTTTGTAAGTCTTCTGTTAGCTTGTTTTTGTTTTCCGCTTGTATCAGGCAGTTGTCCAGGTAGGGGTAAATTTGGATTCCTTGAAGCCTGCAATGAGCAATTACTGATGCCAGGCATTTCGTGAACACTCTGGGCGCAGTAGATAAGCCAAAGGGCAATGCTGAAAATTGATAATGCTCTGATCCTGCAAGAAATCTGAGGTATCTTCTGCAATTTGGTCGTATGGGGACGTGCAGGTATGCCTCCTTGAGATCTAGAGTTACCAGCCAAGACTCCTTGCCCAGCATGGGAAGAAGCTGCTGTAGAGTCAGCATTTTGAATTTTGGAACAATGAGGAATGTGTTTAAAGCGGACAGGTCGAGAATAGGCCTCCATTTGTTCTCTTTTCTTGGTACCAGGAAGAGTCTGGAGTAAAATCCCCTTCCTTGCTCCATAGATGGTACCTTTTCCTCAGCTCTCATCTTTAATAATTGAGATATTTGTTTTAGAGCTTCTGTCTTTTGATTTGGCGGTAGGTTTGGCATTCCTCTCTTCCTGGTAGAGTATGGAAGTGGAACCTGTAGCCTTGGTCTATTGTCTGTAAAATCCACTTGTCTGTTGTGATGTAATGCCAGTTTATTGAGAATAAGGCTAGCTTTCCGCCTAAGGGTGCTTCTAGTTGTTCCCTTGTAGGCGGTGCCAGAGCCAAGTCACTGTGATTGTCCTGTTGCAGTGGTGGTGGCTGTGTCTGTGCCTCGCTGGTTGTTACCCTGCCACTGGCGTCCCCTGTAGGCACCCCTGGATTGGTTTCTGCCTCTTGATCGCCTATTCCTGCCTCTCTGTGCTTTAGAGGAGTCTGGAAAGGACCAAGTTTTGGAGGGCCAATTCCTGCTAAACCTTGGAGGTTGGACCTGTAAGAAATCTTTCACTGTTTGTACAGATTTGGCCTTCTCCTCCATCTTCTTCAGTACCTGTTGTGCAGGAGAACCAAATAAATTGGCCTTGTCCATGGGAGCATCTAACAGTTTTGATTTGACATGGTCCGGTAAGGCCTGCTCTTTCAACCATGCATGCCTTCTGATATCTGTACCAGTCATGGCTGATCTAAAGGAAGCCTCCAGTGCATCATAGCCACATTTTAAAGAATGGTTACTAACTTGCTGAATGTTATGTACCATTTCCTGAACATACTTCTTATCAAAAGGTTCATCAGAGGACAGTTTTTTAGTTAACTGGTCAAGCATAAATTTTTGATATTGGATCATATGAAATTGACAGTTCAAGGCCCTAGCTGACAGAGTAGCAGAAATGTAAACTTTTTTACCCCATCTCTCTAAGGACCTGGATTCCCTTTCAGAGGGGAGGGGATTTTTAGCAGAGGTAGTTGCTACAGCCTTAGGCCCCTGGGAGATCGCCTCGGGGTCTGCAAAAGGAGCCTTGTATAAATGGTAATGTGTGTCCGGGACCCTGTAGTACCTATCGGGCTTAGCAGGGGCCGGAGGTAATGAATCAGGAGCAGCACAAGCATCATTAAATGCATCATCTACAACAGAAAGAACTGGAGGTATAGCTAAAGGCCTATGTTGTGGTAAATGCAAAAAGGTTCTAAGCCTTTTCCTGGAGTCTGAGAAATCTTGGCCCTGCCACTGAAATTGTTCCCTCATAGCATGCAAGGTTTCCCCAAAGGAAAATTCCTCAGGTGGAGAGGCAGAAGGGATGGTCTCTTCAGCATCAGAGTCTTCGTAAGGGGAATAAGGAGCCTCTGGAGGGTCTGTGTTATCTGAATCATCAGAGGAATCATCTGTGGACACTGGCTCAGGAGGCTCTGCTCTAGGCCTCTTCTCTGGAGGTGGATGAGAGGCCCTGTCTGGATGAGGCTGGGATCCCCGGATTAAAGAAATAAGATCCTCTGCCAAGGAAAGCATTTGGGAACTGGAGCTGGGCCTGTGAGAGGGGGTCTTAACAGGCACAGTTTTTGTAGCTTTAGCTGCTTTAGCCCTGGCAAAGGCCTTAATGGACATGGCTGCAGGAGGCCTAGCAGCTCCACGTGCAGGAGTTGAGATATCCAAGGGAATAGTGTCAGATAATTCCTGAGAAACCGCAACCACAGGATGGATTTCAGAAGCCGATTCCACCAGGTTTGAAGAGGCCTCGGTAGAAGGCACGTTGTCGGCTGAAGGAAGAACCGCTTGCTCGGTTTCAGCCGAAACCGAGACACTCGCAGTTGGCTTAACCGCGGTTTCGGCCGAAACCGCGGACCACGAGTGTCGGTCCTTTTCCTTGCGTTTTTTGGATATTTGTAAAGTCGGAGGATCCGACGGCATAATATAAGCAAAATCAGTGCCAAAAAACTGCTCAGCAAATTCCGACCGACGTCTAAGCATCCGTCGGTTAAAAGAAGCACAGGCTAGACAAGCTGCGACGTCGTGGTCTGGGCCTAAACAAGGTAAGCAGTAAGAGTGGAAATCGTTATGAGGTATTTGTTTCCCACAAGTTAAACAATTATTCACTTTTTCTGACATCGGCTGAGGCAAGAAAGAGTCCCCAACGGGGTACTTAGCTTTTTTAGAAGTCTTCGAAGTAGTATTCGGTAGTAGTAATCTCTGGTTCTGACCGACCGGCACTTGCGAACAGCTTCTGCTTCGGGCGCCACGCGGCAAGAAAGACTGAAGAAAATGGCGTCGGCTGATGCCTTTATACCCGAAGAACTGCAGCTATGACGTCGGGTGAAGTGCGACACCAGCCGAGGAAAGACCCAGACTTTGGAATCCGGCCAACCGAAGGGCTGCCTGACGACAGGACAACCCATTTGTAAGGACTGCAGATGCATCCTTGAAGGACATCTTGCTTCTTGATTGCTACAGCCAATTAGGTCTCTTGCTTCACTGAACCGGACCTGATTGAGAGCAGCTAACAAGTAAAGCAAGGGAACTGATTGGCTGTAGCCATCAAGGAAGCAAGTTCTTTCGGGGGGGGGGGGAGCGGAATCGCGCAATGGCGCTGCCAAATGAACAAGCGATTTTGAAACCTGCGGCTGCTTGAAATGCGGGCCCTTGTACATGGGGAGATAATCGGGGGCTCCCCACTGCCGTAGGTTTGGCGGGTGCCTAACCCTGGCTATGACAGATGTACATTCCTGCCCATCCCTCTGTAAACTTCTTTGTCCCAAAAAAAAAAATCTAAATTTACACAAGTAGTACACTATTTCCTTCACAAAATTAGCCCCAAACAGTCAATGACAAGAAACCTCCAGTATTGTGAAAAAATACACATTTTTTAAGGGGATTACCACTACAAAAGAAAAAAGTGTGTGTGTGTGTGTGTGTGTGTGTGTGTGTGTGTGTGTGTGTGTGTGTGTGTGTGTGTGTGTGTGTGTATATATAAAACATTTTCTTAAAAGGCAGTAATCTCTGTGTGGAAAGTTTCCCCTTTGGGAACTTATCTGCCACAAATGAAGATGCTTAGCTAACTACTAAAGCCCGAGAGCAGGTTCTTCTTGAGACGGCAAGAAAATACTAAAGAAATCTTCACTCTGACCACTGATTCCCCTCACTGGGATTAAACAACAAGCAGTTAAAGTGATGACTGGGGGGAGGGGGCAGAGGTTTTAGAAGCTGGCCAATCGTTTCCTAGAAAGGAAACATACAGTCTAAAGACTTCTGTTGCTATGGGAATGCTCAACATTGGCAAGACCTTTTACCACACTGTCAAACAAGACACAAGCAAGAGAACGAAACGTCATGAAGGTGGTATGCTAGAAAGACGTTTGGCCACAAGCAGATAGACTGTAATGATGGTTAGAGGGAGGGTAGTCTAGCAGTAATCTATGAACCATCAGAGCTATGTTAGGGCTGCTCCTATTAATCATATTTTTATTTGGCATAACAATAGGTACAGGAAAAGAAGGATAAGCCACTTTGTTGGGAACAGCCAAATCAGTGCAGCATTTGGGGTAACAGAGTGGGCCAACAGTAGCTAGGATGTACTACAAGGAAATTCAGTGTTTACAAGTTGTGCAAAAGAATCTAGGAAAACACTAGGTTAAAGAAATTGTATTTAATCAATACGGAAGAGAGGAACAAAAACCTAGGAAATGTCATCACCAAGAAATGTGACAATTCAAACAAAGTGAAAAGATTGTAGAGAAGACAAACAGTAGATGAAACGAAGTAGGTCAATATATATAAGCAGACATAAAAGCCACTCTTCCAACATAAAAAGCTACAAAGCTTCAAGGTCAGTTTTGAAGACTTTACTGTGAATAAGTAAGGTAGAAGGAAAACGCTAATATATTGAAGAGTAATTAATGAATAAAGGGTGAAACAATCAGCACATAAATATAACACTGCAATACAATAAGATGGATTCATCTGTATTCTCAGAGTAAAAAGGGTGTATATCAAAGAAAAGAAAAAAGCTAGAATATCTGGCAGACAGGAGTAAGACTCACAATCGCCCTAACAACAGAAAAAATTATTTTCGTTCACACTGCACCTTTTGACTCTAACTTTACTAGCTGAACAAGAGAAAATGGGAGGTGTGGGATAAAAAAAGCATGTAGCTTGCTGTATTTTCACAAATCCCAGAGATAAACCTATAGACAAATTAGAAGTTGTAGTTACCCAGATGGTACTACAAGGGGATGACACATTCCTAAATATCATTCCTCACCTTTCTAATCTAGGCTCAAGATATAGCTCAGAGTTACCAGAATGCCCTAGAGCAAGACACGTAACGTACGTATAATAAAAAAACTGTGCCACATTTAATGCTTAAACAAAAATACATATGTTACCTTGATGAATAAGCTGAGCTCTGTGAACAGGAGGCAGAGATGTTGTAAGAAAAGTGTGCAGCCGAACAGCCAGGAGGAATCTTAGTCCACATGCATCTAGAGTCTCTCCACCTAGGAAAACAAATCACTCAAAAATTATAAACACAGCACAGTTTATGAATATAGGAAAAGACTCGCCTTATTTTCAAATGAAGCATATAAGTGCACAACCTTTTATTATGTGCACCTTGCACTGCTCTCTCTAACAGAAACAAACCTAATCAATATACTTGATTTAGAGTACTTGAGATGGCACCAACTGCAGGTTATAAATCAGAAAGTCAGCATCAATGAGACAATGAAGGGGGAGAGGGATAGAGACATACAGACAGCATACACCACTTCTATGACACATCACAAAATAACAAAGCTGGCTCCTAAGCTCAAGACCGTCACAATGCACAAAACTTTAAGCACTAGTCAGACAATTGTATAATTAAAAAAAATTAATAAATATTAACTCCAGAATATAAAAACACAACATCCGCAAGTGAGAAAACTATCAATGTCTAAGGAAAGAAAAATGCACAGTACTACTAAGGACTAAAACATTTGAATTTACCTTGGTTTTTGTCTCTACTTTCTCCTAGATCAGTACTTGTGGTTGCAATTGTATCTGCTAGAGCCATCAGGGACATCTGCTCCATGCGAGTAAGGCCAGGTAAACTCGAATGAAGTAAATGGCTAGAGAGAACCTGAGCATGTTCCGGACCAAAATATGTTGGACTGTACTGTGAAAGATCAATCACCTTGGGTTTACTGTCTTCAGCTGTGTCCGACATATCAAAATCCTCACTGCTGAGATGTGGAACTTTAAAAAGTTCTTCATAGTTGTCCCCTTGTAACATACTGTTATTGTGCCTGTCCATCTCAGCTTGGCTGCCAAGTTTTTCTATGGTGGCTGGTAAAGAATCATCATCTGCAGCTAGCAGGGCATTCAACGGAAGTGGAGGGATTGAATCTATCTCTGTATAGTCAGGATTTTCAGTCTTGACAAAGGTCATTGGGTCTCTTGCAGTACTTCCACTGGCACTTATTGTTAGAGATCGTAGCCTTCTTTCTGGATTTGTTTCAGTATCTTTTACTGCAACGACCTCTCCAGCTATGCACTTAACCAGATGGGAAAGTATAGCTTTGGCTCTGCGAACTTTGCCAAGATCCATAAGCTCTAAAAGCTGGAGGGGATGGTACTGCGGCAAAGTGGGTGAAAGTGCATGAGCGGCCTCAAACAGACCACAGTCTTTTGTATCAAAGATAAGGTCATCAGCAGTCTTTTTACCACTAAGTTTCTGAGCAAGGCTCATTGAGCGAGTTAGATTTTTTTTTGATGAATGTGTGCTCATAATACCTGAATGACTATGTTTAACCAAATTTGTTATTGATGGAGTGCTTCCCCCATAAGAGTCTACTATCTGGTCTGCTTTAGAAGATGGCTGCCACTGAGAATAAACATGCATCTCACAATCCATACCAACCACAAGAATTCCATCACGTACCCAGGATAATGAAACTGGCCAAGACAGAGATCCTTCCACTGATGAAACAAGATCTACACGCCTCAGCAGCACAAACCTTGACAAAGGCTCTCCTCCTCTAGAACTCCCCCACAGGGGCACCTGTAAAGATGGAAGTCCTTCTTTCCCAACATGTTCAGGCATTTTGCCTAACAGCTGCCCATACATCAAAAGCCTGGATCCAATTCCAACAGTTAGGATATGTGACCCGTCTTCCCTGGACACCCAGTCTAAATGAACCAAGTGTTTGGAACTGTGCATAACATGCTTGTCATTAGATAAAACATCATGCTTGTTGTATGCGACCAAGTTACTATCAACACTAATTCTAGGATCTAGCACTGTATTTAACTCATCCAAGTGAAGCGTCTGCTCCAAGATCCACTTTGCACCACCAGTAGATTCACATTCAAAAATACTTACATTCATTGTAAAGTCACGAGAGGAGCGATGGCTAAATGATACAGTCTGTTTATAAGCAACAGCTAACCGACTTGTGTGAGAGCAGCTGACTTCAACTGGTCTGCCTGGCACGGTGACTGCACTGCTACTCAGATGACCACCATCAATATGAAGAGGCCATTCGACCCATGAATAACATGGATCAAATTGTGCTATATCTCCTGATGCAAAAGAATCATTTTTCAAGTCCACATTGCATCTCCAGAATCTAACCTTCCCATCTGAACATGAAGTTGCCAAGAGATATGGTGCACAGCCTACCGGATAAATAGAAGAGGAGCTAAGATGCCCTATAAAAAAGAAAACAAAATTAATGCCCATCATTTCTTTTTCATTGTGTTAAAGATGATTTTTTTTTTGTTAAAATTATTTGCTATAATAAAAAACTGGTCCATGGAAAGAAGACAGTAGCACACGACAAATTATTTTAAGATAGGTTTGCATATAATGCTTCAGGGCAATATGACTATGCCTTCATTGATATTCATTTTCTCTCAAAGTACTCTCCACAAAACACAGAGCATCTGCTACCTACCTGCTGAAGGCGTTACACTGATGATCTCTACTCCTTCTGGCAAGGTCATCTCTTGGCTATAAACTTTCACTGAAGACAATGTCAGCCTGCTTGTACTTTGCAGGTTTGCCCTGCAGGCCCGATACTTCTGTGAGAATGGTGATGGCAACTGATCAGGAGATGATGATCCACATTTCTCATCTGATGGTGTTAAACTGCCAGCTAAAGATCTATCAAGTTTATCACCTAAAGAAAGCACAACACATTTAATGCTCCTCTCTAAGGTACAGGAAAGTGTGCCATGCATTGGAAAAGGTTAGAGTTTAGTTCAATGCAATACCAATAATATTAGATTTACTTATTTGTTTAATGAGGAAGGGCAGTGATCCATGTAGCCCAAATGCAGGCTCAGCCCAGAAGTTATATAAGGAGATAAACACTGCGTAAGAAAATATTTTGCATTGATAAGAAATACAAAAAGTCTAATGTTAAACATATTTACAAATATACACACAACACTAAGTTGAACAGGATGGTAACATAGTTAAAGGTGAAACAGAACTAAAAGTAGGAGTAGTAGTAAGAAAACATCTTGGGAGTATTCATACCATGAAGTTAGATCAATAAGAATGACTATAATGTTTCTGAAAAGTGGGCTTTGTGCAACATTAAATAGATTTCAACCTATTTTATGAAAAGCAGTACTACAGCATTGTAGGTAGGTTGAAAAATGCAGCTGCCTCAAGACTTCTTCTAAAAACACCTCCAAAAATCTGTTCTCAGTACACATTATACTCACCCAGAGAAACAGGAACAGACTTCAAATGCAGGTGCCACATGTGCAGCCACGAATGACCATTCTGAATGTGTTCAATAACAACTAAGTAGAACATTTCTGAAAACCCACACTGAACGCCTCCTGCAAACAATAAGTATATTTATAGTTTATTTACTGATCTTTATAACAAAACTACTGCACTGCTAGATTACAACATCCAAAATAAAACAGCTACTTGAAACAGCTTGCCAGCAAGGACAAACTATTACCTATGTCAGTGATGCAGGTCTGAGGAAAAAGTCTTAACAAATGCAGTAATAAGTCTAGAACAGCAAGTAGAACAGAAGTTGTACTGATTGTGTACTTGAACAGAGAAGGGGCTATATAACAGAGTGTAAATAAGATAATGATGGCAAACAGCAACAGCCTCCAAACTCTTTAAAAGAGTATAGATAATAAATTTATGCAAAGTGCATGTAGTATGCACACCTCAAACTGATGTGACTGCACATCTAATAACAAAAATACCAAGGAACATTGTCTGCTGGCACCACAATATGGTAAAGCCTCTAAAAAGCAAGGCTTCAGCTGTGTGGAGGTACTTCCTAAATGCAGGCTTTCAAATAATTACTACTAAAGTAAATTCATTACATGTATTTATCCATATATGGATGTCAGTCATCAGGACAAACTTCAAGAGCAGCTCAACATCCCCAAAATGGCACTGGGCATACATCAACAGTCCACAGTTTTACTTCATATTTCAGATAATTACATGGTTTCATACTTCTTATGCTCTGAGAATGCATGTTGATGCAGAACATGGTTGTCGGATTTATTTTTTTAAACGAGTCAGAGTAATATTTAAAATTGCCCACAATTTTGGCCCTTTGTTCTGCCCCTCCATTATTTTTTACCTTGTCCAGAAATCTTGAGCAAATAAATTCACAGGTATAGCAATGGGTTATCCTCCTCTGTTGAAGATGGCAGCTGAAAACTTGGCTGTAAAGGAGGAATAACCTGTAACTATTTTTTTGTTTTTTGAGTAGGGAATATCAACACCACCTCAGTTTCAGAACTGTACATCAAATGTATGTGTGTGTGTGGGGGGGCTAAAATGAAAGTTAGGTACTCATGATGATGAAAGATCTGTGTGTTGCTTGCTACTGTCCTTCCTCAACGAATGACTATCGTCTCTATCCCGGATCTGACCTCGGCCACTCAAAGACTTTGGATCCAAGGCTCTGGTTCCTCCCCTTACCCATAATCCCTCTCCTAGTAGCAAGTTACCTGAGATCAAGTTTGCCCATTCCCTATATAAAAAGCCATTACACTTTCAAGAACAGGAAAAATATCACAAAGGAAATTAACTCCTAAAATACAGTACCTGAAGAGTACACGACTAGGCTGTGAGTCAGTGCAGTCACTCCAGAAACAATGTAATATGACAACAGGAAGAGGGAAGGAAACGATGAGGAAGGACAGAAGTAGACACCACTGATCTATCATGTCAAGTACAAACACGAAGGGACTCTGGCTGACAAAGTTCACAAACGACTGCAAGTTGGGAGCTATTACCAACTCTCCAAGTGATGTTAACATCCTACAGAAAGGTCTCACTGAGACCAACGACTGGTGTCAGAACCATGGCCTTAAGCTCAATGCCAAAAAAATGTGTTGTCATCCCCTTTGAGAAAAATCTGGTTCCCATGAATTACCACATCGCTGGTAGTCCACTGAACACAAAAGGTGTTTTAAGAGATCTGGGAACACAAGTTGACAGCAACCTCTCTTTCGACAACCACATTGCCACTGTGGTCAGAAAGTCCTGTGTGGCACATCTCATTACTAAGGGTTTTGCATCCAAGAAGAAAGAGGTTATTGTCTCCCTCTACTCTTCCCTCATTAGGCTAATTGAGTACAATGCCCCATTTGGCATGCACCTCACTAGACACAGGCAACAACTGGAGAGGCTGCAAAAGTACCTCACAAAGAGAATTCCAGGCCTTAAAACACTTGTCCTATATGGACAGACTCAAAAAACTCTTTTATTCTCTGTCTCATATCGCCTACTTGGAGGCGATCTCTGCTTGACTGACAAAGCCATGTCTGACCCAGCTCTGTTAGAAATGCTACTCAATCCCTCCACACCACATGCTCCAGAGACCTCAAACCCATTACCACAATCAACAGAACGTGCTGGAGGGTCAGGGTCATAACCCAGGGACTGCCCATGCTATGAAATATACTTCCCATATATATCAAACAAAGCACCTCACTGACCCTCTTCAAGAGAAATCTTGATGAGCGGATGGGAAATGGAAAATTCACCCCGGGATCACTCCAGTGGCTCAACTTGACAGAGGCACTGGGAACTAAGGTCGGGTGGCATGATGCCAGGGTAATCCTATGGGTTAGGCTTATAAAGCCTCCAAGGCCATTAGCCTAGTACACACCTACGAACCTAATCTGATGGCGTCTTCTTCCTGGTACTCAACGAAAGAGTGTGTCCCCAGCTACTATAAATCTTGGGAGGACCCATGGAAGGATATTTCTAGAGGACAGCTGACTCAAAGGAAGCTCTGGACCTGGCCTGCAAGACCAATTTATACAGAGATATGAAAGTATGGACATTTCACCAGGTAGCTGTAGCACAAATGTCAACTCGCACTTTATAGAATAACGAAGTCAAAGCATCAACTGACCTAGTGGAATAAGCCTTAGGAATTCCAGGCAAAGACAAACCATTCTCCTTGTAAACATGGGAAATGCATTAAAATAGCCAGCATGAAAGAGCTGCTTTGGATACCCCTTTACCCAATTTTCTGAGGAAAGGGACACTAGTCAGTCTTTCTGATGTGCTTAGTGTGAAGCAAAAAGAAACTGAGCAGATGATGCCAGTCCAGAAGTTGTAGCATGTACTCCCCTTTATTTGCAAAATGGGGAAAGAAAACAGGAAGGTTGATAGACTGGTTGAGTGATTATTTAGAAGCTACCTTAAGGAGAAATGGATTTTTCACTCTGTCCTTGTGGAAGACCAAATAAGGGGGTTTACATGAAAGGGCATGAAAGTCAGACACTCTTCATGCAGATGTAACTGCCCCAAGAAGCAAAGCTTTCCAGGAAAGATATTTCAAAACAAATGTGACTGCAAAGGGGTCTTGTCAAAGCCTGCAGAAGAATGGCAATATCTGAAAGAGGAATAGAATCTCTTAATTTGTTCTAGCTTGAATAAGGAGATTCCTGGAGGGGAAAGTTAGAAGACATTCATCCAGATATGAGAACACAAAGAAACCATGCAGCCTGAGATGAGCTACAACCACTGCAATGCACTTGGTGAAAACCTGGGGGTTGTGCTGGGACCAAAGGGCAGAGCTGGCTCACAGGCAAAAGTGTTGAAACCTCCTAGAAAGTCTGTCCATTTCATTGTGGTAGTATGCACCCTAGTGGTCTACTGAGCACATCCAATCGTCCTTCCTCAACAATGGTAGAATGGACTGTACCATGACCATCCAGCATTTCATCTGCTTCATATACTGGCTCAAATGACTGAGTTCAGAATGGGCCCAAGGTCCCAGGCTTTTTTTAGCACCAAAAAGAACTTTGAGTAGACTACAGATAAGTGATGGTCTCATGTGACCTCCAGGATGACTGTCTAGCAGCTTTTTTACTTCTTGTGCTGCTACCTTCTGCTGAGTGGGTGGCATATCAGGAAGTTTTCTTGAATACAGGTCCTAAGAAATGGAATCATACAGCTTTTGGTTAAGATTCTCTGCACCCATATATCTTGGGTGATGGATAGCCAGGCTAAGGGGTGCAAAGACGATCACCTCCCCAACTGCCTCCAGAGTGCAACAACCAGGCAACCATTCAGGAGCACTGAAAAGGCCCGTCAGGGAAAGGACCCCTAAAGCCTTCATTCTGTGGTCCTCCCTCTGCCTTAGGTGGTGGCTGTCTACCCCCAGACTAATCTGTGGAAAACCTTTGGATTTGCGAACCATAGTTTCTTCCCATTCGTCTGGTCTCTTAAGATCAGTGTAGGAGCAAAAAAAATATATATATTCCAGTGGCAGACAAGGCTTTGCCTTCTTGCTTGCTTTTGGACAGCATCTCCAAACTAGTCTAAACAGGGTGGACTCATTATAGGGTAGTTTTGAAATGTTCTGCAATATTGCAGACATATATTTAGGCATGCTTTATGACATCTATTCTGGTGCCTGCTTTCCTCGATGTGCCACTAGCCACATTTGAAATAAGGCACACTGACTCATTTGACAGGAACTGAACGATGGCCAATTCATGTCAACACTTTCTTCTCCTCTTCAGAAAATGACCTGGAAAGGGATTTGTACAGTTCCTTAGCCAAATCCTTCTGAAAATGTGTAAGGTGAGATAGATAATTTAGTGCCCTTACAGCAAATGTCACAGAGACATAACCCACTAACTGAACCTATCCAACACCCTAGACTTCCTGTAAGGGGGATGGACAGTGGAACTCTTCTCAGCAAGCTCCTTCTTGGTGCCATTGCTGCCATCATCATAGAATCCACCCACTGAACCCTTGCTCCAAAAAGATGTCTTCAGGAACTCATTCTTTCAGGCTTCTGAGGAATGGGTTCAACTACATATGGTTCCTTCCATGCTGCCTTAAAACCAAGTCAATTCATTTATCAGTGTGGGGAAACCAGCCAAGAGGTAGATGGGCCAGACCCAAAAGCCTTAAGGCATACAGATTCCTGCTGGGAGGGGCATTATTGGACCACCCCCCTTTCTGCCTGGGAAGCTCAATAATTTCACAAAAGGAAAAGTACAGTTATGTACACTTACCATAAATGTAGATGTTCGAGGGTATTCACTGTTGCAATCATCACATTTGGGTTATCCCTGCAAGGGCAGCCCTCAGCCAGCCCGAATACCAGAGACTTAGTATTTCTGCGTCGGTTGCTGTCGCTTGAGGACTGACGTCAGGTCATTAGTGGTATAAAGTAAGGCAGCAGACATCATTACATCAATTTTTCTTGCCCTAACCTGTCAGGAGCCCCCAAAGTAGGAGGTCAAGTTCTGGTGGAAGAACCCCACCAGTTAAAAATAAAAAACAATATGCCCCTTGTAAGGAAAGGAGAACAACAAGGAAGAATGGTAACAAAAGGAGAAGAAAGGAGGATTGGGGGGGGGGGGAGACCAGGACTGCAACAGTGAATACACTCTAACATCTACATTTATGGTAAGTGTACACAACTGTACTATGTTCTTCATGTTTCACTGTTGTAGTCATCACATTTGGGTAGATTCCCAAAGCTGAGGAAATGGGGGGAGGCAGTCAAGGAAGCTAGGGGCTGGCTAAGATGCCCGGCAAGACTGCAGAGATGAACCCTGCCCTGGATTTGGAGAAGAGAGGCAGGTGGTAATGCTTGGTAAAAGTGTGAACAAATGTCCAGGTGGCAGCCTCCAGAATGTCCCTGGTGGGGACTCCTCTAAGGAAAGCTGCAAAGGTGGAGGCTGCTCTGGTGGAGTGTCCTGACCCCCTTGGGGGGAGGCCTACCATGCTGTTTGTAGCAGAAATGGATGCAGTATGCTATCCATTTGGAAATGGTTTGCTTGGAGATGGCTTTGCCTTCTGCCCCTGTAGCAAAGCTAACCAGCAATTGATCAGACTTTCCGAAAGGTTTAGTCCTGTCCAGATAGTATCTGAGCTGTCTGTGCATATCTAGAGAGTGAAGAATCCTTTCTCATTTGTTCTGGGGATTAGGAAAGAAGGTGGGCAAATTAATGTATTGGTTGAGACCCACACTGGACACCATCCTGGGCATGAAGGAAGGGTTAGTTCTGTGGGATAACTGGTCTGCATGGAAGATAATGAAGCGTTTGACAGCCATGAGTGCTTGCAGCTCAGAGACTCTTCTGGCTGAAGTGATGCCCAAAAGGAAGGCTGTATTCCAGGAGAGAAATTTTAGCTCTGCAGAAGAAGCTGGTTCGAAAGGAGGCAGGGTTAGCTTTTCCAAGAGAAAGTTAAGGTCCCAAGCTGGTGTTGGTGCCCTTCTGGGGAGCCTCAAGTTGCTAAACCCTCTAAGGAACTGTTTGATCAAAGGGTGTGAGAAAAGGGGCTGCTCAGTGGGAAAATGAGCAGAAATAGCAGAGGCATGAATTTTTATAGAGGAGAGAGAGAGACCACCGTGTAGTAGGTCAGCTAAGTAATCCAGAATGAGAGGGATAGAGGGCTGTGCCGTATTGGCCCCCTTAGC